>NC_135630.1:10729579-11035943 GCF_053574225.1 Canis aureus | reverse complement strand
TAATTAGATAATTGCAAAAAATTGAACAAGTTATCATGAATGAATCACAAATCTTAAATTCAAGAAATAAGGATTCTTCTTAGACCATAACAAGAATGAAAGTTGAATTTCAAATCAAAACTCTCCCAGCAGAGAAAGCCCAAGACCACCTGGTTTCATTAGTGAATGCTAACAAACATTAAAATTAATAATAATAATAATAATAATAATAATAATATAAATGATTTAAATCTCACAAATAATGGAATAGAGGAAACACATTCAAAATCAATCCATGAGGCCAGTGCTACCCTCGTTCCAAAGCAAGATGAAAACATACAGGAACAAAAATTTCTAGTATGTCCAATGTAAGTATCGCTACTTCAGCTTTCTTTTGACATCCATTTACATGAAAATATTTCTCCATCTCTACACTTTAAATCTCGGGGTATCTTTAGGTCTAAAATGAGTCCTTGTAGGAAGCATATAGATGGATATATTTTTTTAATCCATTCTGAAACCCCATGTCTTTTGATTGACGTGTTTAGTCAATTTACATTCAAGGTAATTATTGATAGCTATGTATTTATTGCCATTTTATTACTTGTTTTGTTGCTGTTTCTGGAAATTTTCCTTGATCAAGAAAGGATCACTTTTGTCACTTTTGGACTTTCTTTCCCACTGAAAGAGCCTCCTGTAATATTTCTTGCAGGGTTGGTTTACTGATCATGAACTCTGTTAGCTGGTGTTTGTCTGGTAAACTATTCTTCTATTCTGAATGAGAGTCTTCCTGGACAGAGTATTCTTGGCTGCAGATTTTTTCACATTCAACATTTTGAATATATCATACCGCTCTCTTCTGGCTTGCCAAGTTTCTGTTGAGAAATCTCCAGCTAGCCTTATAGGCTTTTTCTTTGTAAGTTAAAGACTTATTTTGTCTTGTTGCTTTAATACTTTTTCTTTATCACTAAATTTTGTAGATTTAATTATAATATGTCTTGGTGTTACTCTACTTTTCTTGGGAATTCTCTGTGCCTCTTTGATTTTTTTAAGTTTTGTTTTGTTTTGTTTTTTTTAATTTATTCATGAGAGACAAAGAGAGAAAGGCAGAGATATAGGCAGAAGGGGAAGCAGGCTCCTTTCAGGAAGCCCGATGTCTGGGGTCCCTGAGCCAAAGGCAGATGCTCAACTGCTGAGCCCCCCAGGTGTCCCCATGCCTCCTTGATTTTAATGTCTGTTTCCTTCCCCAGATTAGGGAAGTTTTCTGGTATTATTTTTCGAAATAATATTCTGCCCCCTTTTTTCTCTTCTATTTCCAGGACTTCTGTATTACAAATATTTTTGTGTTTGATGGAATCACTAAGTTTCCTAAGTCTATTCTTGGTTACAGAATTCTCCTTTCTTTTCAGCTTCGTTATTTTCCATTATTTTATCTTCTAGGTCACTAAATCATTCCTCTTTTCCTTCCAGCCCACTGTTCATTACATTAAGCCTGTTTCCAATCTTATTTATCGAGTTCTTCATTTCTGATCATTTAAAAACTTTTTTTATCTCTGTGGTAAGGGTCTCATTGATATCTTCTATTTTTTTTTCCTTAAGCCCAATGAGTATCCTTATGCTTATTATTGTTGCTTTAAATTCTCCATCAGACATGTTACTTATATATGTTTTGCTTAGATTTCTGTCCATGGCTTTATTTTTTTCTTTCAATTGGGATAAATTCCTCCATACTGGCATTTTGTCTAAGTCTCTGCCTTCTTCTTTGTATTAGCAAAGCCAGTTATAACTCCTATTCCTAAAAGTAATGGTCTCGTAAAGAAGATGTCATGTAGTGCCCAGGGCCTGGGACTTATTAGGGAGTGTCTCTGGCATGTGCTGTGTGAGCTCTGCTGTTGTGTTGTGCTTTGTCCTTCGGGCCAGTCATCTGCAGAGGCTTTCCTTCCTTGCTGTGGGCAGTTTTTGGTCCCTGTCTTGAATGTGGTGAGTTTTAAGTAGGTGCATCCAGTCTATTTGTGAAATGAGACTCGACACAAACCACTAGAAATGAGGCTGTGTAGAACTCTTTCGTTGGAAGATGTGGTGTGGGCAAGTGATTATACTGGTCTTCTGGGGGAAGGATCTGCCATGCTGAGACTGAAGCAAGGTTGACCAAGAAGGGCAGCTCCAGAGGAGCATGACGTGGGGGTGTTTTTTTTTTTTTTTTTTTTTTTAATAAGCTAATCAGGCAGCCAGTGAACTTTGCCTCCCAGGGACGCTCTCCAAGACTCATGAATAATCTCCCCACTGTGTGCACCAGAGTTTGTTCAGATCACTGTTTCCAAGTTGTCTGTCCCTAAGTTGTTTGCCTGCCTTCTCTTCAGGAGCAGGGAAGTGCCCTTTAGGCTTTATCTCAGTGAAAGCAGATGACCTTTAAAACCTAACTCTGGGAAACGAACTAGGGGTGGTGGAAGGGGAGGAGGGTGGGGGGTGGGGGTGAATGGGTGACGAGCAGTGAGAGGGCACTTGACGGGATGAGCGCTGGGTGTTATTCTGTATGTCGGCAAATTGAACACAAATAAAAAATAAATTTATTATTAAAAATAAATAAATAAATAAAACTCTAGGCTTTAAACCCCACTGGTCCCAAGAACTCATTTTCCAAGTCAATGACTTTGGGGAAATGTTTTCCGTGTGTGTTCCTCTGTGTGCTCTTCTCTCTCTCTCCCTCTTCTCTGAGACCATGACTCCCTACTCTCCACAACACCTGTGATCTGTTTCTCTTTTAAACCTCATCTGTACGCTTCCTACCATCTTCAATCTGGCCTATTCTCTTCCTTTAGTTGTGAAGTCTGTCAGTCCTCAGGTCTATTTCTGGGGTATTTAGGGTGATTTGATAGTTTTCTAGATGGGTTCATGAATGAGGTGAGCCTAGGCTCTTCCTCATTTGCCACCATGTTTCATAAATGTGGACACTGAGTAAAAAAAAATAAAAAGTAAACTGGAATTTAGTTTCTTTAGTTTCTTAAAATTGTTTTGAATATAACATTAGGTAAAGGTATAATAAATATGTCAATCTTAAGCTTCTTTGAAGTAGTTAAATCAGAGCAAGGAGAGAAGTTTAATAAGGTGTTTTTATTTTTTTCATAGACCTATTTAATTTTAATTGTGCAGTAATGTGCTGAGTATCAAGGCTTGAAACTTATGAAAATTAAATTGGAAGTTATCTTGGAAGAAGCCTTTAACATATGAAATATACTATAGTAAATATACAGAATTTTTAAAAAATTGCCATTTAGAAAATTATTAATTTACACATGTGAAACATGGCTATATTATGAAATATGGCTAGCATTCCCTAGCATGACTCTTTCTCTTTGAACAACATGAAAAAATATATTCAAAAGAGTAGCTGCATTGGTGATATATTTAAGCTGATATTCTAATTTTTAAAGAAATGAGCTATGTACATTTTGTGAGTATTTGTATTTCATTTTTCCTTCCAAGAAAATATTAAGGAAGATGAAAACTAATGGACCATGTCAACATTAACTCTAGTCTGTGAAATATGTAAAAAATAAAATAAGAAAAAATGAATGAAACATATTATTTTTGTCATATTTCTTTGACTTTCGGTTAGAGTTTTCATGATTGAGTGTAGTTTAATAGCCAGATGAATAAGTGAATGTAATCTCCTCTTGTTTTAATATAAATATAATACATAATGTGAACTTTAAGGACTAATTTCTGAATTTTGGGTAGAGTTAGTGGATTAATATGTGATGCTTAGTAAAGCAGTTAATTTCATTAATTCCATGATCACATTATACATCCTCAAGTGTGAATCACTTAGTAAACATTTTATTACTATTGATGAAAAAATGAGTAAGACAGTGTACCCCACTGCCAGTTTTCACTAGGAAAAATAAGTCATGACAAAAAGAGGAACAATACTTTGAAAGAACATAGTGAAAAATGAAGGAGAGGAAAACCTTTCCTTTTTTTCCCTTCTAAGTTCTTTGGCTGGTCTAATAATTATATTGACATAAGACAGATTAACAGTAGAAAGACAAATTGAATTTGTCAAACAGAGAGATTTGGACTTGGGGTAACTAGTGAAGAAGTAGCAAAGTTTGTTTATATAGCCATTGGAGCCCCAAATTCCCTAACTCTGGCAATAAGGATTCTACACACCCCAGGTGCAGGAAGGATACCCTTCATATTTATTTATTTTAATTTATTTCCCATTTTTAGGAGGACAAAGTGGTTCAGATTGTTTTTATTGCACTACCTGTTTCTTAATTAACTTTAATTAAAAGCAATCAATATGCGAATCTATATGTATATTTTAGAGTTGTGTATTATGATCTCCTTCAGAATCATATAGACCTGAAAGATGAAGGGTGTCTAAAATCAATTTTATGTATATCTTAGAAATTTGGATAATGGGAAAGAGAAAGATCACTTTTATGAATTTCAAACTGGAGATACACCTGTTAATGTTCTAGTAGTAACTCAGAACCTGTGGATACTCACTCCTGGGAGAACAGCTCATTTATTCATTGCTTCACTTAATATATATCATAAACAAAACAATTGTGTTGGTAAAGTCTTGACAACGAACTGCTTGTAATTTTTGTAGGAAATGGGTAAAACCACACTTTGTCCTGATATTGCCTTGGGGAAATACAAAGTCCAGTAATGGAGAGACAAATTGCTGTAGAGACTGAAAGAAGACCTACAGAAACTTTTCTGAGGCTGAGACCTAAAGTCTGGTGGAAATGGCCAAGCAAAGACATGAGTGGAATATGTGCGTGCATGTGTGTGTGTGTGTGTGAGAGAGAGAGAGAGAGTTGACTTGAGCTGCAAGTTTTAAAAAGTGACCTCTTTTCTTTATTGCTAAGGCACTGAATCATAGAGTAGGGTGAAAGCTATTGTACAAGCCCATGAATCTCTATATATATGCATACCAACTACCCATAGGACAAATAGTATGTCTTTGGATCTTTTATATTTTTAACTGTATGCAATAAAATGCAAATGTATTAAATTTTATTGCTGAAATGAGAGTAACCATTTTTCCCTGAAATGGACACTAAAAGATCAATGACTATGAGGAATAGGGACACATAATTTTGAAGTTCAGAATCTTTCTCTGTGTTGAAAATATGGAGAATCTCTGATCGACAGCATCAATATCCAATTTGGTAAACTTAAAGCTGTGCTGAAGTATCATTAGCCATTCTCCAAGGTTTTCTAAAACCCCAACAATACCTGATAATATGGTAAAATACATACCTTCATACAAATTTAGATCATTTTTTGCAGGTTAAGTAGTCAAAATATGTTAAACATATTAAACTCTATGAGATCAAGATGATGAACAGCATTCTTTGAAATTCATTTTTAGTTGCACGATTATGGACAAAATTATGTAGAATTAATCACAGCAAAGATAGGTAAGCAGTGATAACGTGACTAGAACATGGTGGAAGAGAAGATGTCTAGAAAAGTGGAATCCAATATTTATTTAGAAAAAAATAAAATAGCATAGCCACCTTTGGCAACTGCAGAAAGTAAAGGGCAGATATGTTTCAGATGATTACAGGTTTTCTAACCTGAGAAACTTGGACCATCAAGGTGGGCCAATTTTTAAGAAAGACCCTTGCCTGACTTCGAGTCAAATAGATAACAAAAAAAGAAAAGAAAATTGCAAATGTGCCAATTCCATAAATATGAGGCAAACTGCAGGAGACAGTTCCATGATAAACCCGCTGGAAGATCAATTTTAGCATTTGAGACATAAAGTTACGAGATACTGAAACAAGAACGTCGGTTAAAAAGTGTTGATATAGATGAACTTTGACAGTCTTCCTCCCTCACATTTTACTGTTATTCTTTTCTTTTTCAGTGGATACATTGGCCTGATTTACCATGAGACCAGCTTTGCCTGCTTTCTATACTTGCTGCCTTTTTCAGGATAACTTCAAAATAGTAAGCTTCAAACAATGGCTTTGGTGACAGAGGCTTTTAAGAGTTTTGATGACACATATTGTAATCAGCTAAGCAATTTTAAGTCACACCTGGGGAAAAAAGTCACTGAGTATCCTAAGACTACGTCCTTCATGGATCCTGCAGGGATTTTAATAGGAAAAAGCATGGTGTTCTTTGTCCTTGAATAAGTTTTGGGTAAGCAATTGTCAAAAAGAAAAAGTTGACAATTGAGAATCTTGGAGTGTGTTGAAAGGCCCCCTTTCAGTCAAGAAGTAGGAACTAATCTGAAAGCCATATGTCCACTTTTTATACACAGATTCACTTGTAGAACATCCTTGGAGTCCTTATTCACCATCCAATGTACTAAAGACAGAAGTTATATATATATATAATTGCGACTTACATGTAGAAATGTCTGCTGACCTTATTTTTGCGAGGTCACAAACGACCATACTTAATTTTGTCATCCTGACATACCTGGGGTTCCAGCTTTGCTCAGCATCCAGCACATCTCTTGTGATTACTGAATCTAATAATAAGCAAAATCATCCCAGATGGAATTAGAGATGCAGAACTAATCATTTAAAAAGTATATTCTTCCCTTTGGTATGATTTTAATCTTTACTTTCTATGCAAAATCAAGTTTATTTCAGAAAATAATAAGGATGTGGATGGCTCATTTGCAGTTTTCAAATTTGGAGAACACAGTAATACTTGTAGATCCAAGGAGAAACAGTTTGGTCCTTCATATGTAGTATTATAATCGACATTTTAAGTATTAATCATAACCCCAATACTTTTTAATGACCTTTTCAGATATTGCAATCAGAATCAAAGGTTATTTCTTCATTAGAAAGGTGATAGTTTTTAAACAGGATGATAGGAGCTGGATGAAGAGAAGGCCAATCATTGTAAAATAAGCCAGACAATTAAAGAAATGGCAACATTATGCTCTATCAATTGGATGATTTTTAACACAATTTTAGAACAGAAATACTGATAATTGGGCAAATTTCATTTAATCGTTATATTTTTAGAAAATGCAAAGAAAATAAATACCATTGAAGTTGGATTATGAATATACTTATAAAATTTGCTCCATTTGTTGTCTTACAGAAAACTAAAAAATAGTTGTAATATCTAAGAGGTTAACAATGACAAGAGAACTGAGAAATCAAACATAAAAAAATTAAAACGAAAGGTATATTTAGTTTTGTTCTCTTGTCACTACTGCAGCCTCTGCTTTGCATTTATTTAGGCCTTTTCACAGTATTTATGATGGTTTCATCACCATCATTAAGCAACCCTATCGGACCTTTTAACTTTAGTCCACTGACTTCTTTTAACTTCTAAAACAGAATACTTTTCAAAATGTCCTCACTCTCCTCATTTTGCTTCTCTCTTAAAGATTTTAGGAGGATGTATTAAGCAGACACAAATAATAATAGGTGATTATAAATTAAAACAACATATGGCAAATTATTTTCTTCACTGTACACTTAGAGTGAGACAGAGTGTCATTAAGATACTTTATTTTGGTTGTTAGATTATAAAATTGTTTAACAACACAGGAATTCTCCACTCAATATTATGATATATTATAGAATGAATAATTCAGTTTTATTTCACTCCTAAGACTCAGCATAAGGTATCAATTTGCTATCACAGAAAAATGTGATTTCCTTTGGGTTGAGTAATATGTAACAAAATTTGATGGTTCTAATTTTTTCTGAGATGATTACTCATTTAGTCATTAATGATGGTTTGAAGAAGAATGTCTCACTTTGAATTTGACAGCCCCATATTAAGTAAAGTTCTAACAGAAACATCCCAGCATTGACAGTCAGAACTACAATCAACAAGTTCACAAAGATTGCTTTAAGTCAACTTTGTTCCTCCAATCCATTACTCTTATCAGTGTCTTTTCACATCAAAATCCATCCATATCAATATTATTTAAGGCTATGTTTTGAGGCATACAAATGCCTCATTTGTACAAGAATTTTGATACTTATCGCCCATAATTCCAAAACTCTACAATCTAAGTGTCTTTTGCCCTGTATTTTGTCTCATTTTGTTTTTTTCAAAGGTGTATGGTGATATCTGGAAAGTTAAATCATTTTATCTAAGGTCAAACAACCAAAAATTCAGATTCATGAATCTCAGCAGGTAGTGGCAACATCATTTATTTAGCATTCCCTGTTGATATGCTCCAATATGGATTAACAAAACCTTAACATTTTAGAGTCACAAAGCACTCATCAGTGATTCATCCTTGTTGATTCTATACAGGAGCTCATACAGAAGCACACTGGGGGATTTTTGTATAGCCCCAGTAATTTTTCAGAGCAAATAAATCCATTGGGTGTTTTGTTTTGTTTTCCCACTCCACAAAATAAAGTGGTTAATAGGTTTCAACATATAATGGGAAACTATCAACAAGTACATCTTTGGGTAGATAACATTTTTCTCTATATAAGAAAATTCCATTTATATCATACCCCAATAATTATAAATCTATAACAAAAAATACATGAGTAAAACTAAACAACAATAAAACCTATTATTTAATTCTTTCTCTGAATAGATATAAAATTGATGCTTAATCATCCTTATTAACACTCCATTGCATTCTAGGTTCAATACTTAAGTGGAGAGAACAAAGACCTGTCAGAATGATCTGAGGCATTACAACACCCTGAACTCAGTTTTACTCGACTCAAGTAGAATTAAGTTCATCATTATTTTCCCATTATTTAGGGAGGTTTTATTGTATGATGATTTTTGGAAGTTATGTTCTACACATATTTTTGTAGACCAAACTGTTGATCAAGATATGAAACAAGATACTACATTTACCAAATATTTGTCATAAATCAGCTTATATGGATTACAAGAAATTGTCCCCAAAATGTCACAGTCATATTTCAAAGCAGAAGTAAAAGTGCTTTTCAGTTAACTAATTGCTGATCAGGAGATTTGAGGATTATTCTCTTCTTTACTGGCATCCTCTAAATGAATTTGAATTTTTTTCTAATTCCTTTTAAAGTTGCTTGTTTCCAGTCCCACCTCAATGGCTTTGATACTATGAGAATCTTCTGAACAGATTAATAGCTTCAAAGGTGAGAAAAACAATAAAGAAACTTGCAGTCATTCTGCTAGTTTACTAAGATTAAATCTTCATTTCTAGAGTCATTCATTTAGCTATGTTTTTAGACTACACAAAGTAGCCTACATTACCAATATATTACTCCAAAAGTCTGATCTTTCAAGGCACTGAATTGTGGTTAGTCTTCTAATTTTTGCATGTGTGCTCCTGCAGCTGCCTACAATTCCAAAATACAGACTTCTTAGAAAGAAAATTAAAGACCTTTCTTTCAATTAAATTTTTTAAGTTAAAACAAGAAAAACAGAAGTAACTGACTATTTTGAAACAGGCATCTAAGTGTAAGTTGTTAAATATTAGTCATATTATACTTTACAATCATTACAATTATTATTTAAATGTGTTGCTCTGGTTAGTATTACAAATCAAGATGATTCATATGTTTATATATTCATTTTCTACCACATAGTCTCCATAAAGGCAGGAACTTCTGACTATGTCATTTACTGTAGATCTCCCAACACCATTAACATTGTCTGATATGGGGGGTCCCTGGGTGGCCCAGCAGTTTAGCACCGGCCTTTGGCCCAGGGAGTCATCCTGGAGTCCCAGGATCAAGTCCCACATTGGGTTCCCTGCATGGAGCCTCCTTCTCCCTCTGCCTATATCTCTGCCTCTCTCTCTCTCTCTCTCATGAATAAATAAAATCTTTAAACAACAACAACAGCAAACATAGTCTGATATGTGGTAGGTATTCAAAAAATATTTGTAAAATAAATTTATAAATCATTTTTCGATATATCCTGTTTGTCAATTTAAGCAATTAAATCATTACTTCCTGAATCCCTCCTTCTCAAACTCTTTCTCTTCCCATAGTGAATGGGAAGTTGTTTTTGTCCCACGCAACAGATTGGTCCTTCACAATGACTTCACTATCTCTACTTCATTGTTTTAAGTCTTGTGAGCATTTTTTTTTTTTTTTGGTGAACAAATTTTCTTAATCTTTACTTCCAAAGCCATTCCACACTCCACAGAGTAAACCTTAAAATCTGATAATGAGGTGGCTACAAATTCCTATCCAAGTTTTATTACCAGCTACCCCCTCCTATCTATACATAGTATGAATACCCAGATCAAACTGTTAGGTAGAAGCCAACTCTGAGGTAGAGTTCCTAGTCCTTGAAGGAGGGAATAATAGAGAGGGGGGAGCTGGAGGCAAGGATGATGATAAATAGGTTATGCATTAGAAGCTAGTAGGGGAAGGGATGGGGGGTACAACATCTTGACCTTGTGGCTTCCAAGACCTTATGGCTGACAGACCAAGAGCCACAGGTGCAGAACATGCACTCTCCTCTTCATCTCTGCCCCAGGGAAACCCTAGACTCATCATAATGCATATGCATCGCAATGATAACCTCCTCCACCCCCCATGCAGGAGAGTTCTAGTATAAACTTTGTAGGATCAAAAACTCCCCCTCTCGATCTGTGGGAGGAGTCCCCTACATGAATAGAAATAGTCTCCATTAGAGACTACTCCACGGTAGGTCAGGGCTCCTCACATCTCAGAAAGGATCCAATAATATCCAATCCCAAAACAACCTAGGGACCTGTTCCAGAGAGTGAACTTTCCACTATAATAAACTGCTTTGTGCTTGCTACTTTCCTTGGCTGTCTTTATTCCAGGGGAGATGCTCTTGTAAATCTTTTCATGGGGAGTCGAAGAATGGAGACCTCCATTCACTCAATGAAGATTGTCCCACTGGTAACAAAACTTCTCATGGAGAGTTAACCATCTATTTCTCTGTCTTGGGGTTCACTGAATTTTTCTTCAGCCATATTCAAATAGTTGTGAAGCCCGATGAATGACATTTTCTTTATTTTGACAATTGATTTTCCATTTTTTCTCTTATTTTTATTCTCTATTTAGATTCCTTTGCCATGTTTTCCTTTGATTTTCTAATCTTTTAATTTTACACATATATTGATCTTAGCTGATCAATATATTGATCATACTGATAAATTCCAGATGCAGTCATCTCCTAGTTATTTATATTAACTGCTTTCTTTGCTTTTAAAAAACAAAACAAAAACAAAACAAAACAAAACTCCCATTTTCTAGTTTTTCTGCATTCTTAATAATGTGTTAATTGTACTGGACATCATTAGTAGTACATGATAAGGAATCTATATTATGTTGCTTCCTCCTGAAAAATGCTGAGTTTTATTCAATAAACTTGTGTAATTTTGGTTTTAAATTTTGTTGGATAAATTTGTGGAAAAGCCAACATTTCCCAAAGCACTACAAATTGTCAAAACTCAATTTCAAATACCTGCAAGTCTTTTTAAGGTTGGTTTTAGTTTTTTTTTTTTTTTTTTTTTTTTTTTTTTTTAGGGCGATGTAGAGTAAGTCTTATTCTAGGGCATGAACCTTACTCCGAGGACTCAACTTTTCTAGTATATCAGATATATGCAGAGATGTTAATGGGGAATTAATATGGTCTCTCCACTCTTCCTTGTCAGGACCTTAATATCCCCCAGGACTACGTGATCCCTCTTATTTTTGTTTACTTTTTAAATTTCTTGCATTTATTCTCTTGTAGGATTCCTGCAGTCTCACCCTGCAAATATTTAACACAGACCTCACCCAATTTCTCATGGAGAGCTACACACAACATTTGGGTTCTCCTCTCTGCACAACCACCTTTTCTCCTGTGCTCAAGCCAACTGCTTTGAACTCTGATTTTTGCTTTGTTAGCTCAGTAAAACCACTGTGCTCTTCTTAATCCCTAGTTTACTACTCTTTGGTTGGGAAATAGTCCTTGCCCATAGAGGCAGGAATACCACGGAGCTCACTGCATGAGTTCCCATTTTCTCAGGAATAAATCTTAGATTTCCAAGAGTCAAGTTACTGAAAACAGTTGCTTCATGTTTTCTCTTCAGATTTATTGTTATACATGGCGGAAGAGATAGTCTGACACTCATTACTAGGTCATAATTCTGTGACATCCTCAAAGCAGCACATCATTATTACTTATTTTTATTTAAGCATTTAATTTTGTAGCCCATAATAACCTGTCAGTCAACATTTACTGAAAAAGTGTATGTGGGAATGTCTGAAGGGAATTTAATAGAACCATGCTACAAAAAAACCTCTAAGATGCCATTTAAGATTTAAAAATTATGCACATAAACTCTTTAGTACCTCAATGAATTTCCTTTGTTGCAATCATAAAATCCCATAGTTAGCCAATTAATTTTTCATGTAGCTCAATGACTGAGGTACATAATTTGCTGATGGAGCAGCATAGATCATTATAACAGCTTGTTTTTCCAATTAAATCATCTGAAACTATCTATTGATGATCCAATATTACAGTTTAATAAATAAGAGTCCTTGCTCTTTTTTGCATATTTTGCTGTTTCAGTAAGTTGTTTAATTATTATGCCTGCCAAATTTTACTGAGTAAGCTATATACTTTAGCTCTTGATTTTGCATATTTTATTGCTCACATTATATATTTCACAGACTTAACTCATGTATATTCTAGTTTTTTGACACGTTGTATACATTGCCAATTATGAGGGTCAAGTTATCTATTGGATTTTGCTCATTGGCATAATTTGCTAAGTGAGCTATATAATCAAAGTCTGATGTGCAAAATAACATGTGAATATATGTTATTCATAAAGTTTATTGATTTATAGAAAACTAGTCTTCCCTTTGTCTTTTATAATTGTGCTTTAATATTATTTTGGTTGAAGTCATTTTGAAAAATAACTTCTTTAACGGTTTAATTGTATTAGGGTCAAAATAAGAGAGGAAATACTGTTCTAGAAATAAGCTGAAACATGAAATTCTAACATCTTAAATCATTTTAATTATTTAGTGAAATATTTATGTATTCTGTAGGAAACATGTTTTTTGTTTCTGTTAATTTTAGGAAAAAATCCTTTTGTAAAAGGGATTGTCAAGTCTATCCTAACAAAATAACCACTGATAAAGTAGCTTAAAACCCAGAAATTTATTTTCTCATAGTTCTGGTGAGGCTAGAATTTCAAGGTCAGGGTTTCAGCAGATTTGTTTTCTTCTCTCTCTTTACTTGGCTTTCAGATGGCCACATTTTCTCTGAGTCCTCACACAGTCTTTCCTCAGTGTACACACATCCCTGGTGTCTCTCTATGTCCTAATATCTTCTTATTATATAGACATCAGTCAAATTGGATTGGGGCTCATCATGTTCATTTCATTTTAACTTAATATCACTTTAAAGACCCTATATCTAAATATAGTCACAGTCTGCATTCTCATGTACTGGAGATTAGGGTTTCAAATATAAATTCTGGAGGGACACATTTCAATCCATAACATTAACTTAATGATTAGTTAAATGATTTTTAATATATCTTTTATAGTTAAGAAGAATAATAAAAAGTTATAGAAACTACTTGATATTAATTGGTAAGTATAGATCTTATAACTATTGTTATATGAACTTGATTATTCCACAACTACTCTCATTTTATAACACACTATTTGACCATATACCTAAACAAAATTTTAATGGAATTTCAAGATTGTTTCATATATAAACTGCATCTTTTATATTATTTCTTTTATGAATGAACTAAAAAACAAGAATGTGAAAGGTATTTTATTTCACAATTATACCCTATTGGGAATCTCATATAACTTTATATTCTAGAATTCCCTGAGGTTGGATCATCTTCACTATGAAATTAGCTGGAGGAATTTTGTTTATATAGCTGGAATACTTACATGAAACATTTGTGTGTAATTATATACACTTTTCCTCCTAGAGTTTAAGTATTTGATTTGAAATTAGAAACCCATTAAGAGAAAATGTATAAGGTATGTTGACAATATCTCAATTTTTGGAATAGTGAAAATCTGCCATTTTGATACAATTTGCTCAGGGTAACTAGTGATAGAATTCTTAGTGTTGGATTTTAACATGTCATTTGAGATTCTCATGTATATGTTCAAATCAATATCTGGAAATTATTTTCAAAATTAGGGTTTGTGTATGTGAGTTTCTGTTTTTCTTTTTTCTTTTTCCTCTTTTTGGTGAGTCTTTAGAATTTATTCCATTAGCAAAAAAAGATTTGGGAAAAAGGATTAACTGCTTCTACCTAAATGTGAAGATAGTTTGTTTTATTTTATTTCTTTTATTTTTTTTTGTTTTGTTTTGTTTTCTTTTATTCAAGGGTTGCCAGGAAGCTGACAATTTTGAGTAAAGTGGCTTATTGTAGTTAAATTTGGGATTGGAGAGGGAAAAGAATAAAGAAAGAGATGGTGGCAACTGCTTCAAAAGTAGCAACCTCATTCATTTGGGGAATATAAATAATAGTGAAAGGGAATATAAGGGAAGAGAGAAGAAATGTGTGGGAAATATCAGAAATGGAGACAGAACATAAACACTCCTATCTGGGAAACGAACTATGGGTAGTGGAAGGGGAGGAGGGCAGGGGGTGGGAGTGAATGGGTGACAGGCATTGAAGGGGGGCACTTGACAGGATGAGCACTGGGTGTTATTCTGTAGGTTGGCAAATTGAACACCAATAAAAAATAAATTTATTATAAAAAAATAAAGAAAACAAAACAAAAGTAGCAACCTTTCAAGGTCTATAAATGAGCTGTCTCTACTTCGGAGGTCCTCTTGAATAAGGCTCATTTCTGGAAAGTGGCCTTATTTGAAGAATAACAGTGTTTTCAGAATATAATATAAATATCATGAACCTTGGGATCTTTGCTTATGCTATCTCTACTTCCTAGAATATGCTTCTCTGTGTGCATGACTAGACCCTGTTTATCTGTCACGTCTAAACATATATTTATTTCCTCAAAACCTCTCATAGGTCAACCCATTACTCCAACTCCTTTATTATTTCATATCATGTATATGTTAATTCATCATAGTTTCACAATTAATAACAACTTATCTGTATAGTTGTTTGCTTGTTGAATAAATATATGATAATAATTAGTATGTAATAATAATCAGTAATAAGAAAATATTCTATTTTGTGAGCATTTGCATCTAAGGTTGTTAGCAAATGATATCTGTACCCAAAGTCGATTATTTATAACATAATTAGGGATATCTTCCAGAGATATAAATCTGATTTTTTTCACTATTGGTGAACACTACTTCAGTGATTGAGAATAGATGTTAGAATAAAGGCAAATTCCTGGCCATAGGAAACAACACTTACAATTCATACTCAGATATTAAAACTCTAAATATTGGCTCCCCCAGAGAGCTCTCCTGTACCTCCTCTCTTCCTGTAACCTGTTCCCTGTGTTCTAGTTGCACTCAATGTGTCCCTTAGGACAGCATTACTACACTAGAATTTCCTTGGAAAAGACCTGTTCTTATTTATCTCTTGTGTATTTATTCCTAAGATCCGGCACTTTTCATAGAACAGTAACCCAATAACTTTCTGAAAAATAGATGAGTTACTTACGCCTATATTTAAAATATGCTTGAAATAAATACAAATTAACCATCTCACTTCTCACAAATCAAATTTACTCCTCTTGTTCTATTAAGGACAGTCTCTTAATCACTTGGAATGGAAATTAATTTAGAGTCATTTTTAGCTGATCTTTATCTTCTTTAACTCTCAACCTCCACTTGAACAAAAAGACAATGTCATTTCTAAGTAATTTCTTTCATTATCTTATTCTTCTTATATTTATTAATGCCTCCCTAGTGCTAGACCATTTGATCTCTGCTATGTCAGATTAAAGTAGATTTGACCGTAATGATCTTCATATTAGTTTATAAACTTCCAGGCACAAATAGCCTTGTTTTACAGACCTTCCCTACCTCCCCATTCAATGTGTTTCCATTTGCTGACATATTCTCCTCCACATCCACTTTATTAAATGGCAAAAATTCAGGGGCACCTGGGTGGCTCAGAGGGTTAAATGACTGACTCTTGATTTCAGCTCAGTTCATGATCACAGAGTCCTGGGATGGATCCCCGAGTAGGGCTCTGTGCTCACCATAGAGTTGGCTTCATTCTCTCTCCCCTTCTGCTCCTCTCCCTCACCGAGCTCTCTCTCTCTTTCAAATAAATAAACACATTAATAAATCCTTTAAAAATCAGCTTAATTACTGAGCTCATGAAAATGATATTTTCTTTATCATCTTAATCTTTTCAATTTAATCTTTCTCTTTAATCTGAAATTTCGTAATTCTCTGTTGGATCATTATTGCAATATATTTTACTTTAGTTTAAGAGTTATTTTTCTTTTTTTTCTGTTTTTTTTTTTTTTTTGCATACTTATACTTCCCCTTACAATGTTATAATGTCACGAGGAAAGGAAATCCAGCATTTTTATCTGTCTTCCTACTACATTGTCTGGCATTGTCCTTTGCACATAGTAAGGTTTGAATAATGTCACTCAAGTTTGGATAAATGGGAATATTTGGCTCAGGTTTGACATACAGTGATTTGTAAGAAAAAAGGAATAAAAGCAGCAGCTATTCTTCTGGAAACTTGAACTCACCCAGTTATAAATATTTCCTGAGCTTTATTTAAATAAAAGGTGTTAAATTATTGTCATGCAGAGATGTAGTTTTTGCACTATAAGATGCTAAGCCAAATAAAGTAATTAGTTGCCTACATTTAAAATTGGTAGACTTTATTTAATTTCCAAAGTCTTTTTAAAATTGAAAAGCATATCTGGCAGCAATGAGCAAATATTCATGTATAGCTGAAATTTGCTGGAAATGAGTGGCAACTGACCTATTTAGCTGAGACTGTTGTATTTCAGTTTCCCAGACTTTCAAATGGCCTATTTACCTTAATTATGTCTCTCTCTCTCTCTTTCTCTTCTCTCTCCTTTTGGTAGGGAAGCAGGGTATACCCTGCATAAACATTTAATTGGGATCTTTTCTTTTAAAGCCATAACCTGTATACTTCACTAATAATGAATTAAACTTTCAGAACTTGCATTTAGAATCAGGGTTTAAATACAGAAGTATACCAGTTATGTCAGCCAGCTGGACAGGAGCAGAAAGAAATTGAGAACAGTCTGCATAAGCAAGAAACAGAGGAAGGATAAAACAAGTAAAGAGCACATGCTTATATATTAAAGAAGAAAAACAACAAAAATCAAAAAAATGTGCCAGACTCTGGACCAGGCACTTAACATATATGATTGCATATAAGGAATATTCTCCAGCTCTTTCCATTGAAAAGGCTGGGAGCCTGTGACACTCCATTAGCAATTACTATATCTAATGCTCAGATCTCAATTTCTAAATACCATTTTCTTTTTAAAAAAATTTTATTTATTTATTTGAGAGACAGTAAGAGAGGGAGAGAGCAGGGGAAGAACAGAGAGAGAAGGAGAGAGAAACTCAAGTAGATTCCATGCTGAGCCCAGAGCCTGACACAGGGCTTGAGCTCACTATTTTGAGATCACCACCTGAGCTGAAACCGAGAGCTGTTGACTGCTTACCTGATTATACCACCCAGGTACCCTGAAATACTATTTTCCTATTAAAGGAACTAGTGTTTTTTGGAGGAGTGCCTGACTCCAAGGCTGGTGCAGGAAAATTTTCCACATGAAACTGAGGTAACTTGCTCAGAAAAGGGGTGCTCAAAGAATAATTAAATGTAGCAGAGGTTTCAGAGGCCAGATTGAAGAACTTCATTGCCTAAATCTAAAACAATTTGGGTACCCAAGTAAGTAATGACAGTAACAGATTATAACATACTGAACAAAATAAGGAAGAGTTAGTCCACATGGATATCAATTTTGAAATTAACTATTTGAAAGTTCAATAAGAAACAGCATATTAGAAAAATATTTAGGTTCGCCCAAAAAATAATCATTAAGTACAAGGGGAACAAGACTAAGCGGATAAAATTGCTCATACCACTGTAATAGGGTCTTCAAAATTAACATCACCATAATGGCAAATATTTATATCAAATACCACTTAACATGATGCAGTAAGTTGAACAAACACTCCTTCTGTGATATCCCTGTTTAATCTAATTAAAAGGGAACATTAGAAAGATCTAAATTACAAAATTACCAGACAACAATCCTCAAAGTGTCAAGGTCTGAAAAGTCAAGGAAAAACTAAGAAGCATCCTTAAATTCAAGAAGTCAAAAGATACAGAAACTAAATTCAACAGGTGATTTTAAATTGAACCATTTTGCTATAAAAGACATCATTGGGACCACTGGTCAAATGTGAAGAGTTTGAGGATAAAATGATTGAAACATATCAATAATGACTTCTTGATTTTTATGGTTGTACTGCAGTTTTAAACGAGGATGTTGTTTGTAGGACGTCAGATTTGTAACTTATCCTCAAATGGCACAGGAAAATATAACCCTGTGTGTTTCCCGTAAGTTTGAAACTACTTCAAACAACTTAAAAATATGTTTTATATATATATATATCTCAAGTGAAAAATAATTCCTAGATTTAAAGAACATACATATATGTATATATGTTTATAGAAATAAATAATTTCTCTTTGAAACAAAATCGCTTGCTGATTTCACACTATTAAACAGAGCCATAACCATTGACTTTATTCTTCCTTTTTCTGGTTTAGGATATAATAAGCATATGAAAAAAAAGGAAAAAAAGCTAAAGATGTGTTCAAAGTAATTACTTATATTTTAATTAATAGAAAAATGGTAATTAGGTAGATCTCAATGCAAAGATAAAGAATAAATCACTAAACTTAATTATTTCAAAACTCTTCTATTGTCTTAGGTTATACATGTGATTTCATATTTCACACTTTAACTAAAAAAACATTCTGTTAAAGTATCTCCCAGAAGTTTGTTCAGGAAATCCAGCTTTTGAGGATGAACAGCTGCTTTATTGTATGCTTTTCAAAGCTGACAGAGTAGGCTGTGAATTCAGGAAATCGCACAATATCTTGTAATTATAGACAGCCAAAAGAATTTTATTGTTGAGTCAAAGAAATTGATACAAGTAAGGTGTCAAGGGACAGAGGATGATACAAGGAATAGTCATGAACTCTGCAGTTTGACATGTATGAGTTTTATTGCCCATTCTCTATCATGTTTATATATGAAAACATGGGCAAGTTGACAAGCCATTCTGAGTCTTGAGTTCATGTTTGGCAAAGCAGAAATATAATATGTCACAGGGCTGTGTTGAGATTAAGTGATATTATAAATGTAAAGCTGTTGGCACAGGACTGTTTGATTTGCTGGTTTTCCTTTTTAAATGGATATGAATTATTGATTAGCTTTCATTTCAATAATCCATTTGACAAATAGACTGTACTTTCTCATGAATTACTAGGCTCTGGATCAGTGGGATGCCAAAATTGAAGATTATGTAGAGTGTGTCAAATAAATTATAAATAGACCCTTTCTTGGTACTGGAGATTCAAACTCATGACCTCAATGGCTCCTGCCAACTTTGCAGTATGGTCTGCTAAACAAAACTGAGAGCTAAAGAAATGCTATATGGTACCATAAACATCATTCCTGCCTTCTTTTAGCATTTAGGCTAGTCTCAAGGAATATACAGTTGATCTCCATTATTCATGGATTCTGTATTTGCAAAATCATCTATTCACTAACATTTATTTATAGCCCCTGAATTAATACTTATGATATCTGTGGTCATTTGTGGCCATACACAATGCAGCAAAAGCTTTATCTCCCCTAATATATGTTCCCAGTTGAGATCAAGTAAGGCAAAGTTTGGGGATCCCTGGGTGGCTCAGCACTTTAGCGCTTGCTTTTGGCCCAGGTCGTGATCCTGGAGTCCCAGGATCAAGTCCCAGAATTGAGTCCCACATTGGGCTCCCTGCATGGTGTCTGCCTCTCCTTCTGCCTTTATCTCTGCCTCTTTCTCTCTCTCTGTCTCTCATGAATAAATAAATAAAATCTTTAAAAAAGCCTACTTTAAAAAGAAAAAGTAAGGCAAAGTTTTACCTTCTCATTTGAACTCTCATATTGAAAACAATTGTCTTTTTCATGTCGATTTTGTGCTACTTTTTTCCATCACATTTTGTACTTTTCCTTAATGATTTTGCTGCTTCAAATGGCTTCCAAGTATAGTGAAATATCCCTCTGTCTCACTCTTAACACAGGGACAAGTCATTGGAATTAGGGCCTACCTGGATAATTCCAATTGATCTTCTCATCTAAAGATACTTAATTTAATTATACCTATGAAAATTCATTTTGAAATAATGTGAAATCAGTTTCAAAGCATTAGGAGATATCTTTTGAAGGATCATCATTCAACTCATTATATTCTTTCCTACGGCCTCCAAAATTTAGACCCATTCCATGTGCAAAATACATCTTCCCCATCCCAGTATCCTCAGAGGTCTCAATTTATAAACTATAAGCTATGTGATTGTATTGTTATACATATATATATATATATATATATATATATATATATATAATAACTTCTAGATCAATCACATAAAAATAAAACTATGTAAAGAGCTATATACAAAAATACTATATATAGATAAATAGATATATAGATATAAATTGAATACTATAAGAAGTTTATTTTATCTTTAAGAAGGCCAGAAAAAGGAGTAGATCAAAATATAGGAGGAAAAATATGGGAAAAATTATAAAAAGAAGGATTTAATCCAACATATCAATAACTATATGGAATGAAAATGGTCTTACTATACTAACTTAGGATCAAGATTGTCAAATTGGATAAAATGTTATAATTCTACCATAAGTGGCCTACAAGAAAGTTACCTCAAATATAACAATATAAGTGGATTAAAATTGAAGCATAAAAATATATACTAGGTCAACACTAATTTAAAAAGCTGGAATGACACTATTAATATCAGACAAAGTAGACTTAAAAGAAAATCAATAAAATACAAAGGAATATGAAGAAATTTACATACTTATAAATAAAACTGTAGGCTAGGTAACACGACAACCCTAAATATAGATGCACCTAACAAGGTTTCAAGATACATGATGCACTAAAGTGATATAACTGAAAGAAGAAATAGACATATACACAATTACAATTGGGCCTTCGACACCCTCCTCAGGAACTGATAGGACCACTAGACAGAAAATCTGTGAGAGTTTTATAATTTGGAATGTAATGTCTATAGTATTGACACAAAAATGAGATAGAGTCCCATTTTAGCATCCAGATAAATTTATGTGTGTGTATAAATGTCTGTATTCAGGTAGAAAGATAAAAAGGTATGGAGGAAGGATGCAAAGAAGGGAAGGAAAGGGAAAAAAGGAAATGAAAGATTTCTGAAAGCATAACTACAAAAATATTATAAACAAGTCTAGAGACAGTAGTGTAATATTTGTTGCATTCTTTATGGATCTTTCTGTTAGTTGAACATTTTATGGTAATCATATTTCTGGATAAATTCAGAATGAAGAGTAATGCTATTTCCATTTTGAATGTGTGACTGCTGAGTTATCCTGTGAGGATATTATTAAGTTTGATAATACCTTTCAAGTGTTAAAAATGGTTTTCTTCCTAGCTTAAATTTCAAATAATAATGATTTTTGTAAAGAAAACACAAAATTATACTAAATGGATCTTAAGAATGAAGAGAGGGATATATCACTCATATATTGTTGTATTCTCCTTCCTTGGAAATGCATTTATTGAGAAGACATTTACCATGTAAGTTAAGTATATTTATCAAATGTTTTTCTGTGAAACATTTCATCAAATATGAAACAATAATCTTTAAACAGTATAAGATGGTTATTTTAAGCACCATAGGGTTTTTTTCCTTTTTTCTACTTTTATAAATTTCTAAAAATGTAATAGTTTACATGAAAGTTAAATGTCTTTCAGTTTCTATAAAGTTTGTTTTACTGTTGATTAGCCCATAATCATTGGACTAGAATGCATGATTGATTATCCATGAAGATAATGTCTATTAAATAGTTAAAATATATTGATCATGTCTCCTGGAGAAGAATGCCTTGTTACAGTAGAGGATAATAAAATAAGGTATAATACTAATTATATGCAGGATGTTTGCATTATTCATAAACAATTTAAAAATTGCAGGATACAGGGATATCTGTGTGGCTCAGTCAGTTAAGCATCTGACTCTTGGTTTTGGCTCAGGTCATGATCTTCGTTCGGATCATGGAATTGAGCTCCCTCTGGGCTCCCCGTGTGGAGTCTGCTTGGGATTCTTTCTCTCCGTCTGCCCTCCCCTTGCTCTCTCTCTCTCTCTTTCAGATACATAAATAAATAAATAAAATATTTTTAAAAATTTTGAGATATAGTCATGTTTGTGAATAAATCCAGTTAAGACCATTGCATGGCAGGTACCATTTTTTGGTTAAAATTAGTATATTTTCTATTACTTAAATTTTATAAGATTAGTTCCTGACTTAAAATCAATCATGACAACATGGTTCATGTAATCATTATATAAAATCAAGATTCAGAAATGTTCCATCACCTCAAAGATTCGTTATGCTACCATTTATAGCCACACAAGCACATCTTCTTAACACATGGCAACCACTAAAATGTCAGCACCAATAGTCTCTAATAAGTTTTGTATAAATATGATCAAATATTCACGGCAATACTGAGTGATAGAAAGTGATACATTCAAAAATACTATAGATAAATTAGAATTCTAAAAATAAAAAAAAAATTAAATAATCCATACTAGAACAGGAAAATTAGAAATGAAAACAGAACTAAGGAAAATAGGAAACAAAAAATATAATAGCAAACTTCAGCCCTAATATATCCATCACTAAGTAAATTAAATGCAAATGGCCTAAATGCATGAATTAAAAGATAGTGATTGGCAGAGTAAATTAAAAAAACAACTATTTACCAACTATAGCTATCTGTAGGAAACTCAATTCAATATAACAATACAGGTAAATTGTAAGTAAACAGGTATAAAGTGATATACCGTATGCACACTATCAAAAGAAAACACGAATGGCTATGTTATTAATGGATAAACTGCAGAGCAAAGAGAATTACCAGGAACAGAAAGGGACATTATATAATGGTAAAAATAAGTCAATCTGATAGAAGATATAGTGATCCTAAATGTGTAGACCTCAACCAGAAAGTTACAAAATAAGGTAAAAACTGATAAAGAAAAAAATAAAA
Organism: Canis aureus; assembly: GCF_053574225.1. Taxonomy (NCBI): domain Eukaryota; kingdom Metazoa; phylum Chordata; class Mammalia; order Carnivora; family Canidae; genus Canis; species Canis aureus. The sequence goes on along the minus strand of NC_135630.1, from coordinate 11,012,726 downwards.
AAAAAAACAACTGATAAAGCTACAAAAATACTTAAGGTAAAAACTGATAGAACTAAAAGGAGAAATTTTAGAAATCCTAAATTATGGTTAAGGACATCAAATCACCTGACTCAGAAATTATTTAATAAAACATCAGCGAGAATATCAAAGCATTAGACAACACTGCCAGCCATACATTTCACCTCACAACAGCATACTACATATTCTTTAGAAGTTCCAATGAAGCAATTCACAAGATAGATCACATCATGGGTTTCAAAACAAACCTCAAAGAACTTAAAAGAATCGAAAATATACAGAGTTTAAATCTGAGTATAATGGAATCAATTGAACAATCTATAAAAGAAAGATAATAGGAAATGTCCAAACACCAAGAAATTTAACAATAGACCTCTAAATAATCTGTGGGTCAGGAGAGGAAGTCTCAATAGAAATGAAAAAAAAAAAAAATTGAACTCCGTGAAAATAAAAAAAAAAAAGTACAACCTATCAAAATCTGTGGGATGCAGCTAATGCAGTGCTGAGAAATTTATAGCAATGAATGGTTGGTTACATTAGAAAGTAAAAATGGTTTCAAACCAAGAATATAGGCTTCTACCTCTAAAAGCTAGAAAAAAGAAGAGCAAAGTAAATCCATAGCAAGCAGCAGAAAGGAGATAAGTGATTAAAATTGAAAACAGAAAAACAAGATAAAAATCTATCAACTCAAATGGATCATAACTTCAAAGGTAAAATTGGTAAATGGATACAATGTGGTCCATCCATAGAATCAAATATTACTCAGCAAACAAAGAAGCAACTACTCATAAATGCTAGAATTATGATGGAGCTCAAAGCACTGAATGAAAAAGCCAATCTCAACATGTGACATGTTCTAAGATTCTTCCAGTCAGCATTCTTGAAATGACAACATTATAATAATTATGGAGAACAGATCAGTGATTACTGAGGTTGGCGTATGATTATAAAGGAGGAGGAGAAATGGAGCAGAGTATCTTTGGTGAGGTAGAAGAGTTCTACATGTTAGGTGTGATGTTTATTAATAAACATAGGTAGGTCAGCCTATTAAAATTTCATAGAATTATCAAACCAAAAAAGTGCATGTCAGAGTTACTGAAATCTCAATAAAGTCTAAAGTTTATTTGATTGTATTGATCTAATGTCAATTTCCTGGTTTTAATAATTGGACTAAGATTATGTAAGATCTTAATCAGTGGGGAAGTTGAGTAAAAAATACACAGGAACCCTTTGAACTACTTTCCAGCTTTTCAAAATAAAAATGATCCAATGCGAACACACACACACACACACACACACACACACACACCTGCCACCCATATATGGGGCACACGGACCCTCACGAGAAACATTATAGGAAGATGAAGGCAGAGATTGGGGTGATGCTTCTACAGGCCAAAAATGGTCAATCCCAAAGATTGTTAGCAAACTACCAGAAAGTAAGTGAGAAGCATGGAAAAGACTTTCTCTCACACCCCTGGGAAGGCAACAATCCTGCCCACTCCTCGGTCTCCATCTTCTAGCCTCCAGAATTGTGAGACAATACCTTTCTGTTATTCAAGCCACCCCGTTTGTGGCACTTTGTTAAGGCAACTCCAGCAAACTAATACAGATTGAAAGAGATATTCATATTTTTAGAGTATATATTATATTCTGTGCAAAAAAAACTATACATGTATTTTCTGGTGATGGTAAAACAGAAAATCTGAATAAAGATGTATCTTAGCCTGCTCGACCTGCTGTAACAAAACATCACAGACTGGGCGGGGGGGATGGGGGGGAGGCTTATACAGCAGAAATTTATGTTCTCCAAGTTCCAGAAGCAGGAAGTCTGAGATCAGGGTGCCCATGTAGTCAGGTTCTGGTGAAAGTTGTCTTCCTGACTCTCAGTTTGTCACCTTCTTGATGTCCCTTCATGTGGTAGAGAGACAGAGAGAGCGTGTGCGAGAGAGCACCGTGATACCACTTTTCTTCAGGGCACTGATCTCAACATGAAGGCTCTATCCTTGTGATCTCCATCTAAACCTGATTATCTCCCAAATACCCCATCACCATATACCATGACACTGTGGTTAGGACTTCAGCATAGGGATTTTGATGGAACCCCAATTTACAGTCCACAATAGGTCTAATAGGCACAATTGACTTAAATAGGACTATATGGAATATTGGAAGATTAAGTGACCATTTGTTAAACTGAAAGGATTTACTGGGCACCACATTAATCCCCAAGGAGATTTTAACAATGTGTGACAGCCATAAACCTGATTTGATCTGCTGCCAGGCCAGAATTAATTGGCTTTCATCTCTCAACTACCTTCTCAAATATATGTCCTGTTATTTAAAGTCCCAAAGCAGTTGCCCTTTCCAGCCCTCAAGGCCTTTTCTTTCTTGCTCTATTCTCTTTTGTTCCAGGAGATTCTTCCCTGAGCTCATCTTTTTCATATAGAACCTTGACAAAAGCAGTCAAAAGTATCCAATACACACTACTAATAACCACTCGATTTACTTTCTGAGTTATTACTGGACAGTTTTACCAAATATTTTGTTACTGTGCACCATACTCACTATTTGGCCAGCTACCACCACCCAACCACTATTGCACCACATATAAAGGTAGTTGTAGGGTAGGGCCATAGCTCCATGTACCAATGTTCATTCACATCAGTCAGGGCAGGCTAAATTAAGCTGTGTTAATAAGCAAATCTTGGTGGCTTAACAATAACAACACGAAGTTTAATTCTCATACATACTACATGTAAAATGAGGCTGAAGTAAGGGTTCCAGCTTCAGATACGCGTGGGCTAAGGCTGATAGAGGCCATTCTGTAGCTGCAAGATCTGAGACACTAAGTCTACTCAGGACAGTTTTTGAAGTGTGTGTTAGGTCCTAGAGCAGACATAAATCATATCGTACATTTGTCTTCTAATTCCCATAGCATGAAGTAAATACTGGAGGTAATTACTGCTTGTTTTATCAATAAAAAATAAAAATTAAATTTAAAAAACACATTGAAACCACTTCTCCCAAATATGATATTTGTGTATTTAAGTTATTTAGATAATATTAGATAAAAATAATCGCCTACATATTCCCAAATAAGAGTAGAAATATTTCTGTTTCTATTTTTTTTTGCTTTGTTTAGACTAAATAATAAATTTACTTAGGAAATTTATCATCAGTAGATAATAAAACCATGCACTGATTGTCCATTATTTCCCAATATTTTAAGACATGATAAACATAAGAAGGAAATAAAGGAGTATTAAAAATTACTTCATAAGAGAAAAAATATATATATAATATTCTCAAATTTCTAAAGATAAAACATTACAAATTCTACGTGGTTTCTTAGGAAAATAGAGTAAATATAGAAAGTATGTAATTAATCTGTGACTTCGGTTATGGTTAAACGTAAGGAAAAAATTACTAATAAAGGTTATTCTTACATCATCTTTTCTCATTTTTTCCTTCCCAAATGCTTTCCTCTCTTTCTACCCCATCAGCCTAGATTTCCCAGAACTGTATCTGGTTGTCCAAGATATAATATTAGGTATTACTTCCCTGAAGTGAACCGTTGTTTGATTGTTTAAGATTTTTTGTTTATTTGAGAGAGAGAGAGAGAGAGAGAATGAATGAGGGGAGAGAGGAGAGGGAGAAACAGAATAAGAGCTGACTGATACCAGGGAGACAGACTGTGATTGTTGTTTAGGTGTTTATGTATTCATTTAAATAAAGGCCCTCTCTATTATTAGAGGCAAATAAGTTATAAACAGTAAATTAAATAAATAAATAAAGATTAAATGAATTCTCAGTAAATTAAATAAATAAATAAATAAATAAATAAATAAATAAATATTAAATAAATTCTCTTAACCCAAAGAAGTCATTAAGAATTATGTGTAGAAAGGTATTATTGATCAAGAAAGGTAGATGATAAGGCAACTGACTTTATCAAGTACATATGTTTCAAGCCCCATGTTATGCTACTTTTCTATGGATTGACTCAGTTTTGGGTAGATGGTACCCTCATCAAATAACAAATGGGTAAATTGAAGATAGAAATTTGTGCAACATACTTAACAGAGCTAATAAGTTATATCACAGCTATGTAAAAGTTTTTAAACCTTAATTTCTATTTCATCATCCTATCCCTACACCTTTTTGAAACCATGTTATATAGACAGTTAAACAGAGGGCATTTTATAGCAAATAACTCAAGGTCATAGGTACCAATACCTTCTTAAAACTTCAACCAGTAGGAAAACCATTTTGATTTGTTTTTTTTTAATTTATTTTTATTGATGTTCAATTTACCAACATACAGAATAACCCCCAGTGCCCGTCACCCATTCACTCCCACCCCCTGCCCTCCTCCCCTTCTACCACCCCTAGTTCGTTTCCCAGAGTTAGCAGTCTTTACGTTCTGTCTCCCTTTCTGATATTTCCCACACACTTCTTCTCCCTTCCCTTATATTCCCTTTCACTATTATTTATATTCCCCAAATGAATGAGAACATACACTGTTTGTCCTTCTCCGATTGACTTACTTCACTCAGCATAAAACCCTCCAGTTCCATCCACGTTGAAGCAAATGGTGGGTATTGAAAAACATTTTGATATTAAAAATTCACATAGGAAAAGTTGAAAAAACTATTGTATTGGTTTTCTACCACTTGTACCAAATTATTAAGCATTACATCACGTAAAACAACATGAATTTATTTCTCACAGTTTGGGAGATCAGAAGTCCATTGCACTCAGCTGGTTTCTCTGCTCATGTCTCACAAGGCCAAAATCAAGGTTTCAGAAGAGCTCTGTTCCCCTAGTTGACATCCTAGGGGAGAATCTGTCTCCAGGCTCATTTAAATTGTTGGTGCACAGCATAGAATCAGTTTTCTTACTGGCTGTCACCCAAGCCCCACCGGAGCTCTCAGGGGCCTCTTTCCTGGTACTTGTATGTCTCAAAACCACCAATGCCAGGTGGAACACTTCCCACAATGTTCTACTCCTCTGTCTCCTGTTCTTCTGAGGCATCTCTCTCTGATTTCCGCAGGGAAAGTACCTCATTTTTAAGTGCTCCTGTGATTAGACCGGGCCCATCAGAAAGCCAAGATAAATCAACCCACCTCAAATTCCATGGTCTCAATCATATCTGCAACGTCCCTGTTGGACATATGACGTACAGTACTTCCCTCTTGTCCATGGTTTTGCTTTCTGCAATTTCAGTTACCCTGTCAACCCTGGTCAGAAAGAGGATGACTCTTGTGATGAATTGACAGCAGGTCAATGGTAGCCTAACATTACATCACAATGCCTACATCATTCACCTCACTTCGTCTCATCATGCAGGCATTTTATCATCTCACATCACCCTGAGAAGAAGGGTGAGTCCAATACAACAAAATACTTTGAGAGGGACCACATTTGCTTAACTTTTATTACTATTATTGGTGTTATCGTTCTATTTTATTATTAGCTATTATTGTTAATTTCTTAATGTGCCTAATTGATAAATTAGATTTATCACACATATGTAGGTATAGGAAAAACATAGTATATATAGGGTTCAAAGATGCATTTTCTGAGAGTTCAGTGCTCTCCATGTTTTCAGGCCTCCACTGGGGGACTCAATGTATCACCTGTTGATAAGGGGGGCTATTATATATTAACAGGTTCCGGGGATTAAGCTGTGGATATCTTTGTTATTCAGTCAGACAAAAGCAATTTCATTGACAATCTAAAAATCATAAAGTGGGAATAGAGAAAGTTTTTTTTTCACACTGAAAAAAGTCATCATTTAGAATTACTTCAGTTCTTTCTGTATAATAACACAGCATACTATTCCTGTGATCTCTGGACGACTCTTTTGAATTAGTTGTGATTACAACCTGAACTCATTTAAGTGAATTTAAAAATAGTTTGGCATTTGCTAAAATTATTCAAACAGACTTGACTATATATTATTGCAATGAACTCCTTTATTTGCTCATTTAAACCCTGGGTCACAAAAATTACTGTAGCTCTTTATTGCCTTCCAAGTGTTTTAGCACCTGATTCTCTATATATCCATTTAAAAGGAAATTATTTGATCAGCACTGTATTATGATTTTATAAATGTAAATATTAAACCCAATTTGTTTTTAGTCTGAATTAAAGATGCATATGTCATGAAAGTTATCCATCTTTATTCCATAAATAAAACAGAATGGTACAACTAGAATAGAATAAATGCCAGAAGATGTTGCTTTCAAAAACAGTAGATTACTAATTGACCTTTTTCTGCGTTTACCATACTATTTATCATTTCAGCAGTTAGCCATCTTTCTGACAAGTGAATTTCTTTAAAATGTGTATGACATTTAACTGGATAGAGTTATTTGTCATTGAATAATTTAATGTCATTTCTTATTGCTTCAATTTAAATGGTTGATCTAATTTTTATTTGCAGTATACCATTTAGATGACTCATATTATATTGGTTAATGTCTAAATACTTTAAAAATTTAGATGAATGTGCTTTTTACTTGTCAACATAATCAAATGGGGCATATGGGATTTAAATTAAACAGTTGATTATATCCCATGATAGAATCCATTTATTTTATCCTCTCCCTTCCATCTTGCTTATTCATATCTCCTCTACATCCTTTCTAGAGTCTACTTCTGTCTCCAGATCTACAATAATTTCATGAAATAATCATATTTCCCATGATTGATGAGCTCCTTGGATTCACATCTCCATTTTCTTCTTTTCTTTATTCTAAGCTCCAGGATTCATATTTACCTTCTCCTTTAACCTTCCACATTCAAATTAAATCTCCTTCCTAGATTGCTCTGAAAATTAATTTCAATGTTCTTTATAAAAGCCATAGATAACACTTTCTTATTTATTACTTGCTACAATTTTTGTGGTTCATTAACATTTACATCTAATAATAGATAACTTATTTATACCTATCAGCTTTTTCCAAGATTAACCTCTTCAATATTTTTTAATAGTTTTAGTACCTTTTTGAAGTTTATGTATATTTTATCATTTTTCTATTGTATATGCCATTAAATACAGTTTTAAAAATTGTAGGTAAATTGCCATAGTACTGATACAGAGAAAGAGAAAAATTGCTAAATACTGATTGATCAGTTTTGTCCTACACAGAGAGTCATCTGGTAAATCATCTTTCTACTAAATGTGATATTAATTAATATATTTCCTCTTCTCTACTTTTCTTATATCTAATAATATTCAGGCCAAATTATAGTCCATTATATTCCTCTTCCAATTTTTCCTTTCTTGGAAGAGTGGCCTTTCCCCGCCATTCACCACATCATCATTAGTTGCTAACATGAAATAGGTCTGCAGCTCCCAAACCTGACCTGCCATTCGTCTTTCCTCAGGCTTCATCCCTATCTATTAGTGTGCAGCACAAATCATCATACCTAGGAAGAATTGTATTCCTATTTCTCCTCAGAATTTCTGTCATTCAACTTCTTATTTTTCTCTCAATTTAGTGAGTGTATATACTCACATTTATTGAGAAAAAATATTAATTTAGAGGGTGTTTTCTTCTACAAACGAAGAGAAGTGGCTTGCAAAAAACAAGTATGCACATTTTACAAATCACAAAAGCAATAAATAGAAGTAGTAAGTTGGATAAACGGAAAGATGAATTGCTAAGGTTAAGTTGCAAATTTATTTCTGATTTCTTGAAAGTCAATACAAGAAAGAATATTCTATTAGTTAGCAGCTCTATTACTATAGTGGTTCACAACCACTATAGACTTGATTTCCTAAAACTGTTCCCTGATAACCAGTAAAGTTTTATCTTTTATTTTATATCATTAAAAATCACTGACTTTGTATATATGATGGGGTAAAATCCATTTCAGTAATTATCCACTCTTATTTTGCCATAATTATCCCATTTTAGGCTAGCAGGAATATAATAAAATTTGTCATTTCTTTTTCTTTCCTTTGCAATTGAACTTTTCTTTATATATATTTTTTGCTATGTTATTTCTTTTGCTTTTTTTTTTATAGGATCTCTTCACTCATTAGGAATGTTAAGACTTCATATAATATGAAAATGTATTTTTCTGTTTCTCAAATTTTGTTTTTGTTTTTGTGTATTTTTCTAAGGGTGTTACTCCCTATACAAATGTCTGTGTTATATTCTATATTGTCAAATTTATCTATCTTTTCTTTAGTTTCTTCAATGGGTAACAAAATTTATGATTAGGAAAATTCTCCCTACACTTAACTTGTGAACAATTTCACTCAATTATTTTAATACTTATATATTTGTTTTTAAAACCCTCACCTGTTTGAAGGATGCCTGGGTGGTTCAACGATTGAGCGTCTGCCTTCAGCTCAGAGTGTGATCCCAGGGTCCTGGAATCGAGTCCCACATGGGGCTCCCCCTCTGCTTCTCTCTCTGCCTCTCTCTGTGTATCTCTCATAAATAAATAAATAAAATCTTACAAAAAAATATACTCTCACACATTTGAAATTTATCTCAGCAGATTTGATGAGGGATGTATACGACTTTATTTTTATTACATTGGCTTACTGCTTTCAACACTGTTGTGAGTGAAGAATTGATCATAGCACCAGTTCTATAATAACATGTGGTAGAGGCTGGGACCTTTCCTACAGGATGCAATATATATTTCTATGAATTACAAACAATATATGATATCAATTCTCCTTTAGTTGGAATACATAGGGCTAGGAATCAAGAGATTCCTCTCTCACCTGTATTTCTAATGGCAGTTCATGTTTCTTTTCCCCCTCTTTTTATGCTTAAAACTGTTTTAGTTTAGAGACCCAGTACTAAGGAAATGATGTTTCTACCCAGGGATACAATAGTTGTTCCCTTTACCTTCAAGTTAAGTCTGCTGTCCTAGCCATTTGGGTTTTTTGAGTCTCTTAGCCAAGGTCAGAGAAGAGTTTACTGTACTGGTTTGGGTGATCAATCCTTATTATCAAGGCATTCAGTCAATCATTATTTGTTTATTGTTCACCTACTAAGTGTCAGTGTCTGTGTTAAGGAATGGGAACACACAGCAGTGAAAGCAGGCAGTTATAAGCTCACAGTCCTATCATGATAAATGAATAACCCACAAATGAAACCACTGCAGGCTTGAATAAGTGCTCTGGGTGACAAATAAAAGGTTCTGTGGGACTAAATGGGGGCACACGACATCTTGGGGAGTCAGAGAAGGTCTCCTCATGCAGGTAGAATTAACCAGGTGATGGAAGAGTGGTCCATGTGCACAAGCAGCATGGGGGCTATAGAGTGGAACTCAAGGAGGCCAGTGTGGATGGCAGGCAACACTGAGGATGGGGGCAGCAGCCTGGAGTGAGTGTGCAAGCACTGTGTTTGTGTCACATGCATCGAGTTCACGCAGCTGGGTGACGTGGGTGACCCGTTTCACCTACTCTGGGCCTTGGTTACCTTCTTTCAGGGCATGCGGTGACAACGTAAGTAAAGACCTGATATAGCAAAGGCCCTGATTCATTATTAATGACCTGTTATTATTTATTAAAGGTTGTTCTGCACCATAAAAAAACATAAGAGGAGTTAGGATTTGTGCTACATGATGGAGGAAAGGGCAATGTGCAGATTCTAGAGGATGCTCTAGGGTATACAAAAAGAACCTTGTTTCCAATGGTAAAAGTTGGTGGAAAACTACATCAATCTAACATAGGCAAGAGGACTAAAGGTCAGTGTTTTCAGGGATAATGTTTTTGACTCACCTAATCAAACAGAGTTCCCGGAATTTGCCTTTTGGCAGAAAACAAATTAAACCATAATTGTCAGTCAAAGGAGGAAGTCATAAATAACCATAGTAAGGTTAGAAGAACTACCACAATGTACTAATCTAGGGCACTATTCAGGTACCACTTGTGCTGAACTCCATGCAAATGGTGCACACTTGAAGCACTATAGTTGTCACAGAAGACAGCATGAAAGGAAACTCCTGAAGTATGATTTCATAGCTAACAAGGCCAATTACAATGATACATTTTTTCTTTGTTCTATACCCTCAATATGCCACGGTGGTGGCAATAAAAATTAAGTTTACAAGCTACAAGATATCAACTTGAGATTGTACATAAACCCCAGGAAGAATGATCATTATCAAATGATTAATGCACTTTTTTGTAGGAGAGATAATTGCATTATTTTAGGGAGGAGTATGTTACTCTTGCCCTTTTGCTGCCTCTTAAGTTTGTGGAGTTTCCTAATGAGTGAGTTAGGGTAGATTCCATGGAATGGCTCATTCATAAATTATCCCAAATCCCAGTAAGTATGCATTTTCAGGGTTGTAGGTTCTGGAATGCTAATTCCTACTTTTCCCAAATTTACATGTAGCCAAGGTCCTGGGTATAATTCAGATTCCACAAATCAGATACTCTCATGGGGGCATTTGGCTGTGAAACACAGTTAAGTGAGAAGAGCAGGATGTGAAACATCTCTTTGCTGGCATGGATAGTAGTAGAAGTGGCATGGTTTGCTGTCAGCACATGTCAGAAGATTTCACACCTTTCTGCAGGGGTTATGAAAGCTTTAGCCACCCTGCAGGGTAGAGTGACACTAGGGTCTAAGAGCTATTTCTAGAGGCCTGAGGTGTAGTATGTTATTCTGGGCTTCCAACAATTTCATGAGAAACCTAATATGTGACAGTAAGTACCTTTAAGCTTAAACTAGTGATTGCTATTTCTGTTGTGTGCAACTAAACCCTAAATGCAACAGATAGTATTTTTTTTTATCAAGTTTATACAGCCTTTGCTAAAACAAATTTCTTTCAGTGATTCTACACCAAGCTTTGCAATTAAGCAAGGAAAGAAAATGTTACCTATTGAATTCTAATTAAAAATAAAATTAAGTACAGTAACTATTAGAAATTGATATCTAGTAAAGAGCAGCAATGTGCAATAGATGCCCATGAAAACAATGTCATATTGGCATGAAGATAAAAATAATATTTTATGAAAGCAAAGAATGTATTATTGGTTTGGCATATTATTATTTTTCTAGGTATAGTATACCAAATAAGGCTGTGCAGCAAGATTTTTGTTATAATTAGTGTCATTTTTTTTTTTCTTTTCTTTTCCAAGGCCTTGCTTGTGTTTGGTCATTTCCCAGATAATCCCTGATTACTTGTTTCTTCCTCCATTGACTCCTAGTTAATATAATGGTTGTATTGTGACAACATGGGTGAAACTTGAAGGAATCATGCTAAGTGATAAAAGTCAAACAGTGAAATAACAAATACTGCATGATCTCACTTTTAAGTGTAATCTAAAACAAAAGCAAAAACAAAAACAAACACTTTCAGAGATGTATAGAACAGATGAGTGGTAGTCAGAGGGGAGGTGGAGGTGGGTAAAATGAGTGAGGGTCTCAAAAGGTATAAACTTCCAGTTATAAGATAAATAAGCCCTGGATATGTAAAGTCCAGCATGGTGACTATAGTTAATAATACCGTATTTCATATTTGAAAGTTGTTAAGACAGTAGAAAAATTCTAAAAAAAAACTATAAGTATGTACAGTGATAGATGTTAACCAGACTCCTTGTGATGATCATTTTGTAATATGTACAAATATCAAGTCATTATTTTGTACACTTGAGACTAATATGATGTGGTATATCAATTATACCTCAATAAACAATAAAACAATAAAAAGTTGGTTGTACATTTGTACTATTTTACCTCTTATTTATTTATTTATTTATTTATTTATTTTACCTCTTAATTGTCATTTTATGAGTCAGATTTTTCAAAGGTAAAAGGCAAAACATTCTCATAAAGAAAAACAAAACCAAGCCACCAAATGTCTCTTGAAAATCATGGACCTTTTCCCGAAATGTATAACATATTCATTGTATGAGTGGAACACGTTTATACAGGCTCTGAAATGGCATTCCGTATTTAAAAAAAAAAAAAACCAAATGAACACTTATTTGGGGGGCAATTGTTCATTCTTCCCAGAGATGATATTGAGCCACTATTCACCACCATGAGCATTGATCCTAGGTACAGTGTTATATCAGTTATAATTTTGAATATTACCCTAATCCTTTCCAGCTATAACAGAACCAATCTGCTGCAAGGCTGAATAAAAGAAACTTCAGTTAAAAAAGGAGTTGAGAGGCAAGGGTGGGGAGTCCTCACATCCCACCTACTGTCTGCCAATTGCAAACCCCAAAAGGAAGAAGTCCACTTTATTGGTCTAGCAAGAGGAAGGTGAAATTCCTTCTCACCCAACAACAGGCTCAGCCAGTATGAAAACACCACAATGACCCAATTAGAAACTATCACCACCATGAAGTCTCTTTCCCCCAATGGACTCTGTTCAAAGCAGCCCTTCCCAACTTCCTCCTTTTCTCTATAAAATAACAGTCCTCTCCTTTGATCTCCTGACCTGCCTATGATTTGCCATAATTTAGATGTCCTGAGTTGCAACTCCCCTGCTTTGTTTACCAGCAAAAACCCATTTTGCTGGTAAAATAACTGGCTATTTTACTTTTAAAGTTGGCACTGCTACCTATGATACTACAGTCTACTGTAATTACTGTTTCTGATTTCATTTAAAGAAACCATTCTCCAGAGACACATAAACTCTGGAGTCCTCAAATATACAAACTATTTCAATAGGCAAGGTTTTGGAGAGCCTCCTTTCTGTCTTTATATAGGCTAATTTCAATCTTCATCCAAGATTTCACCCCCTTGTTTATTCCATAAATTCCCAACAATGAAAAAAAATCTTAAAAAAATTCCCAAAAAGCAATTCTCAAGCTAGCTGCTGACGTCCAACCAAGCAACACAAAGGAAATAGCCTTTAGATGATATTCAGTAAAGACATCACTACTGAAATTACCCACCTCTGCTCTTGACAACATAAAGCAGCTAATGAACCATCTACCTAGAATTTGGCCTTCATGTTCTCAATACTGGCGACATGTCATATTCTCCAGTGCTCTGGAGGGTATGGTTTTATATGACCTTTTGGGTGATGTGAACTCACAGCATGTCCCACATTGATCAAATTTGTCAACACCCCTGGGTTTTACCTAAGTCTCTTTAGGAAAGTCATAAGTATGGGCAGATAATTAGCCCCTTTCAGGATCCCAGGCCAACAACGAGTCAATGAGCTACTGCACAGAAAAAAAAAGGAGAAGAATAACATCTTATCTTTTGATATTGACCTGAACTGCAATGGCCCTGGTTCTACAGGGGCAGGATGCATAGCAGGGTGGTTGCAGCAACACAGTAACACCCACTGGGTCCAGAACAATGCAGTAGATCGTACCACAGATCCCACTGAGACCGCGACTACTCAAGCTATTTTTTTTAATTTTTTAAAATATTTTATTTATTTATTTAGGATAGTCACAGAGAGAGAGAGAGAGAGAGAGAGAGAGGCAGAGACACAGGCAGAGGGAAAGCAGGCTCCATGCACCAGGAGCCCAACGTGGGATTCGATTCCGGGTCTCCAGGATCGCGCCCTGGGCCAAAGGCAGGCGCCAAACCAGGGATCCCTGCGCCACCCAGGGATCCCTCAAGCTATTTTTTGAATGATGAAAATACCATAATAGAGAAATGGTAAAGGGAATTTTAAAACCAGCTAACTTCATATACTGTAAAATAAGTTTAATATCTAACAGCTAGAACTTAATATCATACACTTCTGCTAATTTCAAATACCTCAATAGTGAGGAAAAAGAAAAAGAACAGAAAACACAAAACAAAAACCACTCTACAAATTGTACAAAACCTATCTAGCAAGTGCAATTACTAGAGTTGTTCATATTTTTAATTAATAGACATAAATCCAAAGGAATCCTCCAAAAGTTGAGGATTTTTTTTTCCGAAACATTTTCAAAAGATGTATTTTAAACTCAGACAAACCTTTCAAAGTAGTTCTCTACTCCATCCACAAAGCAAGATAGTGCATCAGGATTCGATCATGCTGGCTACATTTTATTTTTTCCTTCTTTAATCTCAAGAATCACAGAAGAGAAAAAACACTGGAGAACATTGATATAAAAATAGTCCAGGGATTATTACTAGATTTATACCATATTTTGATGGAATTTTAGGGTGAAAAGTAAAAAAAAAAAAAAAACACAATTGTTTTAATTTTATGAAGAAAAGGTGAGACTTAATGTGCAGACTTTGTCTTCCTCATCTCATCTCTGTGTTTATATACTCAAGCCATACCTTCACCTATGCTATATTTTTATTTCATACTTTTTAAAGATCTTATTTATTTGAAAGAGACTGAGTATGAGCAGAGAGGGGGGCAGAAGGGGAGGGAGAAACCAACACCCTGCTGAGCAAGGAGACCAGACACAGGGCTTGATCCTAGGACCCTGAGATCATGACCTGAGCCAAAGGCAGATGCTTAACCAACTGATCCAGGCACCTGTATATTGTTTATTTTCAACATGAGTCAACTACTAATACTAACTTCTCCTGAAGTGCTTTGACGAATAATTAACAGAAAGGACTCCCTGAAGATTAATGATGTGGCATAGGTTCCCAGCTAAAGCTACATAAACACTACATAAAAGGAATGCATATAAATCTATCACACATATTTTATACTGGACAACGCAGCCATCTGGGGGATGCAGGAGATTTATTGCTCAAGTGCTGCTGTTGTATATACAGTTCTCTCAGTGTTTTTCACATCTCAGTAGTTTTGTCTGGGAAGTTGTTTTAACCAGTTTCTCATCCATTATCATTAACAAATTCTTAAGCTATGACCTAAGTCATCTGCATTAGCCATTTACTACATCATTCACTCAAGTTGTGGACAATTTTCTTTTTATCGCTTTGAAAGCTATCAGGATACAAATTTATATAATGGCTTTAATTCTAAGTGTTTTACTGACATTCATTCAATAATCTGCTCAGTACCCTGTTTGCATATTATTGCTCTTAGTGTTTTCCTGGTTTCAGAATTGATAGGTAAGCTTATAAAAATGTTACACTTAATGAATATTTTTAATAAAATGGGGCTTTCTCTTGCCTTAACATTTTACTTTTTATAAATGATTCAAGAATAATTTTACTATTGATTACTATCAAAAACATCTCTTTGGTTATATTTTTACCCTGTATGTATTTTCCTCATTTTCTGAAGAGTATATATACCCAGAAAAAAATAGAAGTATTTAATGAGCATCTTAGTGATTCTTTTTATCACATTACCACTAATAAGACTAAATACTGAAAGAGATCGATATAAGGTAAATCTAGGAGCTGGTGTCTATCTAGTATGTAGTAAGGCCACTGTTAATCCCACAGAAAAAGACATGTATTAGGGATTTTACTCTGGTTTTTAGGACACCAATTTTCCTATTTTTGTATCTTTTTACAATTTATACTAAACATACTCAAACCTCTGTGCTAATAACTATGGAGAAAAATATTGAAATAAATTTAAAAGCGTTTAAATATTTTTAAAAACTTGTATTAAAACATAAATCATGTTTACAGTGATAAATGCATGTGTCTGTGCACACACATCATATATTGTTTCACTATTTGTTTCCTGTGTGACAGCTAGAAAGATGAAAATTCCTAACTCTCACTTACAATCATGAAGAAAAGATCATCTGTGTCTTGTGGATAAAAAAAACAGTAGAGCCTAAATCTTAGGAAAGGGATTTTGATGCATGATTTGAAAGGGAAAAGTAAGTATATAGAAGACTTTGAGATTTGAATTGTAGTTCGGTAAATTGGGAGATATCATTTCACATGTCACTGAGGAATGACTCAACCAAAGCTCAGTAATTTATTGTGTTACCCTATCCCAGACAGGACTAGACCTTGTGGCACAAAGATGAATACAAGATAATTCTCAATTTCAATGAGTTTATGATCTGATAATTCATGTATCCAGATCTTACCATGGAATAGCTCAGTATCAAAAGACATATGGAAAGAAAGAACTACACATTAGAGTATGATTTTATTCCTCTGTTCATGTGGAGAAAATCAGGGAAAAAAAATTTAGATAAACTTCAAATGACCTGGAAAGATGAATTAGGTTTTGGTAGACAGAAAACATTCCAGGTTGAAGAATCAGCATGAACACGAATAAAAGATATTGCTAGAAAGGAGTTTGGTCGCAGGTATCTAATATAGCACAAACTGAATCATGAATGTGGATATATTTCCGAGAAAAATATACATTTATCTTATTTCCTGAATTAAATTAAAAATTTAAGAATAACAAAAAGCCTACTGAGAAATGTCTTTTTGCCTTATAGTCTAAGTCAGAGAACCAAGTCACAAGGTTCTTATATAGCTTTCCAAATATATTCTGTGAATGCAAGCATTTCATTATTAATTTCTATTTTAACTTTTACACAAATAGTAGCAGAGGACATACTATTATTCTTCACAATTTTAAACTTATTTCTCTGAGATTGTTCCTTATCAGTTACGCCCTCCTTAAATTTATATAAAATGAAAATTGAGTTAACTAGTTGCAGCAAGGTAATGAGTTACAGTCTGATTGCAAGGATCTGTGGAGTGAATTTTTGACCAGAAAGTGGGGGCATCTTGAGTAGACTACCATCAAGTAGTGGTAGTGAGAGGAAGAGACAAAAAGAGACAATTGCTTAAAGAGCTGTTTTAGAAGTGACAAATAATAATGGAACTAAATCAGTTTGGCTGGTAAAAAGATTTCTATTTAATACCAAATTCCAACACTTATTAAGTCTAAACTGTGGAATTAGTCTCATCCTGTCCTGAGCTTCAGTTACTACATTTGTACAATGGAGAATAATAACAATTAATTCACAGAATCATGTGAATAGTTCAGTAATATTGAAGTGAATATTCCCATGGCCTATAATATGAATTTTATGGGATTTTTTTCATTATTTACTAAATATCCATCATTTTAAAACAAAATCCTATATTATCAATATATCTTAATTATGTATTATACTATGTTTAGTTTTTATTTTCATTTTACATATTTAATTATTCATCTAGTATTTTGAGTTATATAAAGTAGAATACAATGACTAGTCATTTTATTAGAGTAATACTGGCTGCTGGAAAAAGCAAACTCCAAAATTTCAGAGCCTTCACACAGCAGTTTATTTTCCACTTATGAATACCTTCCAGTGCAGCCCAAATTTCTTGATAAGTGGGGGAGTGGCTTTGCTACCCGCACAGTGACTAGGAGACTCAGATCCCTATCATCTTGTGCCTCTCAGTCCTCCAGGGCTTAGAGTTCTCTGCTTCCAGACAGTAGAGACAGACGCTATGGAGAAGCCTTATCTGCTCCTTAAATGCTCTTGTCAAAAAGGGATGCTTACCATTTCTGTTCACATCTCACATGACTACAAATGCATGCGAAAAGCTGGTTGCTTTTCAGTGAAAACTCTACACTCTGGAATGAAGACCATCAATTTTGGTCAATAGCTAGCAATTTCAGGCACATTAGTCCAATATTGTAATTCACAAATGAGGAAAGTTAAGACCTAGCAATTGTGAATTCAATGGAGATATTTATCGCTTTCTTATGGTGTTTCTTTGATCTAATGTTATTTGGTAATAATGTTTGGTAATGGGTAGAACTTCATTCAACTACGATGGGCATGAAAGAAGAAAATGTTATATTATTGTACAAGGCAGACAATAATGTTGGTCAATATATTCACTTTTAATTATAGGGTATAGCATTTCATTTTTCCTTTTCAAATCATTACTTAGTATTAAGGATTTATTATAAAATATGACATTCTTAAGAAGATCTACAATTTGCTGCTGAGTCTTCATTTGGGAATTTAGCACCTCGGTTGCATATATCATGATAATGCAAAAGCATTATTCTGTTTTATGCTGCCTGCAGAATCAACAGGAGAAAAATGAGAACTGCCTGTGCTGCATGAGCCATAGTTTAACTGTGAAGAATACAATTGAAATGGAGGATGCTAAAAATTCTCTCAGCTGTATTTAGAAAAATTGGTCCAGCATTTTCCATTAATCAGCACAAATATTTTTCTAAGTATACACTTGAAGGCCTTTGCATCTATACTCAATTATGGAGGCAGCAGGAAAATTATGTTCTTTGAATATAAAATATTGCTAAGTTATTCAAAAAGGGCTCTTGGAAGCTCTTCAAAGAGAATACTATAATATAGAAAAAGTCTCTTGTGTAGATGTGTCAATTATTGCTATTTCATCAATATATCGTTTTTTTTTTACTAAGAAATGAAATTATTTTCAAATCCTGATTGAATAAATGAAGAAGAAACACGATATTATATATGCAGAAATATTTATTCATTCAACCACCAAATGAACATCTACTAGATGCCAGGCATTGTTCTGGATGTTAGGGATACGACATAGAACAAAATTCATGACTTCACCAGTTGCCCATTTTTCCTTTATTTTATAAACATGGAACTCTTTCTTTAAGCAACAAATTGAAAAATACTACACAGATTCAGGAGGCTGTCTCTGAGGGATGAATTTCCTTGGATTGCCTGCTTTGAACTTCAGAACTTTTACTAGGTGTGGAATAAAAATACAGTGTGGAGTAAAGATCTGGATAGACATTAATTATAATAGCTGGCAATTCCAGAAAAGGGATTTTACTAACTGGTGAAGGCCAACTCTGCCCTACAGAGGAAGAGCCAGCAGAGGGAGATGAAGCAGATTTGTGAGAAAATATCCAAGCACTAGGACTTTGAAAAACACTAAATAGACTTTTCAAAGACTAAGACTTCATAAGTCTTTTGGTATGAAAACGTATCAGTTGCCAAATTTATAATTTTAAAATTATTCTTTGAAAAAAATTACCTTCTGTTATATGATGGATAATGTATTTAGAAGTTAATGAAGTTAGTGCCAGGTTTCTTTTTATTATTATTATTTAAACATTTTATTTATTTGAGAGACAGAGAGAGAGAGAGCTTGAGCAGAGGGAGAGGGAGAAGCAGACTGCACTGACTGCAGAGCCCGATATGGGGCTCATTCCCATAAAGCTGAGATCATGCATGACCTGAACTGAAATCAAGTCAGCCGCTCAATCAACTGAGCCACCCAGGTACCCCAGGTGCCAGGTTTCTGATATTTAGTCAAGACGTGTGTTACATCCCCAGAAACTAAACTTGGCTTTTTGATTCAGGAGTTATACAGGTTTCGGCCATAATTCACAATTATTAGGCAATATAAAAGTGAACAATCCCTTAGCAAAAAAAATTGGGGAGTGGTGAGTCAGTTTTTAAAGTTGGTAAGATAATATTAATGTATTTTAGTGACTGGAAGACTGATTGATTGAAAGAGTAGAATTTCTACAAAGCTCATGGTAAGTTAAACACAAAAATCTTCTTACTATGCCATGGCTTATACTTCATGCATACAGTTGAAAAATCTTTTATGAGTGAAAAGTTCATAAATATTTTTCATTCATGTATTATTGTTTTGCTTATAATTCCATTCTATGGCTCACTGGGGAACTGTAAGTTTATGTGTCCATGTGGGAAATGAACACAAGTGATAATTATAAAATGGTATTACAATACTGAAAAATTAAAAAAAATAATGAAAAATATCCATTTGTTAATTTATGGGTTTATTGCAACAAGGACTTTGCATATTCTATCATAATTCTTATTTTTCTATATCAACATCAACATTCTGCCTCAGTTGGAAGCATCACTGGTAAAACAAAAAGGGAAATAGAGTAAGATTAATATCTGAGGTGATATAGTTTGTACTTTGTATCCTTTATACTTAAAGTGTGGTCCACAAATTAGCAGCACCATATTACTGGGAGTATATTAAATTCAGAATCTGCATTTTTAAAGATTCCCAAATAATTGTATGATCACTCTTAATTAGAGAGGACTGTCTGGTCTATGCAATAACCTTTCTGCTTCCTCTTTGCTATCAGGATCTGCATTCTGTTCACATTTTGTGAGGGGATCTTGTTTTTTTAACTAATTAGTTTATTTGAGAAAGAGAGAGAAAAACAGAGAGAGGCAGAGCATGTTGGAGAAGGGCAGAGGGAGAGAGAGTATTAAGCAGGCTCCGTGCTGATGTGAGGCTCCATCTCACAACCCTGAGATCACAACCTGAGCTGAACCCAAGAGTCCAGGTTTAACTGACTATACCACCCAGGTACTACCCCCAGGCATCCCTTGAAGGGTCATGTTAATCATGATCCCTTCACAGCCCTGAGCAAATAAAAGATGATTAGACTAAGCCATACATGATGATCTAATTCCTTTCTCCTATGTTTCAGTACAGGCATGTGATGCGACACTAAAGAAACACCATAGAAAATATTTGGGGGGCTTATAGACTAAAAATGTCATCACTCTCAAAAAGACACACCAAACAAGGACAGGTCTCCTCTTAGCCTCTGGATATTTTCATTCTGCAAGTAATATCTGCAATGGCCATAACCCTCTTGGGACGGTGAGGAGAAGACAAGGGAATAGCAAAGAAGCTGAGCTATAGTCTGTAAGACCTACAGCTCATTTATCCAGTCCCAGAAACCCTCTGCTTCCAGCAGAGGGAAGTTAATACTTAACTTAATAAGTTAATACTTATTAACGAGATCATAAATTTTCTCAATAACCTACTTTCTCGTATTTTCATATTTTGAGAAATATGAAAATATTTTGTATTTTCTCAATGACCTACTTTTGCTTGGCCTCTGTCACTTATATGAGCAGATATAGTAACTTAAAATCAGCATCGGGATCCATAGCTAGATTAACTACATTATTTGTCTTTAAATCTGCACCTACCAAATCCATGGATGGGATCGTTTTTGTGGATGGTGTTAAAGAATTACAGGCAAATGATATGTTTCCAAAGGAATGGCAGCCTCAAGATCAGAAGACTTACTTGCTGAATTATGATTGAAACAGAAATTCGATTTAAATTTTCCTCTGTGAATTTTCCTCCTACTTAAAGATTAAAATGATTAGTTTCCTATATTCTGTTCTATCAATTTGGAAAAAAGAGCAAAAACAGAAGCCTAAATCTGGATCGTGTTTTTAAGGTTTTTAGTGATTTCCCTAAATCATAATAATTTAATTATTGCCACTTATAGCTTCTTCCAAAAATCACTTGGGGAAAGCTCAATTTAAGAGCAAAACTAGGGCTTATCTTTCACGTTTACTGTATAAAGCCAAACAGCATTTTTATTAGATATATATTTTTATTAGGTATGTGCTCCTTAGATATGTAGAATATAAATTCTGCTAGAGAATATCGATCTAAAATATATGTATACTTACATATATTTTACTCAGAAAAACTTCATGAATTTTTAACATATCAGGCCATTGCATTTTCACTTAGTGATCATAGGCATATCTTATTCCTTCGGTTTAAATAATTGCTATTTATAAAAGTGTGGCAGATGATATTGTTCCAAAATTTGCCACAGAATTATTTCTGGTCCCAATTGCTGTTTCAGAACATTGTCACTGACTGTCAAGAGGTGCAGTTTATTTCCACACTTAGACGTGCTTGTGACTGGTCCGACCAATAGACTATGGAGGAAATGATGCTGTGTCACTTCTGAGGCCAGGCCAGTGGAAGGACATGACTTCTGCTTTAGCCTCTTTCTTGGTACACTTACCCCAGGAACTCAACTACTTACCTTAAGAAGGCTCTAGCTACATGAAGAGGCCTCAAGTAGGCCTTGGGTGACAAGCAGTATTAACTGCCAGAAAAGAGATTGAACAAGCCTTCAGTTAATTCTAGTCCACAGCTCAGCCTTCTCACTCTCTGACTGAAACATTTTGGTGTCCAGTCCCTTGCAATGTACCTTTCCTGAATTCTTGACCCACAGACTCTGTGAGTCTAATAAATGGATGTTTTCTGCCACTATAGTTTGAAATTTCTTAAATAAATTTAATGCACTCTCTCAAGTCTTAGAAAGATATGTCATTCAACATGTCTATTAAGCTAAAACTCTGCTAATAGTGAGTCAGTTGGTCAATAGAGAGAAGCTGGGCTTCATGTCCTATAAAATCATATTTGAATTCTGATTCCATGAGTTCTGCTCCAATTACTTCAACTTTCTGAACTATAGTTTCCCTACCTTAAAAATAAAGATAAATATTCCTTTTTCAGAATTATGATGAGATGATGATTAAATATAAAACCTATAACCTATTACATAATACATAGTAGGTAATAAATAAATGTTTTTGTAACATGGATGATTCGGAACTTTATAAGAATAGTAATCGTGAACATTTACTTGAGTACTTACAATGTGTTAGATATCAGCATCATGCTTGGCATGTGTTGTCTCAAGTAGTAGATAATTTAACACACTAATTTTTTTTCACATTACATGATTTTATACACATTTGATTTGTGTCTCAGAGACTTCATACAATTAACTCATTCAATACACAAGACTGCTCATGCCATAGGCTGCGTCACCTGTTGTTAATAAAAATAAAATTGATAAGATCATCTTTAAAATACAGATGAAAGATCAAAATATAGGACTCTAATAGAGAATCTCAAATTACTACAGATACCTTTCATACAAAGGAATTTTAGTTTAAAGAATAAATCTAAATTTCTACTAATACACGGGGGTAATACTAAAGAGTAGAACTTGCATAATTTCAGGGTGGTATAGCCATGGGCTGCCTTGTGCAAAGAATGTATCACGTGTTCTGTAAACATTTGGGTTTAAAAATATGTGATTAAAAAAACAATTGGTTGAGTTTCAGTGTGCTACATATATTAATAAGAGCTCTATTGATAAAGACACAAAATATTACACTAATGATCCATTATTCTTTGATTTCACATTTGAATGTGTGAGCTGAGAAAACTAATCATGTGAGCACACACACTTTCAGAAACATGTAACCATCTGGAGTATCTTTAGTAGCAGAAGCCAATATTTGTGCTGTTATTTTCATTATAGGCCTTTCAGTGAAACTCTCTCCAGACAAGCAGGGAGCCAAGAAAAGAAATTAGTGGCCATTCAAGGACATGGCTCAAAGACAATTCTATTCTATTAGCGTATATGTAGCTTTTCTAAAAGCTGTGATAAATTTCCCCCAAATGTGGTTTGTCCAAGACCAACATCTATTCAGAACATGAAATGGAAGGGAAAAACTTCCATGGTTCATTTAAACAGCTTCTTAATGTCAGAGAATTTTTAGCTGAAGAAAGACATTGCCTTTATTCTTAGCTTATGTTGAATGAATAATTCAGAATGAAAGCAGTTGCAGCATAATGATAAAATTACATAAATCAAAGAGTAGCTGCTCGAGCCAAATATCTGCAGGAAAAAAAAATCACATTTCCTACTCTTCTGTTTACTTAGAGGCTTATTTTGTTTGTGCAGATGTTCCAAAAACTATCATTACATGTGTTTCTTTGCGATATTTATAACCTAATTGAATGCTTGCTCTAAGAAATTTTACTTCACTATTCAATGTATCTTTTAGCCTGATTTGTTTCTTACTGTCCAACAGAACCTATACTTAATGACGGGGAAAGTTCCAGGTAAATGACCATCCTGAGACTAAAATTGAGAGTAGAAGAAGGGAGGGGATTAATAATTATCAGAGGCCTGTTTTGTGCTAGGTGGCAGATGGTTTGCTATTTTTTCCCCTCACAACAGCTTTCTGAGTTATAACAATTTCTGATTTTTCAGATAAATTTAGCTTGGTGTAGTTTTTTATTATCTAAGATCGCACAAGTACAAAGCAGTGGGATCACACTTGAATAGTCTGACTGCTTTTTCCAATATATAAGAGAACAATAATTCAAGTAATCCAAGTGACTTTAAAACATTTATTTATTTATTTATTTATTTATTTATTTATTTATTTATCTATCTATCTAAAGATTTTATTTATTCATTCATAGACAAAGAGAGAGAGAGAGGGAGAGACACAGGCAGAGGGAGAAGCAGGCTCACTGCAGGGAGCCTGATGTGGGACTTGATCCCAGGTCTCCAGGATCAGGCCCTGGGCTGAAGGTCACACTAAACTGCTGAGCCACCTGGGGTGCCCCTAAAGCAAATATTAAAAACCAAACAAACAAAAAACAACAACAACAACAACAACAACAACAAAAACACCAGAAATTGCAAAGTTTTTAGGCCCAGAGTTTAAAAATAGTATGACTAGTACTTGGACAATTTAAATAAATTTTATTTTGAAAGTCTTGACTTTTAGGGGTGCCTTTTAGCAAAATGATTTTCCCCTTGTTAAGGCAGAGTCACATTTTAATACAGAGATTCCTGGACTTACTTGCAAAAGAAATCTTAGCCTGAAGCTCACTGCTTGGAAATGGGCCTCTCCTCTGATTAGATTCATGCTAAAATCCTCCACATGTCAAATAAACTTAAGAATAAAAAGTCATATCTGCACAATTGTCTGAATAGCTTATTGATTCAGATTTTTTTTAAAAAATAGTGAGTTCAGCAAAATCAGAAGGGCAACAAAAGCAATCATTTCAGCCCAAATGGTCCATTCCATAGCTGCATGCAGTCACAAATAGAAGAGAGAGCTATCTCCATCAACATAAGGCTGCACATTGTCACTTGCTGTACGCATTATCTATTTCCTTACCGAGGGGGAAATCAATGAAGCCACTTTTTTTGCCCAGCATTGCTTGAAATATTTATAGAAATTTATTGTAGAGGGTCAATTTTGATGCATAAATTTTAATATTCTAATTGCTCATATATAAATTACTACAGTGTTTCTGGGTAAAATAATCTTAAAAATAAAAATATGATTTTAACCACTGTTGGTTTTTATAATATATCAAGTTCCGTGCTGTGCTTTTCCTTTCACGAGCCTGTACAAGGCAAATAATTGCATGGAATTATTGAAGCTTTCAGGTAAAAGAGAGTATTAGAGGTCACCAAAGGCCACATCCACAGGAGTGCATTAACCAAGGAACTATCTTGGAAATTATCTGTATTATATATTTATTCAGCTTCTGTGCAGATGCTCCAAGTAAGAAGGTCATGTCTACCTATGTAATGAACAGACCCTTTCACTAACTTTTGAAATTTTTAATTTTTTTCCTCATACTTCAACTCTTTACACCTATATCTACCATTAAAGAGCCACATCCTCATTTCCATGCCAAAATATACTTGATTTCCTATAAGTTCAAAATAAGAGCACTTTATCGTGGTCGGAAAATTACCATATTTTTGACCTAATAAATAAAATATTGACAGAAGCCATTTTATGTTTCTACTACAGAGATTGCTACTATTTTATGTAGAAGGTCATAAGAGTAGTGGCTACTTATAGTCCATTAGGCATCTGAGTGTCAAAGAGAAAGCTAGAAAATAAGGGGGTATTAAGTTTTCATTTAATATATGACATGATTGTAGCTAAAATAGCACTAGACAAAATCATAATTACTACATCTTCATAAAACCTCGATCAAGTAATTATTGCACAGATAGCTAATATTTAGCAGAAGATGGAAATGACTTTCTGGTAGCTACCATTTTTTTAAACTTCTGTTGTTAAAAATTGGTGTACTTATCAATAATAGCCTGTTAGTTCAATTCCAAATTTTCTCCATTAAAATGAGCTGTCTCTATAATTGAACTATATTTTATATCACAGGAGAAGTATTTCTATCTGCTCTATTTTAATAAAAAATAAAGGAGCCATTATACAGCTTGCTATTTTATACATTCTTGTCTTTTAAAAATGCATAGAAAATAAAGACTTGATGTTCTAAACTTGAGATGCAGTTGCCACGACAACCAAAAAACACAATACTGCATACCACTATTCAAATGGTATTTGAATATCAGAAAGAATCTATTACATTATGTATGATTTTCTCTAGATTTAAATAATAATAATCCAGTCTTTTGCTTTAAATAGATATATTTATTATAATTCTAGTATAGGAAGTTGGTTTAAGAAAAAAAGCATATAGATATATAACAAATAAATCATTCTAAGGAATTCCATGATTTTTCTTAAATTGCTGATTTGCATAAATAGATTTGTCATAGTAGAAGATTTTCCTTGGTACAAAATAAAGATGCAAATGAATTTAATATTCAGTGAATTAAATGGTTGCCCTAATGTAAATTTCTACCAATACACAAGTCTAAACCTAACCCCTCCCCAATTATTCATGGGGACACTTCCAAGTATGCTTTGTACTACAGTATCCTCATAAGCACACCAATACATTTCACTGTACTTACTAGCTTTCTCTAAACTTGCATTCTAGCACACTCTCTGAATTTTGCTACCAACAATGCTATCTTCTCAATCACTCAGGCTCAAATATAGTTATGTTTGACTTTTTCTTTTCCTTGTCATCATTATTGAATTCATTAACTACTCTTTTGGGGTCTACCCAGGAGAATAATATTCTGATGTTCCTTTAATTTAAATATTGGTTCAATATTTATTTTGATTTATTTGAAGAAAAATTAAATCTTGTACTAACGAAAGCTTATTTATTTTTATGTTAAATATGCATATTTCCTAAAGTAGCCCCAATTGTACAGACACAGGAATCAGGAGATGGAAGAATGGAAGAGGTCACAGGAGCACGTGATAACAAGAGTGGAAAAGCATCTATATTATACTACTTGGTTTTGCTGGAGCTATGAGAAACCAAGAGAAGTTTTTCAGAAGGGAAATTACTTAATAAAATTTTATAGGAAATAGTTCTCATAGAAATATGGAGAATGACCCAAAAGAAGAGATTAGTGGCAGAAAAGCAGGTAGAAATCTCCTACTATAATTCAAGAAATAGAAAATGAGGAGACCAAATAGAGTATTCTTAGTGAGATTTTAAAAGAGTTAATGAATTGGGGACTCCTGGGTGGCTCAGTGGTGGAGCATCTGCCTTTGGCTCAGGTCGTGATCCCAGGGGTCCTAGGATCGAGTCACACATCGAGGTCCCTGCATGGAGCCTGCTTCTCCCTCTGCTTGTGTCTCAGCCTCTTCTGTGTGTGTCTCTCATGAATAAATAAATAATTAAAATCTAAAAAATGATTTAAAGAAATGAAAACTTGTCCTGGTGTTTTAAAATAAGAAAACATTAAAGAAAGGGAAAGAATAGTGTTTTAGATGTATCTTGAAGGATTGTAAGAAATTTCAAAAAATGGGAAAATACAGAGTCCTTGAAACAGAAAGGAGAAACACATACATGAATTTAGTGAACAGGGTAGCACTTGTTTATAGACAATAAGATTATTTTTATAAATGAGAAGTCGAAAAGAATAGGCAAACTGGAAAAGTAAAAATATGCTTAGTATCTTTATGAAAGTCAGATCAGGAGACTTTTCATTAAAACAAATTTGGAAAAGTAAAAATATGCTTAGTATCTTTATGAAAGTCAGATCAGGAGACTTTTCATATAATAAATTTGTTAAATACACATAGCCTTATTTAAGATTCTGAATTGTTTTAATGTAACAAATTTAATTACGTCAATAACTGGTAGACTAATTTCACTAGGCAGTTTTGATAAACTAATTATTCTGAAATTAATCTTTATTAAACTAATGTAAAATCAGGACTGTACAAAGGATATGTGTATTTTATTTATGAAATAATTTTAGACTAAACATGGAATACTGAATACAACTAGAGTAGATGAGATTTCAACTTCTTTTTGAGATTAATTGAATAATAAAAAGGAAAAGGAAGAGAGAATGCTGAATTCCAACCAACAACGGGGGAGAGTAAGGAGCAAGACAATTTAAAAGCAGAACTTTCTAGAAAAAGGCTTAGGAATTGAAGCCTCTAGCTAAAGGTGTAAGTGGAGGTGAAGCCAGATACTGAAAAGAGGATTGATCAAAATTCTGTAATAGGGACCATTTAGGATAGGCAATGTCTCCATTACATTTCTCTAGATAATATCTCTTTTCCCACTTTGGAAAGTATATTCTGTGGAAACTGGATTAAAATCTCCAACACTAGTGACATTGGGCAAGATGAAACAAAGGACACCCTCCAAACAGAAGGAGAAATCTCCATAGTAAAAGGAGTGACTCCTAATTGTCAACTGTATCTGGGCTGACAACATGTACCACCTTGAAGGAAACTAGATAATTCTTCTCGGGAGGAGAACTAAATCACCTTAAAATTATCTTTTCAAATTCAGATTTTGGAGTCCCCAATGAAATGTCAGCTGCTCTGCCATGACTTCAAACATCCTCTCCGCAGACTAGAGCTTCTAATTGTCTTTTCATCATTTCTACAGGAGTAATAGAAGGATGAAGGAATATTTAGTATTTACATTTTGTATCTATGGGATGATAAATCACAAACTTCTAGCATGCATCCAGGAGTAAGTATCCATGACTTGGATGACTGAATGTGAACCTTCTCCCCAGGGTTAAATGTTTTGGGCAAATTCTGAAAAAGTTATACAGAACATGCTAGAAAGATCATAGATGATCCTAGATTCTCCTCAAATAAAACTGAGTTAAAGTTATATGAATGAAACATCTGATTGTTTTTCAAAAACTCTTGTAAAACTTCATCTAAAATAATAAAAATCACTTACATTTATGCACTTACATTGTTTGTTATTTTTATATTTGAAAACTAAAGCCCTGGACTTACTATGAAGCTCTATTAGTCAAGCTAGCATGTATTGGCAAACGCCTGACAAATAGATCACCAAAAAAGAATGGAGAGCCTAGAAATAGACCACTATAAATATAGTCAACTGATCTTTAACAAAGGAGCAAAGGCAATACAATGGAGTAAAGATAGTCTCTTCAGCAAATGGTGCTAGAACTGAACATTTACATGCAAAAAAAAAAAAAAGAATGTAGACATGGACCTTACATCCTTCATAAAAATTAATTCAAAATGGATAAAAGCACCTAAATGTTTCACACCAAACTATGAAACTCCTAGAAGATCACGTGGAAGAAAACCCAGATGACTTTGGGTAAGGTGATGCTTTTTTAGATACAACACCTAAAGGCATAATCCATAAAAGAAAGAATTGAGAAGCTGAATTTCATCTAGATTAAAAACTTCTGCTCTGTGAAGACATTAAGAGAATGAGAAGAAGAGGCACAAACTTGGAGAAAACGTTTGCAAAAGACACATCTGATAAAGGACTACTTTCCAAAATATTCAAAGAACACTTAGAACTAAACAATAAGGGCAGCCTAGGTGGCTCAGTGGTTTAGTACTGCCTTCAGCCCAGGGCCTGATCCTGGAGACCCGGGATGGAATCCCACATCGGGCTCCCTGCATGGAGCCTGCTTCTCCCTCTGCCTGTGTCTCTGCCTCTCTCTCTCTCTCTCTCTCTCATGAATAAATACATAAATAAATAAATAATCTTTAAAAAACCTCAAGAATAAGAAGAAAAGCATCTCTATTTTAAAAATAGGCCAGAAGCCTTAAGAGACACCTCACCAGAGAAGGTATACAGATGGCAATTAAACATATAAAAATCCTCTATATCATATGTCATTACAGAAATGCAATTAAACCACAGTGAGATATGCCTAGGATGGCCAAACTCTGAAATACTGCTAATACCAAATGTTGGTGAGGATATGGAGCAAGAGGAAATATACATTGCTGGTGGAAATACAAAATTTTACAGCCACTTTGGAAGATGATTTGTCATTTTTTATAAAACTAAGTGTACTCTTACCTCAAGATCTAGGAACTGTGCTCCTTGGTACTTACCAAAAGAAGTTGAAAACTTATGTCCACACAAAAATCTGCATATAGCTGGTTATAGCAGATTTATTCATAATTGCTAAAATCTAGAATTAACCAATAAGTCCTTCAGTAACTGAATAGACAAATATATTGTGGCACCCCAGATTATAGAATATTATTCAGCACTGAAAATGTGCTTTCAAGTCATGAAAAGACATGAAGAAACTTTAAATGCATATAAATAAATGAAAGAAACCAATCAGAAAAGGCTACATATAATATTCCTCCAACTGTATAAACATTCTGGAAAAGGTTAAACCATGGAGACAAGAAAAACACCTGTGAGGGATGAGAAGAGATGAATGGCAGAGCACAGAGGATTTTTAAGGCAATGAAACTATTCTGTATGATATTATAATGATGGATATATATATATATATATATATATATTTACAATGATATAATATATCATTAATATATATAAATATATAATATATAAATATATAATGTATAAATAAATATATATAAATATAAATATAATTTATAATATATCAATATATATCATTATATATTTGCCCAAATCTATAGAATGTATAACTCCAAGAGTGACCCTGGGATAAACTATGGACTTCTATTGAGTATGATGTATCAATGTAAGTTCATCCTTTATAATAATGTACTATACTGATGAATGATGTCAATAATAGGAAGGTTATGCAGGTTCAAAGAGTATATGGAAAATCTCTATACCTTTCTCACAAATTTTGTTGTAAACCTAAAACTGCTCTAAAAATAGTCTTAGGGGAAGATGGTGGGCAAGTAGGGGGACCTTAGGCTTGCCTTCTCCCACAAATACAAGTAGATAATTATCAAATAATTCTAAATACCACAGAAATTGACCTGAAGTTTGGCAGGATAAACTCTACAACTAAAGGTAGAGAAGAGGCCACATTAAGGAAAGTAAGGAGTGCAGAGATATGGTTTGGGAGAGAAATGGATTGTAGCCTCCTCCATGGCAAGGAGGGAGATGCTCTCCTGGAGAAGGGGGAGAGATGGATTAGCACACATGGAACACACAGGGAAGGTGACCCCTTAGCAACTGGCTTGGAAAGTGAGAGGGGCTGAATTTTCTGTTCTTACTACCAACAGGGCTGAAAGCTTGGAGTTCTAAACATCAGCAGGCTTAGATCAAGGAGAGCCCTGAAGCACTGGTGTTTGTCTTGGAGAAAAGGCAGGCCAAACAGCTCACAACTATACAGAGTGGAAAGTGATCTGAAGAGCACCTGGGGCACACAGCAGAGAGGTTATTTGCTCATCTGGGAGCATATCCCAAAGAGGCAGCATTCACAGAAAGGTCTCCCCACCCAACCCCTTATTTGAAGAGATAAAAGCTGAAAACTTCCTAATCTGGGGAAGGAAACAGATATCCAGACCCAGAAGGCACAGGGAACCTCCAAAAAAATCAGCAAGAGCAGATCCACATGAAGACATATTGTAATTAAATGGAAAAATATAGTGATAAAAAAAATCTAAAGCAGCAAGACAAAAGAAGACAATTGCATACAAGGGAAACCCTGTAAGACTATCAGATATTTTTCAGCAGGAACTTTCCAAGCTAGAAGGGAGTGGCATTATTTATTCAAAGTGCTGAATGGGAAAACTTTGCAGCCAAGAATACTCTGTCCAGCAAGGCTATCATGCAAAATAGGAGAGATAAAGAGTTTCCCAGACAAACACAAGGAAAAGGAGTTTATGACCATTAAACCAGCCCTGCAAGAAATAGTAATGGGGACTTCTGGTGAAAAAGAAAGACCAAAAGTAACAGTATGAAGGTAGGAAACACAAAAACAAAAAAGTGAACATTTTTGTAAAATATCAAAGAACTCACAAAATGAAAGAATGCAAAATATGACACTATATATCTAAACCATGAGTTGGAGATGAGTAAAGAATGGATTCAAACTTAAACAACCATCACCTTACTATTGACTGCTATATGCAGAAGATGTTATAAACAAACCTAATGGTAACCACAAATCAAAAAACTCTAATAAGTATGCAAAGAATAAAGAGAAAGAAATCCAAATATAATACTAAAGAAATCCAGAGAACCATAAAAGAGAGAAAGACAAGAAAGGATCAGAGAAAATCAGAAATAACCATAAAACAGATAATAAAATGGCAATAAATACATAGATATCAATAATTAATTTAAGGGTAATGGACTAAATGTTCCAATCAAAAGACGTAGGGTGACAGAATGGAAAAACACACACACACACACACACACACAAGACCCTCTATATGCTGCTTATAAGGGACTCATTTTAGACCTAAAGACACCTGTAGATTGAAAGTGAGGGGATGGAGCAACATTTATCATGCAAATGATGTCCAAAAAAGTTGAAATAACAATACTTATAGAGGAAAAAAATGGACTTAAAAACAAAGACTATAACAAGTGACGAAGAAGAATATTATATAATAGTAAAGGGGACAATTCAACAATAGATATAACAATTTTAAACATTCATGCGCCCAACATGGGAGCACCCAAAATACATAAAACAGTTATAACAAACATAAAGGAACTCATTGATAATAACACAATAATAGTAGGGGACTTTAACACTCCATTTACATCAATAGACAGATTATCTCAACATAAAGTAAATAAACAATTGAATGACTCACTCGACTAGATGAATTTAACATATATTCAGAACATTCCATCCTAAAGCAGCAGAAAACACATTATTTTCAGATGCACATAGAACATATTCCAGGATATATCTACATATTAGGCCACACGCATAAGAATGAAATTGGATCACAATCTCACACCATACGTAGAAATAAACTCAAAATGAATTAAAGACCTAAATGTGAGAACTTAAACTGTAAAAATCCTAGAAGAAAGCACAAGCAGTAACTTCTCTGACATCGGCCTTAGCAACTTTTTTCTAGATAGGTATCTCGAGGCAAGGGAAACAAAAGCAAAAATGAATTATTGGGTCTTTGTCAAAATGGAAAGCTTCTTCACAGCAAAGGAAACAATCAGAAAACATAAAAGGTAGCCTATGGGATGGGAGAAGATATATGCAAGTGAGGTATCTGATAAAGGCTTAGTATTCAAAATATATAAAGGATTCTTAAAGCTCGATACCCCCCAAAAAAGAATCCATCTCCGATTGACTTATTTCACTCAGCATAATACCCCCCAATTCCATCCACGTCAAAGCAAATGGTGGGTATTTGTCATTTCTAATGGCTGAGGAATATTCCATTGTATACATAGACCACATCTTCTCTATCCATTCATCTTTCGATGGACACCGAGGCTCCTTCCACAGTTTGGCTATTGTGGACATAGCTGCTATAAACATCGGGTGCAGGTGTCCCGGCATCTCAGTGCATCTGTATCTTTGGGGTAAATCCCCAGCAGTGCAATTGCTGCTCTCATTCATTTGGGGAATATAAATAATAGTGAAAGGGAATAAAGGGGAAGGAGAAAAAATAAGTGGGAAATACCAGAAAGGGAGACAGAACATGGAAGACTCCTAACTCTGGGAAACGAACTAGGGGTGGTGGAAGGGGAGGAGGGCGAGGGGGGGGTGACTGGGTGGCAGGCACTGAGGTGGGCACTTGACGGGATGAGCACTGGGTGTTATTCTGTGTTGGCAAATTGAACACCAATAAAAAAATAAATTTATTATTAAAAATAAAAAAAAATCCAGTCAATGTGCAGAAGACATGAATAGAAATTTTTCCAAAGAAGACACACAGATGGGTAACAGACACATGAAAAGATGATCAGCATCTTCATCAGGGAAATACAAATCAAAACTACAATGAGATATCACCCCACATCTGTCAGAATGGCTAAAATCAAAAACATAGGAAACAACATGTTGACAAGGATGTAGAAAAAAAGGATCTCTCGTGCCCTGCTGGTGAGAATGTAAATTGGTGCAGGCACTGTGGAAAACAGTATGGAGGTGTCTCATAAAGTTAAAAATAGAATTGCCCTATGGTCCAATAATCACACTACTGGGGATCTACCTTGGGAATACAAAGACACTAACTCGAAGGGATACATGCACTCCTATGTTTATTGCAGCATTTTTTACAAAAGCCAAGATATGGAAGCAGCCCAGATGTCCATCAATAATGGTCATATTTCCTTCCTGTCTAGAGTGCCCCCCATTTTACAACCTAAAAATTGGCTACTATTTCCATAAGCAAAGTATCTCCCAATTCAATCCCGTTGTGATACTCTTAAGATTCCTTTTCTTCCTTCTTTTCTACTTATGGTTCTCTCTGTCTGCAATGTTCTATTCTTAAACCTCCCCGTGACTTCTTCCCTATGTCAATTCAGATATCTACTCATCAGAAGTCACCTAATCACAATGAACTTCCTGGATCAACTTGAGAAATGGCCTCCAAGGATTGGCGGTGGAGGAAGTAACCAACCTAAGTAACGTTGGAGTAGAGTGGAACTGTAAGTCTAAAGACAAAGGAACTATACAGAAACATTGCACACTATCCTCTAAAGTCTTTCTCCAAGGCGTTAGGTATTAATTATTCTGAAACTACAACACACATATACTGGAACTGAACAAATAAGTAAATAAATAGTAAATGAGAGGAACCCTATTTCTCACATTGAAGAGGAAGTTTACAGATCAGCAGTGTAAGCACAAAGTCTAAGATGAATCATACAATAGAGGATTTTAGTTGGAGTCATCAGTCAAATATGAATTCATGTTTTGCCTAATACATAGATGCCCATATACTGTAGATATGTGTGTATATGTGGATAAATATACACACCTAAATCTCCAAGCTCTGTTGCTGAAAAGGCATAGAAGCCATGGCATTCTAGTAGCAACACGTGTACCCAATACTCATATCTTGGTTTCTAATATCTTTCTTAATAAAAAAGGTACTGGGACTCCTTGGAAAAATACCTTCTCAAGGGCTGGAACAGAGAAAATAAAAGTTGACTCTGGAGCATCTTTTGGTGTCAAAAAGCACAGACGCTTATTTATTTATTTATTTATTTATTTATTTATTTATTTATTTATTATTTTTAGCACAGAAGCTTAAAAAAAAAAAAAATAGGGCAGCCTGGTTGGCTCAGCGGATTAGCGCCTGCCTTCGGCCCAGGATGTGATCCTGGAGACCCGGGATTGAATCCCATGTCAGGCTTCCTGCATGGAGCCCACTTCTCCCTCTGCCTCTCTCTTTCTCTCTCTCTCTCTCTCTGTCTCTCATGAATAAATAAATAAACAAATCTAAAAAATAATAGATCTGAAAGGATAATGGCATATCAAGGAATATGGGAGACAACTGAATGATCTTTTAATGGCTAAATTAGAAACAATTTGAGCAAGAAAAAAATACAATAGTTGATTACACACCAGAGTATAAAAAGAAATATTTACAGGTCCTCTATTAATTTAATTATAAAGTAAATTTTAAATTTAATTAGTAGACGTATCTCCCATGCAAAAGAATTCCAAATAATTTACATAGATGTTATATTTTTAAGGTAATGGGGCATAACTTCTAACCCTTTATATGTGAACTGAACAGAGTAATTTCCTTGCAAAGAGTACAGTATAGAGACAAAAAGAGTTAGCTTATAGCAGAGAAACTTTAGTCAGGTTATTAAGGCTACCCTCAACATGTTGAGGATATAGTCACATTGATATAATGTGCTCTTGATATGATAGCATCTGTGGTCTTCTTCCCAAGACTTCTGCATTTTTAGTTTAATTTTAAGGAAAACTTTAGGCAAATCCAAATCAAGGGGCAGTCTGCAAAATTTCTGACTAGTACTCCTCAAAACTTTGATGGTCATCAAAAACAAAATATTAAGAACTATCATCTAAAGAAATGAGAAAATACAATGACTAAAAGTAATTTGAGAAAACACAATGACTAAAAGTAATATGGTATCCTGAATGGTATTTTGGAACAGAAAAAGGACATCGGGTAAAAACTAAGGAATTCAAATAAAGTATGGATGTTAATGAATATATATATCAAGATTGCTTCATAAAAAGAATGACATCTTGTCACTTGCAATGATATACATGGAGCTGGAGAGGATTACGCATAGTGAAATAAGTCTGTTAGAGAAAGACAAATACCATATGATTTCACTAATATGTGGAATTTAAGAAACAACAGACAAGCAAAAGGTAAAAAAAAAAAAAAAAAAGAGAGACAGAGAGAGAGAGGCAAACCAAGAAACAGACTCTTCACTATAGAGAACCAACCGATGGTTAACAGAGCAGAGGTGGGTTGGGGATGGGTGAAACAGGTCATGGGGATTAAGGAGGGCTTGTGATGAGCACTGAGTATTGTATGGAAGTGTTGAGGCACTATATTGTACATCAGGAAACTAGTATTACACTTTATGTTAACTAGCTAGAATTTAAATTAAAACTGAAAAAAATATTGTTTCATTAGATTGAACAAATCCATCATGTTGGTATGATATAAGCTATTACCAATGGAGTTTACTGCCTGTAGAATATGTATCTGTGCAAATGTTCTGCACATTGAAGACTATCTTAATTTTTTTTCATTATAGAACAGAATAGAATGACATATCCCCTCAACCTTAACTTCTAACCTCACACAAACTTTTTAAATCGTTTTTATTGTGCTAAAATATACATAACATTTAATTTATCATTTTAACTATTTTAGGTGAACATTCAGTAGCATTAAGTACATTCACATTGCTATGCAACCATCATCTCCATCTACCTCCAGAACTTCTTCACCATCCCAGGTTGAAACTATACTCATTAGATGATGGCATCCTATCCCTCCCTCCTCCCCAGCTCTTAGTAACCACCATTCTACTTTCTGTCTCTATGAATTTGATAATTCTACTACCTTGTACAGATGGAATCTTACAAAATTTGTTTTTTTCATGTTTGGTTATATTAATTAGCATAATGAGTTTATTTTTTAAAAGGATTTTATTTATTTATCATGAGAGACAGAGAGGGAGGCAGAGTCATAGGCAAGCTCTCTGCGGGGAGCCCAATGCGAGACCTAATCCCAGGACCCCAGGATCACAACATGAGCCAAAGACAGACACTCAACCACTGAGTCATCCAGGTGCCCCAAGCATAATAACGTCAAAGTTTATCCATATTGTAGCCTGTATCAGAATTGTATTCCTTTACAAGTTTGAATAATTTTTCCAAAGTCTATTATCTATCTATTTATCTATCTACCAATCTAAAACACATATACCATATATTATTTACCCATTACCTGTTGTAAACATCTGGGACACTTCCACCTGTTGGTTACTGTGAATAATATGGCTATGAATGTTGTAGAAATCTCTGTTCAAGTCCCAGCTCTTTGGGGTATATACCCAGAGGTAGAATTAATGGATCATATGGTAATTCAAATTTAATATTTTGAGGAACTTCCATACTGTCTTCCACAGTGGCTGTACCATTTCACATTCTTGCCAGCAATGCACAAGGGCTTTAATCTCTCCACATACTTGCCAATACTTGTTATTTCCTTTTTGTTTGTTTGTTGTTTTTATTCTGTTTATAATAGCCATCGTAATGGTGTAAAGTAGTATCTCACTGTGGTTTTGATTTGCATTTCCCTAGTATTTAATGATGGTGAGCATCTTTCATGAGCTTTTTGGCTACTTATGCATCTTCCTTGGAGAAATGTCTATACCTGTCCTTTGCCCATTTTTTTAAAGGTGATTTTTTGGGGGAGTGAGAGAGAAGAGAAGTAGAAGGAGAGAATCTCAAGGATACTCCACACTGAGCGCAAAGCCAGATGTGGAGCTTGATCTCATGACCCTGAGATCATGATCTGAGCCAGAATCAGAAGTCGAACCCTTAAACAACTGAGCCACCCAGGCATCCCTTGCCCATTTTCTAATTGGAATGTTTGTTCTTTGGTACTGAGCTGTGTGACTTCTTTATATACTTTGTTATGTCACATATGGTTTTATTTTTTTTTATTTTTATCATAATTTAATTAAATAACTATATATCTCCTTCTTTGTTCTCTTATTTGGTCAGTGTTTATTTTTTTGTTATTAAATATAAGGTCCTTTAAAGAAATGAATTTGAGTGGTTCAATTTTGTATCCAAATTGCCTTAAAAAATATGGGGCATATAATGGGAACTCCACAAATATTTGGTGACTGAAGGAATGAATGAATAAAGGAAAGCATAGAAAATATTTTTTTTAAATATTTTATTTAGGAGAGAGAGACACACACACACAGAGAGAGAGAGAGAGAGAGGCAGAGACACAGGCAGAGGGAGAAGCAGGCTCCACACAGGGAGCCTGATGTGGGACTCGATCCCGGGTCTCCAGGATCATGCCCTGGGCTGAAGGCAGCACTAAATTGCTGAGCCACCCAGGCTGCCCAAGCATAGAAAATATTAAGTGTCAAACTATTATATCGCATTGCATCATTTACATTTTTTCTTTTGAGTTGCAATAGTATCTTTTTTCTTTGATTCTGTGATGCTTTCACTATACAAAAATAATTCATAATTACATGTGTTTTAAGGATAAAAAATTTACTCCATTCATTTAGAATTTCAATTTTATGGGGCTCCTGCATGGCTCAAAGTCATTCTAGCATCCAACTCTTGATTTTGGCCCAGGTCATGATCTCAGGAATGGTGATGTCCAGCCTCAGGTTGGGCTCTGTGCTGGGCATGGAGCCTGCTTAAGATTCCCTCTCTCCCTCTGCCCCTCCTCACTTCTGCTCTCTCTCTCTTTCTCTGTCTCTGTCTCTCTCTCTCAAAAAAAAATACATTTTATTAGTATAACTTTAAAATTACACACTGTATACAGTCCATTGATTTAGTGGAAACCATGGTCAAAGGTTTATATCACCAAGTATTACAGTTTTTTTTGCCCTAAGCTATCTAATACTTAAAATTAAAATAAGTCCATTTTCAAATGTTTAGACAAATGAGACCAGACCAAAACTAACTACAATCTTGCATCAAAATTCCCCGAATGAACATTAAGTGAAACAGAAATTTATGACATAGTTTCTTGTAAAAAATATTAAACTGCAAAAAAATTTTCTAAAACATCAAATAATTCATTATTTATTCAGAGAAATTTATTAGACTCATGATACATGGACTTACTTTAATATATGAAGGCATATTTGGTGGTAAATTAATATAGGATTTTTCTTTCCATTTTTGTTTATTGTTCCATTATTACAAATTCACAATTTGTCAGGAGTCAGGCATGTGCAAATGTAAATTAATACTACTTCATAACACAGGTGTTAGCCATCAAATATTAGGTGTAAGTGGGGTCTTATTTTCTTGTTTATTTTCTTCTCATTTAATCCATTTTCCTCTGGTAGAAGTTAGATTCTGTTATAAGCTGAGGTGTGCCAGATAAAGCAGATTGTCTGACTCAAACTCCACTCCAATCTTCTTCCAGCATATGTTCTGTTGAAACCGGAGAGTCTCAACTAAAGTTTTCTAGACTCCCTTTCATCTGGGGTTCTCATGTGACCACTTATGGAAAATGATTATGGAAAGGAAAAGGGCATTAAGGAGATCAGATTGTGTAGTGAGGTATTTGATTCTTCTGATAAAGCTTTGTCAATGTTTCCTAGATTAATAGGTTCAAGGTAATTTGTCTCAAGAACAGTTTTGTCGGGGCACCTGGGTGGCTAAATTTGTTGTGTCTGCCTTTGGCTCAGGTCATGATTCCAGGTTCATCGAATTGAGTCTCACATCTGGCTCCCTGCTCAGTGGGGAGTCTGCTTCTCCCTTTGCCCCTGCCCCTACTTGTGCACTCTCTCTCTCTCTTCAAATAAATAAAGAAAGAAAAATCTTAAAAACAAACAAACAGCAATTTTGTCAACTGTGCAGCATCCAGGTTTGGTTTTGTTTCCTTTCTATATACTGTAAACTTCTAAAATTCTCTGGTAAATCGTTTTTAGGTGGATTTTGTGATTAACAAATAAGATCCTGACCTATCAAAGACAGACTCATAAAACTCCATGCCCTTACTACTTTATAACATTATTATAATTTCTTATCAGATTTAAATTTAATTGCCTTTAATTTTTTTTTTAATTTTTATTTATTTATGATAGTCACAGAGAGAGAGAGAGAGAGAGAGAGGCAGAGACATAGGCAGAGGGAGAAGCAGGCTCCATGCACCGGGAGCCTGATGTGGGATTCGATCCCGGGTCTCCAGGATCGCGCCCTGGGCCAAAGGCAGGCGCCAAACCGCTGCGCCACCCAGGGATCCTTAATTGCCTTTAAAAAAATAAATTGTACAATCCCCCTTACTCACAAGTGTATCCCTAACCCCTTATACAGTTGTGGAACATAATGGTTTCTTACTTAGTGACATGAATAAATGAGTGAGTAATGGACAAATGAAGAGATTAATAGTACTACACAAAACAGGTAAAAAGAATATAATTATATATTCTTATGTATACTATACACACTTATACACATAAACTATATAATATAAAACTATATAGTATATATAGTGTACATAGTCTATATATATAGTATATACAAAAAACTAGATAAGGTCTATAACTGAGAGGAAATATCCCTCTAAGATTCACTTCTTTCTGTGTAAAGTAGGTATAATATTTTTTACCTCACATATTTATTGTAGGAATTAAATAAAATAATGCTCTTAAATTACTCATTAGAGGGATCCTGGGTGACGCAGTGGTTTGGCGCCTGCCTTTGGCCCAGGGCGCGATCCTGGAGACCCGGGATCGAATCCCACGTCGGGCTCCCGGTGCATGGAGCCTGCTTCTCCCTCTGCCTGTGTCTCTGCCTCTCTCTCTCTCTCTCTGTGACTATCATAAATAAATAAAAATTAAAAAATAAATAAATAAATAAATGCCACTTCATATTATGGTCTGCAACTCTCAAGAGATTAGAATTTTTAAAAAAGATTTTTATTTACTTATTCACGAGACACACACAAAGAGAGAGAGGCAGAGACACAGGCAGAGGGAGAAGTAGGATCCATGCGGGGAGGCCCACACAGGACTTGATCCTGGATCCCGGGGTCACGCCCTGGGCTGAAGGCAGATGATCAACCCCTGAGCCACCCAGGCATCCTGAGATTAGAATTTTTGATTGATGTTAGCAATATGCAGAGGTACAGAACAAAAGCATATTAACCAAACATACAAATCATGGGAATTATGACCTTTGTTATCATTGAAATAATTATTGCTATTTTCATAGGAAAATGTCCAAACACATGTAAAAGCTTACAAATTATATATATATAATATGCATATATATAATCTTAAAAGTCTCATTCTTTAAAAAAAAAAGAAAATATCATGAAAATGTATATTGATACATGGCGTGCTACACAAAGAATCATTCTAAATCTATATTTCAAGATTTTAGCAGGCAAACTTTTAATTCCTATTCTGGTTTGTGTAATATACATGAGCATAAATAAGAGTGTTTCAGACAAAGAAATGCATATTATATCCCTAAAAATTAACAAATCTGTAAAACTAATATTAATTTGGACTCAATAGAACTTGGTGGAACAAATGTATCTCAGTCATAAAACTTCAGTGTGATAATTCCTGTTTTATTAAAAACTACTTCTGATACCGTTTGGATATCTGAGCACAATACTTATTATTGAAAAGCATCCTAAAAGATTGAGTCATTTTTCCTTAGGCATTATACTTGCACTCATTAACTAAAAACTAGCTCTTTGAACAAAAATTGTTGTGATCAATTAAAATTATTTTGTGTTGGTAAGCACAATATAATAATAGTTGTATTAATGATAATAAGAAGGGTAATAGCTAATATATAAAAACTACCCACTATGTTCCAGAAATATTTTGCATGCATTATCTTATTTAATACTTATGAAAATCCATGAATAAGATATTCCTATATTCAGTTTACAAAGAGAAAATCTGAGAGGAAAAATAATAAAGTGAATGGCTCCAGATTATACGGGTTTTGAATACCTGAGGTCCAACTTTAGAAAGATCTCTAAATAAAGTTAATGGTTCTCAGGGTATCAGCACATTTATTTTTTGTTTCAGACTTAAAAAAAAAATCTAGAGCAGCCTTCAGAATCGAAAATACCAAGGTCATTTCTACATATTAAAAGACACTATTTTTTTATATTTGAGATTGTCCAAGATTCAAAATTTGATATACACAGTCTTGGAAAAAAAAACAAAAAAAACAAACAGGCATTGTCCTGCATGGCAATTTGGCAATTTGATTCAGCAATGTTGCCTTTCAGTAAAATATTTCACTGACTCTATGATGTACGTACTCTTATATGTTATTGATTATAAGATGCATTTTAGCATCCCTAAAATTGGGGTGTAT
Organism: Canis aureus; assembly: GCF_053574225.1. Classification (NCBI taxonomy): domain Eukaryota; kingdom Metazoa; phylum Chordata; class Mammalia; order Carnivora; family Canidae; genus Canis; species Canis aureus. The sequence goes on along the minus strand of NC_135630.1, from coordinate 10,970,609 downwards.
CTTATTTTTGATGATGCATATTATTTATATGGTGGTTTTTTCTATTTCTTCCTGATACCAAAAATAATGGCATATATTACAATGGAGAGTTAAGATTTGATGAAATGTGTTATTTATCTACAGCTATATTCATCTAGAAATACACATATACACACAAATGTAAGCTAATATCATCACCAGTTTTAACACCAAAATGTTGGAAAATCTAAAAATAAATTATGATGTACACATACAAGAGTGTACTTGGTGGTCTCTAAAAAGAGTAATGTAGAACTACATGAACTTTACAGAACTGGATATAATAATAATCTGGAAAAGCATGTCAAAAAACACTATAAAAAAGATATGATTACTTCTGAGATAAGAAACTTTAGGTGATAAGAGTAGGAGAAAACTAATTTTTCATTGGATACCATTTTATAAATACTGCATTCTTATCCAGTTGCAAGTTTTACCTTTCAAGTGATCAAGTACATATTTTAAAATATTATTTGAGGGACTTCTGGGTAGCTCAGTGGTTGAGCATCTGCCTTTGGCTCAGGGTGTGATCCCGGGTCTGGGGATCAATTCCCATGTCGCTCCCTGCATGGAGCCTGCTTCTCCCTCTGCCTGTGCCTCTGCCTCTCTCACTGTGTCTTTCCTGAATAAATAAATAAAATCTTTGAAAAAATAAAATATTATTTGAAACTATTTATCCATAACTATGTGCTTCGAATTTAGACAATTCTTTCTAATTTTGAGATCAATTCCATTACGTGGCTCCTGAAGAAGTAGGAATTATTCTCCTTAAAATTAGAGTATAAAATCTTTATTTTTCTTCTTTTCTGAAGGTTTTCCTAAAATTCACTTAAATTAACTATATGTAATGCATAGCATTCGTCCCATAATTATTTAGAATATTTTGTTAGGCATGAAACTGGGCTTTATTCATTTAGTAGTTAAGTATAATTATATTGTTTAATATAATTTCTATTTAGGAGAACAAAATATTCTCTACTAAATTATTTCTTTCATGACTCTACTTTGGAGATATGCTTCCATTTGTATTTCAACATTGACCAATGTGGTATCACTTATCCCTCAAATCGTCTGTGATACATTTTATAACTTTGGCTTTGGTTGACTTTCCTTCAGATCTCCGAGGAATGGCAATTTCATTTTTTTTCCTCCAGTTTTAAAAATTTACTTGGATCTAACATTTGGAAACTGGTGGTTTTCAAAGCGTTGCTGTATATCTTTTTTTTAATATAAATTTATTTTTTATTGGCGTTCAATTTGCCAACATATAGTGTAACACCCAGTGCTCATCCCGTCAAGTGCCCCCCTCAGTGCCCGTCACCCAGTCACTCCCACCCCCACCCATCTCCCCTTCCCCCACCCCTAGTTCGTTTCCCAGAGTTAGGAGTCTCATGTTCTGTCTCCCTTTCTGATATTTCCCACTCATTTTTTCTCCTTTCCCCTTTATTCCCTTTCTATTTTTTATATTCCCCAAATGAATGAGACTGTATAATGTTTGCCCTTCTCCAATTGACTTATATCTTATAAGAAATCTATGCTATAGGATATGGAAATCACTTCTTCTCTTTCAGATAGTGAAATGTATAGAAATATTGAATGATCAGCAATAACTAGGCCAAGATCCTCAAGAGTTAATTGTGTGAAAGATATTAGCCCTAACCAGGCAGCAGCAAGCTTCTAGAGCCAGAAGCCCAGGAACACAGACTTTATATAAACTGGGGGGAAAAACGTGGATGTTGCTTCAACCACATGTCGCCTTCTGCGTCTATTGTTTGGGTAGCAGGAACTTTAAAAACCTTTGCGGGACACATCCTGGAGTTGTTTACTATCCCTTACAAAGACAGAATCTCAGTTTATAGACTTATCTAAACCTCTTCACTAGCACTTTATAGTATGTGCTCCAGTGGACCATAAAAATGCTCATTTCATTGTAAAAAGACCCATCTGCTTCTTTAGGAGGTTTGTGTTACCCAGAGTTTTATATGACTTATCATGACTTTCCTCCTGCTCTTCAGTGCTTTCCATTTTTGGTTTTCTTTTTGAGTCTCTTTGGAAGAACAGAATTTGGTGTCCTTACATATCTTTAAATTTTTACTGTCTGTTTCTACCAAAGAGTAGCGATGATAAAATCATGCTGAGGTTCCTTATTTGATAACCTAGAAATATATATAACATTTTAAAGTTTAAATTAAATCTGGAAAATCTTGCAGAAGTGACTTAGCACAAATAGAAAGCTATAATCACATGTTGGAATAAAAAAATGCAAAGAAAATGTCATGCACTCCTCTGCTGTATTTAAGTGTAAGTGTTCCACAGAAAATGAAGCGCTGGCATTAACATCATCAATGTGTTTATTCTTGTGAAGAGTGAACATCTTAATGTCATCCTGAATAAATAATGTGGTTTGTGCTGAATTGATCTCTGAAGAAAGTACAAGGAATGTAGCTAGAGGGGCCTCATTTACTCTGGTGAATAAACTTGCATTCATGTGTGGGTGTCATATTTATATGCAGATGAACTGAACACCTGCAATCTTAAAAATAAACCATAAGCTACTTACAAATTTTGCATCTAGGGTTCTGGTATATAAATATACACTAAGGAAAAACCATCCATTAGAACTAATATTTTGTAATTAATTTTTTTCTAGTCTACTAGAACATAGAACTTTACAGGATTCAGAAAATTGTATCATAAGGGCTTACGTATAAGCTTTTTTCATGTGTTCTTTAATTACTGATTTAAATGCAAATACTACATTTTCTAAGAATGCTACTGAACAAACTGTATGATAATTGACTTTTCCCTTTTCTAAAATTCCTAATGAAATTTCAGTGGAATGACTCAGAAAAAGGGACAGGACCAGTCTTCTAGGGCCTTTGGATGTAATTTAAGATAGTCACCATCAGGTGGTGATGGAAGTTGAATAACCATGGAACTTGTCTACCTTTGATACTAAATATAGAGAACTCTGGATACAGAAGCCTCAAATTATAAACAATCTATATAAAACAAGACATGCTGCCAAGGCCTGAGGTCTATCACTATTCATATTTGGAATTGGTTATATTCAACCTCTAATATGTACATGAATTTGATGCTTAACAAGATGTTAGCAAGATGGAATTTCTCTCTGCCTTGTTTCTACATATTGATTTATATCTGCTAATTTGCATCATCAGCTGCAGTGTCCTTTGAAGATTCCACGCACAATAAAGCTATATCATATAAACATTTTTGATGTGAACCTAACCTGACCTCAGTTAAATAAACCACAAAATAGGGCCCTGTTCTGATGATTGAAATTCTACCAAGAGTAAGGGAGTAAAAGAGAACTAGTGAGGTGCCCAGTACCAGAACTAAATGTGATCTAGTCCCTGGATCATCATTTTGGTGCTGGTGCTGGTAGAGCTTTGAGGTGACTATCCAGGTCCTTCTGTTTATGTCACTACATCTATGAATTAAAAATAATTCATCCTTTACAGCTGTAGTTTTGTTCCTAGGCAATTTTGCTGTGGAAAGCTTCCCCAATGTGTGAAACGCAGACCTATGGAGATTTCACCCTTTTGCAGTAAAGCTAGCAGTGGTGTGTGTTGATTGAAGCACCTGCAGCGTTGGTGGCCGTCTGGCTTGGTAAAGAGGCTGCCAGTGAGGAAGGCCAATGGAACCCAATTCCATAAAAATTACAAAGGATGCAGGCACACAAGGGACAGTAAATACTCCAATGAGAGCGACAGTGTTTGGGACTCCTTGTACTTTCAAGTGTCTGTGTGGAAGCTGGCAAACAACTACTTAGTCTCATTTGCAGCAATCTTGGAGATTTCCAGAAATTTGAAGGCAGGATTCCTGGTTAAGGCTGACATCCCTACGGTCAATCAGGTAGGAGATCACAGCAGAGATTCGGATTATTTTTGTAGATGTAGCTTCTTCTACATCCATGAACGTGAAACCTTAGATGCTGAAGTCATCCATAAAAACAAAAAAATTAGTAAGTTATTCAAGTGAGGAATTTTTCTAAGCCCAAGTAAAACTATATACTGTCCCTTAACACAGAAGAGCTAGTGAATACTTGACTTACAGATGGATTTCCTTCCTGCTCATATCTATGAATACTTTTTGTTGTTTGAACTTAGAATTTGAATTTTGAATGTTATTTAAATGGAGACCAGTTTCTGTTCCACCTTAACTCTCATACCTTTTTCCCTCTTCTTTCACCTCCCGATCATCAAGATCATCAATCAAAGGTTCTAATTTCCCTGCTAAGGCCTCCCAAACTGAATACCAGAATATGTTTAACTGTAAGGAAAAAAAGTTGATTATTTGCCTTTAAAATGCCATTAAAATCATGCTAGATTAGGTGTATATGATATAGATCTATCCAAAGAGCTAATAAAAATGCCACTAAGATAAAGAAAAGATTAGAGATGGACCTTGGCGCAAAGAAGCAGTAATGAGATGTGGGCAAGAACTGGAACACAGGGAGCTGGAACATAGCACAGGGCAAAACACTCCAGGTAAGAGAACTTAAGAAAAAAAGGGAAAAAAAATCACTGAATGCTGATTCTGGTGTTAAAAATGAAGAGGCTCTGAACAGAACTGGTAGGCAAACCCATGAAGATGATTGGTTTCAGAGATGAAGTTAGAAAGTACGGCGATCCATGAGTATATGGATGAGCAGAAGAAATAATGTGTATAGGTGAAGGGCCAAGTTGCTGTGAATTAAAAGTAGAATTGGTCTTGTCCTTTTCTGATTGACTTACTTCACTCAGCATAATACCCTCCAGGTCCATCCACGTCGAAGCAAATGGTGGGTATATCACTGAGGGTGACAAAACATGAGAGACACCTAACTCTGGGAAATGAACTACCGGTAGTGGAAAGGGAGGTGGGCAGGGGGTTGGGGTGACTGGGTGACGGGCACTGAGGGGGGCACTTGGCAGGATGAGCACTGGGTGTTATGCTATATGTTGGCAAATTGAACTCCAATAAAAAAATAAATAAAAATAAAAAGGAATTGGGGTACCTGGGCAGCTCAGTTGGTTAAGCAACTGCCTTCCACTCAGAACATGGTCTTCGGGGTCCTAGAATCTAGCCCTGAGATGGGCTTCTTCCCTAGCAGGAACTCTGCTTCTCTCTCTCTTTCTCCCTCTGCCCCTTCCCACTGCTCATGTTCTTTCCCTCAAATAAATAAATAAATAAAATCTTCAAAATATTAATGAAAAAAATAAAATTAGAGTTAAACCTAGTCTACCCTTAGGTACTTATCTATATGAACACATGTATAATTAAAAGTGTATAATGGGCACAATGTAATTTTGTGATATAAAGAAGCTCTATATAGACTGGTGAATATTAACTCTAATGTCTGGATATAAGTAATATTAAAAATAAAGGCGACAAGAGACAATATGGAATTACTGTCCCTATATGGAGAATAGAAGAAAATCTCCCTTTTAGAAGATATTCATTTAATTATGGGTTCAAATGTATACATTTAGTGTGAAGATTCCTTTTAATATAATGTCAAAGAACTTGACAGAAAAAAAAAAGAACTTTCCAGAAGCAGCAATGTAAAGTTCACACCAGTGAATCCTGCCAAAACACTTTTTATTTCATTGAGTTATATATTTTTATTTTTTATTTATTTTTTTTTTTTTAGATTTTATTTATTTATTCATGATAGTCACACACAGAGAGAGAGAGAGAGAGGCAGAGACACAGGCAGAGGGAGAAGCAGGCTCCATGCAGGGAGCCCGAAGTTGGACTCGATCCCGGGTCTCCAGGATCGCGCCCTGGGCCAAAGGCAGGCACCAAACCTCTGCGCCACCCAGGGATCCCGAGTTATATATTTTTAAAGCTAAGGTTATTTTTAAAAATGTTAAAGTCAATATCGGGGCAGGGGGCGGGGGGAACATGGTAGTGTCACTATGGTACTATTTCTTTAATTCCTGTTGAAAAGTTTTTCAAATGCATATTGGTCATTTGTATTTCACCTTGACATTGTCTGTTCATATTTTTTTTCTGTTTAGATTCTCATATTTATTTAAGGTAATAGTCATTCAAGGTCAGCATCACTGTTTTTGGACACTGCCCTCACTTAGCAAAATGTCTTGTTATCCTCAGACAAAAGGGCTGAGAAGGAATCAAGAAAATGATGGTTAAATTACTATGCATAAGGCACCTGGGTGGCTCAGTAAGTTAAGCATCTGCCTTTGGCTCAGGTGGTGATCTCAGCTCCCTGGGATCAAGGCCCATGTCAGGCTCTCTACTCAGTGGAGAGCCTGCTTCTCCCTCCCCCCCCCCCCCCCCCCCCCCCCCCCCCCCCCCGCTTGTGTGCTCTGTCAAACAAATAAAAACAATTACTCTGCATAAGAATTGAACAGTTAATCAAGATAAGGTAGGGCAAAGAAACGAGGAGGGAGGAGTAGGGAGGGAGGGAAGAAAAACAGGATCAGGAGGCTTGAAGAAAAGGTAGCAAGTAACAACGTTCCAGGGTCAGGATAACTTAAGACTCTTAAGGATAGAGATTTCTCATATTCACAACTTCTGTTGCTATGATGAATATCACTTCTATGAATCATAAGAAAATATAAGCCCCTGAACATTTTCATAATATTGGGGGCAGTATTGGCCTTACCATTAGAAGCAGAATTATAACTTTAATCTCTAACTAATTATATTTTTATCATTATGTTATATGTTAGTCCTAACTTCCAATTAAATCTCTAATTTAAATGCTAACATTCTAGTAAGCTGCCTTAATTCTGTCTATAAAAATTTCTGGAATATAAGCAAACATAAACAGATGAATAAGGAAAGATCAGAAAATCTGGTAATCCTCACATCGTCAACAGATTAAATACAAAAGTACATCTGTTCATTGTTTAGTGTATAATATATATTTTCTTTTTTCAGTACTGTTAAAACCGTTGATCAAATACCAACAGCCCCACTTAGAAAAAAACAAAAGGAGATTATGAACAGCCAATTCAAAAAATTAGTAACCCAGTGACAATAAATGATGAAAATATTCTATTACATTAGTTATCCAACAAATACAAATCAAAATAATAATTTAATCTATTATATAGGCATATGTGTATATCTCTCTATATATGTGTATTTATATTTATACACACGCATATATTATAAAAGTTGGAGAAGTAAATTAGTTTTTGCTATGTGACATATTAAATAAAATAAAGTATATCTATATAATATCAAAATTATAGTTTGGAAAAATGTTAAAGCACATGGAAAAAAAACACAGAATATTTAATAAAAAAAAAACCAGCAGAGGATACAAAATTCTATTCTGTGACAAATTCTTTGTTCCCAATTGCACAATATACACATGTCCAAAGAAAGATATAAGTAATGGTTGACATTTAATGAGTGTTTACTTTGTTTCAGACATGAGCTGAGGATTTACTAAGATTATTTCACTAAATCCTCCTAAGAACCCTATCATGTAGGTACCAATATTATCTGCATTTGACAGATGAGATGAGTTTTAGAGAGATTAAGTTCATAAGACTAGTTATTATGGAATCCAGGATATGAACCAAAGCAGTGAGACTCCTGAACCTTAATTAGCATGCCAACCTGGAGGTCAACCGAGGTTGAATGAAATTATTGCATAATATATACTTTTGAATGCAAATATTAACACAAACCAAAAAAAGACAAGAACAAACGTTTGCACCACCCAGCCACAAGTGAGCTAATGTGTCCAGTACACACATATGCTACCAAATCATCCCTCCTTTCCCTGCAGAAGAAAAGACGGTCTTGAATTATTTATTCTTATAAAGCTATTTACAAGTTTACTATACGTTACTGTATTCCTAAACAATAAATACTATACATTATTTCCCATATCTAAAAGACTCTTTGATACTCGCTTTTTAAAATTTAAATTCAAGTAATTAACACATAGTGTATTATCAGTTTCAGAGGTAGAGTTCAGTGATTCTTCAGTTGTATATCACACCCAGTGCCCATTACATCACGTGGCCTCCTTAATGCCCATCACCCTATTATCCCATCCCTCCAGTAACCCTCAAAATGTTTCCTATGGTTAAGAGTCACTTATGGTTTGTGGCTCTCTCTGATTTTGTTTTGTTTTTCCCTCCCTTTCTCTATGCTCCTCTGTTTTGTTTCTTAAATTCCACATGTGAGTGAAATCATGTGATAATTGTCTTTCTCTGATTGACTTATTTCACTTAGTATAATACACTCTAGTTCCATCCATGTCGTTGCAAATGGCAAGATTTATTTTTTTGATGACTAATATTCCATATATATATATATATATATATATATATATATATATACACACCACATCGTCTTTATCCATTCATCTGTCATCTGGATTCTTTACATAGTTTAGCTATTGTAGACCTTGCTGCTATAAACATTGGGGTGCAGGTGCCCCTTCAGATGACTATATTTGTATCTTTGCGGTAAATACCGAGTAATGCAATGGCTGGGTGGTAGGGTAGGTCTATTTTTAACTTTTTCAGGTCCCTCCTTACTGCTGTCCAGAGTGGCTGCGCCAGTTTGCATTCCCACCAACAGTGTAAGAAGGTTTCGTTTTCTCTGCATCCTCACCAGCATTTGTTGTTTCCTGACTTGTTTATTTTAGCCATTCTGACTGGTGTGAGGTGGTATCTCATTGTGGTTTTGATTAGTAGTTTTCTGGTGCCCAGTGATGTTGAGCATTTTTTCCTGTGTTTGTTGACCATTTGATACTTGCTTTTTGTACTTAACATCTATTTTGTTTGTCAAATTCATTTTTATTGATAGTTTATTTATTTTCTCCACTCTACAGTAACCCATTATATGAATATGCCACTGTTGTAGACTGAATTGTGTGGCTTTATTTGAAGACAGAACTTTCAAAGAAGTAATTAAAGTTATATGAAGTCATAAAAGTGGAGGCAATAGTCCAATAGGAGTGATGTCCTTAGAAGGAGAGAAAAGAGAAACATACGGGGAAGACATGCACACAGAGAAAAGGCCATGCAAGGAGACAGGAAGATGGCCATTTCTAAGCAAAAGAGAGGCCACGGGAGAAATCAAATTACCTATAAACATTTTGATGGTGGATTTCCAGCAGCCAGAATTTCAAGAAATAAATTTCTGTTGTTGAAGACACTCAGCCAGTGGTGTTTTTTTTAAATAGCATTAGGTAACTAATACAGTCACTATTTTTCTATTTTCATTAGTATTGGATTTTTTTCTAAGTTTTACCACTGAGAACAGTGGTATAATTATCATTCTTTTGCTTGTTATTGTGTGTCCATATGCAAAAATGTCTCTGGGCAGACTACCAAGAGGTGGAATTGTACCTTAGAATTTTCTCTTCAATATTTACTCTATATCCATATCGTTTTCTAATGTGATTATAGCAGTCTACACGCTCGTCGTGGACATATGATTTCCCAGTTGCATCACATCTAAAGCATTTGGTATTGTCAGACTTTAATATTTTCCCAATCCAATAAGCAGGAAGTAGTATCTCATTGTGCTTTAATTTCTATTTTCCTAATTACTAGTAAGACTGAATAGTTTTTCATAGATTAGTGTTCATTTATGATCATGTGAGTATCCTTTCCTTTTGTCTATTTTCCCACTGCTGTCTTCTCTTATTGATCCGTCAATGTCCCTTATATGGTGAATACTAACCATTGATTATTAATACAATGCAAGGGTTTCCTGTCTTTCTATGGCTTATCTTTTACATCTTATGGGATCCTTTACGGAATATATATTTTAGATTTTGTCATAGCTACACTTCTCAATAATTGCCTTGGTAGGGAATATAGTCAAGATATACATTGTACAGTGACAGGCGGGAGCTTCACTTTTGGGGAATATTGCATAAGGTATAAACTTGTTGAATCACTATGTTGTACACCTCAAACTGATGTAACATTCTGTATCAACTATACTTCTACAAAAATAAGTAAATAAATAATATTACCTCCAAAATTACCTTTGTTGTTTACACTTTTAATGCTTTAAGAATCCTTTCATTACACCTAGTAATAAAAAGTCAAATTTACTGATAAAAATCATTAAATTGTGATTTTAGGACTTTCATAAGCCTAAGGATTGTTTAAATAAGTGGAAGCAAAGACTCAATTTTATTTTTTAGCTTTCTACTCTAATACAAAGCAATATTTAGAGTATAGTTCATATTTTCCCACAATTGTATATTTAGCATTCTTAGAAAATTACAATTCATGTGTTGCTAATATTTAAGTACAGTTTATTTTTGTGTATTTGCTTTGCATCAGAATTGGTATGGTGTTAATTTGTTGCACTCATTCAGTATTAACTTACTAATTTTCATATTTTGCTTATAGAGTCTCTCAAGTTTTCATATTTTCAATGATAAAGTTTGCAAATAATGAAATATTTACCCATTTTATTTATTATGAAATTTTTGTTGAGATCATATTTTGTGAGATAATACTATGAATTCCATAATGATCAACGATGACTAAAAACAAGAGACAAAATTGTTTCCCAAAGGATATTACATTCACGATATTTTTTCTTCTTGCTAATCATACACATCTTCTCCTCACTTTATTTCTCTCATTGCTCCTTCTCCTAACAACTCTGATTTTCCTTTGGGGGGTTCGTTTGTTTCTGGAAAGTTACTCCATTTCCAGGACAAAAAAAAAGTAAAACCAATCAGTGCTTTCAATCTCCACAAAGCAGTGGTTATGCCATAGATAGCATAAAATATATCTAAGACTTCTTTTTTTTTTAATGATGTAAATCTTATTTATGTATTTGTTTCAGAGAAAGAGGGTAAGCACAAGCAGGGAGAGTGGTAGACAGAGGGAGAGGATGAAGCAGACTCTCCACTAAGCAGGAAGCCCAATGAGAGGTTTGATCCAAGGACCCTAGCCCAGGATCATGACCTGAGCTGGAGGCAGATGCTTAACCAACTGAGCCACCCAGGCACCCTTAAGATTTAATTTTCATTCACTGATTCAGCTGGTGTTCGTTGAATACCTCCTAGTGAATGAAGATACGAAGATTTTTAAGTCAAGATTTGCATCTTCATGTTGACCTCTAGAGTCAGGAAGTAAACAGCAACAGCAGAAGTTGCCAATGGAAATAGGAGCCAACAAAAAAAAAAAAAAAAAAAGGAAATAGGAGCCAACAACTGAAGCTGCAAATGCTGCCTGAGTATATCAGGATATGTTTCAAATGTGGGGTGAGGTAAGAATAAAAATTTAAACATATTTTAAGTTTAGAAACACTGAGAAGACAGAAAAAAATGATACCAGCCTTTAAAAATGCCCTAATGAAGAAACTAGAAGTTTATACAAAAAAGTTTAGTACATTTGTTATATCTTTAAGTGTGTGTATGTAGAGTGTGTCTTTAGGTTAACACATAAGTGGCATCTATGCGACTTTAAGTTGTTTTTTTAATTAGTTATTTTCACTAACCTATTTGGCTTATTTTAGAAGATTGGTTAACACATTTCCTTATACATGACACATTTCCTTTACAGACAACTATGGGGAGTGAACTATACTTGACGATTACAAGTAATTTTTTTCTCTTAAACAGGAAAAAAATTGCCATAGTAGCTACATTGGAAGACTTTTCACAATCAATGAGAAAAGGAAATTTCATTTCTTAGTGAAAAAAATATACATATATACACATATATATAATGTATATATACATATATATATATATATGTACACACACACACACGCACACACACACACACACACACGGCATGTGATAAATGAGGTGTTCCGGCAAGGGAAAGAAAAACGTACAAGTTTTATCATGCCGAAATGTGATTTTCATTCATATTACTTTTACCAAACTTACTTTACTGGGCAACTATTCCAGATAATTCAAAGGGCAAAAGCTACAATACTGGTTTCTAGCTGTCTTTTTATAGGATTGTCGAATTAGCTTAATGAGCTACAGCTGCATTAGCTAGTGCTGTTTCCAAGGTCTGTGAAATTGACTTCACGCTATTTTCTTTTGTTCCCTCTGGAAAACAAAAGAATCCAATAAAAAGTTATTCCGGATAAAGTGAGAAATCTGGACCCTGTAAACAATGTATAGAAATGACTTGGAACTATTGTAAATATTACCTATGAGTTGTTTATGTACCAGATGTAATATTTTGTTTCCTTGGAATGAATATGACAATGATTTCTTTTCTTGAAATGTACATTTCATTGATTTTTTTTTTACTCATTATTTCCAGCCTTAAAAAAGATTATTTATTTAGAGAGAGAGAGATGGGGGGAGGGGGGCACAAGCAGGTTGAGGGGAAAGGGCAGAGGGAGAAGGAGAAGCAGGCAGGCCACACGGGGCTTGGGTCCATGCGAGGACCTTAGGATGATGGCCCGAGCTCGAGACAGATGGTTAACCAACTGAGCCATCCACGTGTTCCTAATTATTTCCAGCTTTACTGAGATATGTTTGACAAAAATTTATTTATGAAGTATATAATTTTCAAATGATTTATTTATTTTAGAGAGAGAAATTGTGTGTGTGTTCAGGGGGGAGGGCAGAAGGAGAGGGAGAGAATCTCAAGCAGACTCCTCCTGAGTGTGGGACCTGATGCCATCCTGAGATCATGACCTGTGCTGAAATCGAGTTGGAGGCTTAACTGACACAGGTGCCCAAGAATATCATTTTTTTATAATGCTTACGAAAAAGTAATAAACATTCATAGGTTGGTGGACCAATTTTATCAAATCTTAATAGTTTTGTCTTATTTGCTTGACATTTTTTAGCTATCAATTAACATTCATTGAACTCCTGCTAGTTTTTTGAAAGTCATTTCTAGCTTTATTTAGGATAAATTATTTCAACGTCAATAAGTACATAAAACAAAAATATACAGTCTTAGATTAATCACATTATTATCTTTGTAACCGTTACCCAGGCAGAAAATCAAAACATTAGCCAACACCAACATGCTCCTTTCTTGTCCTATTCCATTACTAACAACCTCCTTTCTTCCCTCCAAAAATAATCACAATCTTGACAGTTTCTATTAGAGATCAAGGGACAAGAATAAACCCAAATCAACTAAGACAAGTAATTGTGATTATATTTAATTGATGTGGGGCTTCAATTTCTCAGAAAGTTAATCCACATCTTGCTAAAACTTGCTTTTGTATTACAAACATTTCAGGATACCAACCCAAATGTGGTGGCTTTATCTGGGATATCTTCCTCGTGGAAACTCCCGGATTCCAATTTTTGTTTCCCTAGTACCACAAGAATATCAAAGCAGTTCTTAGAATACAAGCCTCTCAGTCACTTCTTCCAGAATTGACAAATACCCCAAGGCTAAAGCAACCCCAAATGCAAGACTTATATTCTTAAATTGCATCTTTTTCCAATAACTAGCCTACTAATTCTTCACAGTCTTAATAACTTGCCAGTTCTTTCAAGCACATGCTTACTTATGCTTTATTCGGGTTTTCCAGTTGTTTTCAACAAGATTGTTGATCAAAATTACCAGCATACCAATTGTCTAAGCTAACGTCTCATCACCACTTTTTAGTAAAAATAGCATAAATATATTAAAATTCCTTGTGTTTTCCTTCCTTGATCTGATTTCCCTCCTTTTCTCTCCTTTTTCTTACACAAAATCACTATCCCGATTTTGGGTGTTTTTTATTCCTCTCACATTTCATTATTTTAGTCAACATATGTGAGGCCCTACAAAATAGATGCTATCATTTTGCATGTTTTTATATTTTAAATATGTCACAATATTAGAAGTTCCATTCTATAATTTTCTTACTTAAAAATATTTGTGAAAATTTTTGACACATATAGTTCACTTCCAACATTTTAACTGCTAAATACTATTATATGTAAAAAAATATACTGTAAAGATATTAAGCTTCTGTTTTGGATGGACATTTAGGTCATTTCAAATATTTATCCTTATACCCAATATTCTAATAAATGTCCTTACATGTAAAAAACTTTTCAGGGACTTAACTACGAATAGAAATAATGAGTTTTGGGATTTGTACATCTTCAACCTTACTAAATTTTGTTCAATTACTTCCCAAAATGATTTAAATTCTCAGCAGTAAAAATCTGATCTCTTTGCTCTACATCCTTGAAAACACTTGGTATCTTCAGAATGTTAGTATTTTATTTACAATCTGACAAATATCTGATATTTTTCTTTGAAATTGCAATTTAGTATTTCACTTATTTTTTGCTCATCAATGTAACAGTTCTTCTCTTCTGTGTTCCCTGTTGAAATGTCTTACCAATACTTCTACTAGTTTTTTTTTTTCTTACTGGTTTATATGACTTAAATATACTTGAGGTTTAAATTCTTTTTGCCTTATACTTGTGTAACACAAAATGTCTTTTAGTAGTCACTCAAATTTGTATTCAATGTTGTGCTGTCTTAATACAGTCATATTTACCAACAATTTCATTTTTGTGTGTATTTTAAAATTTGATACATTTCTCATGGGATATGTAAGAAAACATGGTTTAGATTGCACAGCAGTAACAAAAATAATCCCCAGTGATTTAATGCTACAGTGCATATTTCACATTTATGTAAAGTACACTGTGAGATAGAGTCATTTTCTATGTAATGATCCGGTGATGCAGGTTGTTCATGTTATTAAAATAACATCATTCTTCTGTTACTGTTTTATTGCACTCAAAACTTATGATCTTTTAGCCAAAACACTTCCTTGTAAAAAAAAATGCAATAAATTATCCCCTAAATTTCTCAAAAAAAAAAAAGTTCTTTCCTATGTATAAAATGTTTTCAAGTAAGTTCTATGTTTTAATTCTTTCAAAATCATCAAAAACTAATGCTACTCATTAGTGGGCAAAATTGAAGCTGAAATAACTTAAGCAACTTAGCATATGTTATTCAATTATTAAGTAGTAGAGCGATGATTCCATTATTTGCTCCAGACTGGTCTTTCCAGTACATCAGAGATGAAATAGACAGCCTAACACTTATATCTTTATAGAAGACAGTGACTTGGATTTGAGGGATGGTGACTCAAGAAATAAATTTCTCTTTTTTATAATTGAGCAGTATATAAGCTTATGTTAAATATTTTCCTGTGCCGGATGGCATATACATAGACTACTCAAGATGTTATGTAAAGCAACAAAGCGTATTTCAATTGTGCTGATTTAACTGAAAGAGGCAGGAACCACAAGTGTTACTCTATGATCTTTAGCGTACAGAAAAAATTGAATATACATGTATCCCAACTAGCTTGTCCTTACTGTGCTGAATCAAAGTCATACAATCACTGAGAATTCTGCTTCTTCAAAGTGTACTAGTAGAGATACAAGCAGCCCATGAACTGAAAAATGGTTGAAAAAAATCAAGGTGGTTAGTCCCTCACAGTGCTGTTATTTATCTATATTTCCTTGATTTTGAATTTCCCTTCCGACATGTAACAGAAGCATGAAAAGCATGTGGATATTATCATTTGTCCTCTTTACATTCTAAGAATAGTTACCAATGATTTTTCTTTGATGAGGTTGCACTTTAAAGATATATCGAAAGAACCAGTATTATTTCAGTTCATTAAATTTATATCAGGTTAAGTAGGAAACATATCAGCGATTATAAAAATGTTTCCACTGCCCTTACAGTGGTTTCATCTACTTATATCCCATTTGATGCTTAGCCCCTTTATTCATTAATTATTTCAAAACAAACATATATGTGTAATTGTTAAATAATAATAGGGCAATTCTAAATTCTAAAGTTGGACCCTATTAGTCATTTGTCCCAAATACCTGGCAGAGAAGCATTGCTCAATTGAATAGAAAGAGTTTAAATAGCCTGTAATGCAATGAGTTAGTCTGATAGAACAAAGAGTAGAAAGGATGATTCTAAGTGTTTTCTGAAATCTGTCTTTAAATAGAAAGCAGGTGGTTATGGAGTGGTTGAAAAAGCAATGAATTTTAATACCTGAAAGTCTGCCACAGACTTTGAAGATGAGTTCAGCTTTACCTATCGCTTGACCCCGGTGATCTTCATCTCTCTGACACCTAGTTTTCTCACAAGAACAGAACATATTATATACTCTTTATTTATCTTTTGCATTTTATAATTGAATAATGTTTAGCGAGGAAGAATTTCATAAAATGGTGTCAAAAGAATAGTCTGAGGCCTATTAACACATACTGTTTCTGAAGCTTTGGACTCAACACTTATTTTTTTAAAGATTAGAGAGAAAAAGTTCAGGCATTCCATCAAATTCTTCAAAATCTGTAAAGAGCAGGTGATCTTTTTTAGAAGAGAAAATTTATGGAATTTTATTTTTTTAATTTATGGAAATTTATTGCAAATAAATTTCAATATGTTTATATAGAGTTATTTGTCTTGCATCTGGTCATATCTATTATCCATTTATTTAGGTTATATCCTAATTATCCAGATCAGAGTGACCAGATGATACAAGGGCTTTCAGGATAGTTTAAGAATGCTGAATTTCATCTATGAAAAGAATGAGAAGCCAGGAGAAGATTAAAAAGTAGGAAAATAAAATGACAGGATTTGAATTTGGGGCATGTCTTGGGGAATATTTATATGAAGGTTGCATCAAAAGGGCACATGTATTTGTAGGAGACCCAGTTAAGAAGCTATCATGGTTTTCCAGGAAAGAAAAGACGGCTGCTTGGAGAACGTGGTTGTTTCAAAGTTGGCAAGATGTGAAAAGAATTGAGAGCAAGTCAGTTGTGCCCCTCCTCTTCATCTTGCATTCTCTGATTACAAAGATATCAATGATTGACACATTTGTTTAAATCAGAGGCCATCTTCTCAACCTGCACCCTTCAGCCTCACAGAAGGACTGGCTGTGAAATGATTCTCTCTCTTCCTTTGCCACCAGTGTTAGCAATCTGTTGACAGCAGTCAACGGTTAAATCAGAAACTCTTATATCTTCCATTAGAATTTTAAAAAATCAGAGATGATCTAGTGATCACAGCTCATGAATGGTAAAGATGAAGAGCCTGAACATCTCAAAAAAATTATTTCATATCCTAGGAGTGAGACATGTTCAATTACATTCCGTACACTTTTTTTTTTTTTTTGGTCTAAAGAATGAAGAATAGATTCTTCAGAAAATTATTGTTTAAGGGACACCTGGATCTCTCAGCAGTTGAACATCTGCCTTTAGCTCAAGGAGTGATCCTGGAGTCCTGGGATCGAGTCCCGCATCGGGCTCCCTGCATGAGGCTGCTTCTCCCTCTGCCTGTGTCTCTGCCTCTCTCTCTGTGTCTCTCATGAATAAATAAATAAAATCTTAAAAATATATATTGTTTAAAATTTTTAAAAATGTTAAACTTGAACTATAGTACCTGGCACAGATTATATGCTCAGTAAATACCAACTTGATTTTTTTCACCTTAACTCTTTCTTTTTTTAGATATTATTTATTTATTTGAGAGAGAGAGAGAGCTCTAGTGAGCATGAGCAGGGTGGGGGTGGTGGGCAGAGGGAGAGAGAGTGTAGGGATGCTGGGCTCAACCCCAGGACCCTGAGATCATGACCTGAGCAGAACGCAGATGCTTCAGGGACTGAGCCACCCAGGAGCCCCTCACCCCAACCCTTTCTTAGCTAATAGGCAGAAGGTGTTGTCATAGGGTAATTAGATACAAATATATATTGGTAATCTGTAAACATGTTGTTAATTATAAATATTAGAAGCCGTAAAGAACTATAATTTCTCAGTGTCCAAGTGATTTATCATGCTAAATACATCTAGCTTCTCTGTTTTAATAGCATGAAAATTGATATTTTTTCTCCTTTAGTATTTCTATTTACCTGGGGAGTAGCTATGCTATAGTGAACATTTTATATATTGAGTCCTGAAGTAAAATATTTCAACTTCTCTTCCCCGGGAGTTTTAAGAGCAAATCCCGTTGAAAAAGGAACGGAATGGAAAGTTAAAACTTAATCTCCATACACTGCCAAAAATCTGTGATTTTCAGACAAATCATCCAAAGTTTCATAAATGTGGTTCTCATTATCACTCTCCATACTCAGGCAGTTCCAAAAAGTACAAGCAAAGATGCTGATTGGACCACAGATCATAAAGTAACTTTGGCAGCAAGTTTTAAATTGTCACAGACAGAATGCAACCAGACAATATACAGAAAAGCAGACAATAAGGCTGTCACTTTTAACCAGAGGGCAAAGACATGGACACTCCGTGAATCGGAGCGACCCTAACAGTTTGCTTTCTCTGTTGCAACTCGAAAGTAATCAGATCACCTCCTTGTGGGATCTGGGGAGTGGGACAGAGTTTCTAGTCTACTTAGACCACTGCCATTGTGATGAGATTTTATAAAATAATAGAACAGATATATATATAATAGAAGTTGGTAAGAAATTCCTCTTTATAGATCACTCTACTCTTGACACTCTTTGACACCCCTTTTTGTGAATTTCTCGTGCCTTTTTTTTTTTCAGGTCTTTTTTACTTTTCCAGTCAAAATAATTAAAGTGATTCCTCAAAAAGGTCATCGGGGGCGGGCTGGGGACACCTGGGTGGCACAATCGGTAAAGCATCCCACTCTTGGTTTCAGCTCAGGTTGTGATCTCAGGAAAATAAATAAATCTTTTTAAAAAATGCTCATCAGCATTTATTGAAAGAGCTATGTGTCTTCCATTTCTCCTCTTACTATGAAGTAGACAGATATTGGTTCATGTGCACAGATATTGGTTCTGTGAGATATTCAGGAAGGAGCTAGCTGATACCAAGTGCCATATGCTTGGCATATAAAACATGCCCAGGCAGCTTGAAATTGTACTTCTACCCCTCGATTTACATGTTACTTTCCCCTCTCCCTCTCACCCTTTTAAGGCAGTACCTTAGATGGGAGAGGACGGGATGTTTGGGTCCAGTGCCTTTGTTGCAATATATCACGTGCAAATATAACAGTCTGGGAATTAATTAACACCCCAGTCTAGAATCATTATTGTCATACGACGTCCCTTTAACCTTAACGGTGAGAAGGGAAAAGAGAAATTTCTAAAGGAAACCCATCCTCCATAGCATCACTTAATAGCCTCTCTGTTCTTTCTTGAGGGGTAGGATTACCTCCCTGTTATGCAGTCCCCATCCCCATGAATAATCTTATATTGGAGTGGAAAAAATGTCAAGAAGTACCACAAGGCATATAAGAGCTAGGAAACTAAATAAAATATGCAATTTACATCTAATGAAAGCTAACAATGACCTTGAACAAGTCATTAAAACTCATTGTTAACTCTCTCTACATCTGAAAATGAGGACGTTTAACTCTGACCTCTAATATCCCTTCAAAATGTTATAACGCTTAAATTACATCATTAAATTTCAGTATCTCTCATATAGCAGTTTCCGGAAATGGTTTTCCTTTCTTTGGCTAAAAATTCACACCAGGCCAGAATTTTATCAGAGATCCTAGTATCTAATAGGGGTCAGTCCCCAGTATAAGAAGAAAGCATGGCATACAAAAGCAGAATCTGATGTTCAAATCAGACAGATGCTTCACCCGGTGGAAAGTCCTCTCTCATTTCTCAGTCCGATGTGAAGCTTTCACTTTTGTAGCTGATGCCATTGGAAAATTATTTGAAGAAGCAAAGGAGAGGACGAAGAAGCAAATTTGCTATTTATTAGTTTCCGAGACCATGCTGGTGGATGAAAACTTCCACAGCATCCCTGCCTCCACCGACACCACCAATACCCGGGTCTATGTGGTCTAGTTTGGATGGAATAGAAGATCACTTTTTACTCCTTTCTTTCTTACTTGATTCTTATTATGTATATATAAAAAAAATCAATAGTTCTTTTCTAAGAGTTAAGGGCAACAAGAATATGGATTATGATAAAGATATTTGTAACAGGGTTTTCGAAGGTCAGAATCTTAGGTTACATGCAAAAAAGGAGAATTTATTATTTCTGTATTTGTCATACAAGAACACGTATATGAGGATAATGTATGTTCCTTATATATTTGAAGGGTAAGACTAGTCATGCAATGATAAATCGTTAAGTAACGTGTAAATTTAAGCCTCATGGATGCATATTTTATATTATTTCTTGAAGCGATATGGAAGTGGTAAAAGGTACTTCCATTGATACGCTTTAAAATAAAAAATGCTTAAAATAATTATGTTTTGATATTTAAATGGCATGTTACTGAGAATGGAACATGGTGGGGAGAAGTATTTTCCAGAAGCATTTCTAGAAGGTGGAAATGTCTGAATTCCCAACTGTGAGCTTTATACACTTTTCCCATTAAGTGTGTATATGGTTATAAACAATTTATTCTCCAGTATACACTCCTCTACTATTAACTGCTTCAAATGAACCCTTTTCATATGCATGTGCATGTGAAGCTAAGAAAGACTTATTTAAATTTCTACAGAGGACTGTTAAAAATAAACTTAAAATATCCCTAATGATAGGAACTCATACCAGGTTCAAGAAGGACACATCTCTAAATTTTTACAATGTTGCTAATGACAAAAAGTAAGGTTTGTAAGTAGCAAAGTGAAACATCTAGAGTTTACAAGGCCATATTAAATATCATAACCCTCTATAAATTCTAATTTTCTTTTTTTAAAAATGGTATATGACAAATAAATCTACCGTTACAAATAACCTTCTTTGTAGAGTCATTGCTAAATGATGCCATAAAGGTATTACTTGATATATTCGCTACATTTTTCTCTCCTTTGTTTTCAAAAAGATTTATAGTCATTTCTCTATTTAGCCAACAGATGTGAAGTGATTTCAGGATGATCTGTATCCATCAGAAAGTGCCACATGTTTCTTATTTAGCCCCATTTCTATGGAAACCTGAAGATGCCTCATGTATCGTCTTTCAGTGTTCTGAAGAAAAATAACTTTCATTATTTTGGCATGAAACACCCTTAGAATGCCCTATGTCAAGAATAATTAGAATTTCACTTTTCAGCGTCTCTCCTGCAGTATATTGACTGTCTGAAGGAGCCTTGCTGTCTGGTGTCTGATAAATATGTTCTCGAGTGTATGAACTGAAGCGAATCTGAGCCAAACTGGTTAGAGCTGTCCATGTGAAAGTCTAGATAGAGGTGCAGAAATGCACATATTGAGACATTCATTAATTTGCTTCCTGACTATTCCATTTATTAAGTAGAGGTTGCTTTCACAGTCTAGCTCAAATGCTATATCTATAGAGAATAAGAAAATATATAAATCCTGATGAGAAGTAACAAGGCATAGTGGGTGTGTCTAGGACATCATTGGTTAAGTAGTGCTAGAATCGTAAAGACAAAATTAAAGGAAAAAGAAGGAAGAGAGGAAATTGAAATTTATTCTGTGCTTAAAAGGGGCTTAGCCACTTTACGTACTTACTTAATTCTCACAACTTTAAAGTTAGCATAGGTTAAGTAAAAGACTGAAGGCCAAACAATTACCCCTACAACTGGAGCATTATATTGCTGGACAAGTAGAAATGGATAGGAAACATCAGGCTTTCTGTGGCTTATCAAAATTTAATCATAAAGGATAAGAGAAATGAACATATAAACTGTTCAGAGCTATCACAAGCCTAAGCAAAGTTCTTTGTTCCAGACTTTTCAATGTAGGAGAAAGCCAAAGATTGTGAATATCTGAAGACAAGTAGACATTTGGTAACAGAATTGTAGGACAAGAAGTAATGTTTCATTGTTCTCATGAAAATAGTTCCTGAAAACCTACAGTTAGAGAATAGAGAAAATTTTGGAAAGACAGCAAAATGCAAAGGCATTGCAATTTAGACAAAGAGAAAACTTTTATAGCAAGACATTCAAAACGCTACCTCATATCTAAGCCAGGGCAAGTCATATTGCTGAGGTATGTAAGAAAGCCAACTCCATCAAGGATTTTATTCTTGTAAAAAAACCTAAAAACAACATAAAAATGAACAGGCAATTCCTGGCTTTTGGTGATAAAGTAGATGATTCTGAAAATTGTTCAAACAATACCAGCTAAGGTTAATAGGCTGGCTAAAAGGTTGGAAGTTAGGAAGTTGGCCAGTGGTATAGAGGTATACTGTTAATGATATACTAGTAAATTCCCTGAGGTTACATTTACTTTTCTTATTGTCAACAAAATGTGTACTTCAGATGCCAGCTTCCTTCATCTCACTGAGAACTTCCCTGGAATAGGTTTTTGTATAGCTTATAATCAAAACAAACCAAATTCAATCATGTTGAAATAGATAATGATGGTAGTTTCAATTATTTGCATTTTGGAGCTTTGTTAAATGTTTTGAAAGTTAACAACAAGCTTTTCCTAAGGCTACAGACATTGAAAACAGTTTTAAATCATAATTTCACCACCTATTATCTTGAGAGTTTAGTTCAGTAGATATAAAATGAGCATAATAATACCTACAGTGCAGAGTGGTTCTTAGAATTGAAAGGACTTATAAATCTACTTGAATAGCACCTGTTACATAGTAGAAAAATGATGGTAAAGGCTTGAGAGGCAAATTGAAATAACATACATTAAAGTATATATTTCATTTTTTTAAGGTTTTACTTTTATTCCAGTTATCATACAGTGTAATTTTTTATTATAAATTTATTTTTTATTGGTGTTCAATTTGCCAACATACAGAATAACACCCAGTGCTCATCCCGTCAAGTGCCCTCCTCAGTGCCCGCCACCCAGTCACCCCCACCCCCCACCCGCCTCCCCTTCCACCACCCCTGATTTACAATCAGTTTCAATTGTAAAATACAGTGATTCAACACTTGCATACAACTCCCCCTGGTATTAATCACCTAAGTGCACACCTTAAATCCTGTGACCCATTTCACTCATCCGCCACTCACCTGCTCTCTGGTAATCATCCTTTTGTTCTCTATACTTAAGAGTCTGTTTTAGGTTTTGTCTTTCTCTACTTTTTACATCCCTTTGCTCATTATTTTTGTTTCTTAAATTCTACATATGAGTGAAATCATATGGTGTTCGTGTTTCTCTGACTGGCTTATTTTCACTTAGCATCATACTCTCAAGCCCCATCCAGGTCCTTGCGAATGTCAAGATTTCATACTTTTGTATGGCTGAATGATATTCCATTTTGTGTGTGTATATATATGATAAATATCATATATACGTATAGATAATCACTTCTACTGTTTGTCTTTTTCCTTCTTACATCTAGGGTTAAGGTTCAGCATAGGGTTATGGAAAGCATGAGGTTTATGATTAAGGGCAGAGTGAGGGTATATGCCTTGTATAGAGCAGGTCAGAGATCTTTCCATAGGGTTTTGGTTAGGGTTAGGGGTTAAGGGGTAGTGTTGGGTTCCTATTAGGTTATTGTATGAGCCTGGTATGCTACAGTTCTGAAAGTATACTTTTTAACAGGTAAAATCATTACTGTCATCTAAATATAATATGATCAATTTCAAATATGTACTTTAACTCATTAATAATAAAAAACATGAAAAATGTTCCATCTGGTCAATGGATTATCCTAGAATCAGACACATATATAAGCAAACAAGTGTACTAAAACTAATACTCTTAATAGATAAAAGAATTTGATTCTCCTACGAGTTTATGGAGATCATTTACACCTCCACTAGTCAAAATGCATCTGTATGCATATGGACAAGAACTAGTTGCATCACTATCCCTTATCTACTACTTACAAGGTGGTAATGGAGCTGAAAAATAACCAGAGACAGAGATAAGTAAGATGTGTGCACTAAACAGGACACCCAGTAATAATTTTTAATCAATTTTCCATTCACATTTAATTTTCTGACAGACCTCCCTCTCCCTTATGTTCATCATAATATCAAAGGAAGTTATTATTGGCCATTGCAAAATAGACTGGTCTCATTAGGTTCCGTCTGGTTATTTACATAGGTCCAGCAAGTGTTTTAATTAGCCCTATAGGATCCCTTTTGTGTTCTTTTGTAAACTAAATGCTATAGAGTATTGAACATCCCACAAGGCCAAATTGATTTCTGTACAAAAGAATCTAAGATCATAAAGAACCTCAGATCATGCTTTTAAATGCCTCTATTTATTTACTTTACAGAGGATAGGAAAACAAACCCAAGAAACTTGTTCCACCAGATTTCAACCACAGTGCCTATAAATTTGAGGGATTTCTCTTTCAAAGATCCTCAAAATTTCCTAAGGGTCCTGGCCTGCCAGGAATTTATCTTCCTTACCACCTAAAAGGCCTAACCCTGTAAGGCAGGTTTAGGGCCAGTTTTCCTAGCAGGAGCTTTGTAGGCATTGAGTCTGTCAATAAAGTCAACATTGCTATTTTTTTTTATTTTTTTTTAATTTTTTTTTATTGGTGTTCAATTTACCAACATACAGAATAACTCCCAGTGCCTGTCACCCAATCACTCCCACCCGCCGCCCTCCTCCCCTTCTACCACCCCTAGTTCGTTTCCCAGAGTTAGCAGTCTACGTTCTGTCTCCCTTTCTGATATTTCCCACACATTTCTTCTCCCTTCCCTTATATTCCCTTTCACTATTATTTATATTCCCCACATGAATGAGAACATATAATGTTTGTCCTTCTCCGACTGACTTACTTCACTCAGCATAATACCCTCCAGTTCCATCCACGTCGAAGCAAATGGTGGGTATTTGTCATTTCTAATGGCTGAGTAATATTCCATTGTATACATAAACCACATCTTCTTTATCCATTCATCTGTCGATGGACACCGAGGCTCCTTCCACAGTTTGGCTATTGTGGACATTGCTGCTATAAACATCGGGGTGCAGGTGTCCCGGCGTTTCATTGCATCAGTATCTTTGGGGTAAATCCCCAACAGTGCAATTGCTGGGTCGTAGGGCAGGTCTATTTTTAACTCTTTGAGGAACCTCCACACAGTTTTCCAGAGTGGCTGCACCAGTTCACATTCCCAACAGTGTAAGAGGGTTCCCTTTTCTCCGCATCCTCTCCAACATTTGTGGTTTCCTGCCTTGTTAATTTGCCCCATTCTCACTGGTGTGAGGTGGTATCTCATTGTGGTTTTGATTTGTATTTCCCTGATGGCAAGTGATGAAGAGCATTTTCTCATATGCATGTTGGCCATGTCTATGTCTTCCTCTGTGAGATTTCTCTTCATGTCTTTTGCCCATTTCATGATTGGATTGTTTGTTTCTTTGGTGTTGAGTTTAAGAAGTTCTTTATAGATCTTGAAAACTAGCCCTTTATCTGATATGTCATTTGCCAATATCTTCTCCCATTCTGTAGGTTGTCTTTGAGTTTTGTTGACTGTATCGTTTGCTGTGCAAAAGCTTCTTATCTTGATGAAGTCCCAATAGTTCATTTTTGCTTTTGTTTCTTTTGCCTTCGTGGATGTATCTTGCAAGAAGTTACTATGGCCGAGTTCAAAAAGGGTGTTGCCTGTGTTCTTCTCTAGGATTTTGATGGAATCTTGTCTCACATTTAGATCTTTCATCCATTTTGAGTTTATCTTTGTGTCTGGTGAAAAAGAGTGGTCTAGTTTCATTCTTCTGCATGTGGATGTCCAATTTTCCCAGCACCATTTATTGAAGAGACTGTCTTTCTTCCAATGGATAGTCTTTCCTCCTTTATCGAATATTAGTTGACCATAAAGTTCAGGGTCCACTTCTGGGTTCTCTATTCTGTTCCATTGATCTATGTGTCTGTTTTTGTGCCAGTACCACACTGTCTTGATGACCACAGCTTTGTAGTACAACCTGAAATCTGGCATTGTGATGCCCCCAGATATGGTTTTCTTTTTTAAAATTCCCCTGGCTATTCGGGGTCTTTTCTGATTCCACACAAATCTTGAAATAGTTTGTTCTAACTCTCTGAAGAAAGTCCATGGTATTTTGATAGAGATTGCATTAAACGTGTATATTGCCCTGGGTAACACTGACATTTTCACAATATTAATTCTGCCAATCCATGAGCATGGAATATTTTTCCATCTCTTTGTGTCTTCCTCAATTTCTTTCAGAAGTGTTCTATAGTTTTGAGGGTATAGATCCTTTACATCTTTGGATAGGTTTATTCCTAGGTATCTTATGCAACATTGCTATTTAAAGCTGCCTTGTCACACCTGATTTAATGAGCATTATTTCAAACATGACTGGTAAAATGGAGAACAGATTCTTATGGAATCTATGCAATCTACCTTTTTTGTCATGAAGAGTAAGGAGATTCAGTAAGATTTTATGAATTCTAGGTCAATGAGAATCCAGTATCATTTTTAAATGTCTTATTTCAATATATAAAAGCAGAGTTATTGAATTGTTGTGAGTTGTAAATAGCTTAAGAAAAGAGAAAAAAGGACTTCCTTATAAGTCTAGAAAACAGAACATTGAAAGAACATCAACCATACAGGAAATAAATGAACACGATGTGATTTCTCTCATCAGTTCATTCAGTCCTATATAATTAGTTCTTGCTTGCTGGATCCTGGGTTACCCATCCACTGGCAGGTGACTGACTTCTGGACCAAAATGAATACTGAAAATCTTGATTCAGTCCCCTGATAAGGTCTGAAAGTTACCTAAGTTATATCTGCTCAAAGCCTATACGCACAAGACTACTCTTTAGCATCAATAATTTGAAGTGCCTAAAACAGTACTTTTCCACAGATCTATGAAATGGTCTCTATATTTTGCTAACACATTCTCTGGACTATAACTTGTAGTAGAACCTTCAGGAAAACCCAATAGTAAAATAAAAATTATCTGTAAATAGAGGATTAATAGCTGTCTGTGGTTAGTTTATTTCTATAACCAATAATACCGAAATTGAGAAAAATTTACCTGAGGATAAATACATATTATGAAAAGCAGCATATTGACAAATCGCCAGTCTTCCCATAAAGTGCAGTTTCAAAAATACATATATTAATAACACTTTACTTATACAAACTTAGGGAAGGTTGAGCATATCTTCTGATCTGACAATTTTCTGTGTGACTCATAATAGTGACATATAGAACAAACCTAATGACTTTAGCATCTCTCTTTATAGAGAAGAAGGAAATATGTATGATTTTCCAGGAGCTGTCTAGAAAAACTCAAGCAAAATTTTAAGTGGATTTTTTACAAGTTTAGTGTAGATTTTGGGAAGGCAAACTCAAGAGTTACCAGAGTTTTGGGTACTCGATTAAGATAGGATCATGGGTACCCGACATGCAGTAGTTGGTTTTATATTTAATTGGATGACAAAACATTTAAAGGAAAAATTGAAAATGACACAATTGTAAAGAACTATAGCTCTTCCGTAAGTGTAGAAACATTGGTCTTTTTTTTTCTCCTTTTTTTAAGTCGGTAATTCCTTTTAACTCATCTTCTTTAGAGGATTATAAATTCACCATAAGGCACAGAAAATTAATCTGATACAACACAAAATCTCCATCTGGGCAGACTGCATCAAATTGAAAAATAACCTCTCCTACAGTAGCTAAAGGCACTAATTAGAAACTATGAAAGCAAGCCCATCCAAATTGAGTGGACTTTGCTAAAATTTTAACATATTTCATAGTTTCTTTTTTCTTTCTAAACACGGATATTATAAGCCAAGACAAATAAAACTCACTTTCCATATGTTAGCCTTCATTATGTTCCTTCATTTTCTGAAAGCAAAGGACACTTTACTTTAGAACAGTAGTTCTCTCAAGGGGTCTGCAAGGTCAAAACAATTTTTGCAACAAAACCAAGATTGTGTTTATGTTTATGTGGTGTTCACTATTGCTATCTACAAATGAATTCATGAGTTGAAAATGTCAGTTTCTATTTCCAACACGGTAAATATAGTTAAAATATCAGCAAAAGCTCTTTGGGGCCCTCAAAAATACAAAACATTCAGAGACTAAGAAGCTTGAGCACTGCTGCATTAAGAAAAACTTCCATAATTTTCCTTTACAAACAAAAGCACACATACAACTGTATTCCTTAGCCACTGTTGCTCCTAATATAGGTTTATAACTTTTAACCAAAGAAACTGCTATTTCATAGTAAAAGCGAGGTTTTGGATAAATGAGAATTATCTGTCCTACAGAAGAATTTTCCAGGTTAGCGGTTACATATATACATATGTAAACATACATATACATAATAAAACCTGCTAAGGTCACACAGATCTTATTTATACATTCATGACCCAAAGCTATCTATATTCAGCCTTTCAAAAAATATTGAAGTAAAAGGCATATGAAATAAAAATGATGTTTAGTAATCATGTTTGGATAATCTATCTTTCTAAAAAATTATTTAGGTATACAATTTGTATCTGTTAATTAACTTAAGGTAACATCAGAATGAGGTTTTAAATTATTTAAAAATCTCAAAAGTTTCCTTTGAGCTAGCATGCTTCAAATATAGCTATCATAGAAATAAAAAGACAAAATAATTATTCAATTTATTTAAATGAATTTAAAGTTTTTTAAAATCTTAAAACACCTCATGAGAAATTATTACCTGATTTGATCAGTAGATTTGTAAGTTTGGAAAAACAAACCCAAGTAGAATAAAATATATGCTCTTATTGTACTTAATAGTAATAAATTACAGATAAAACACAGCTAGATTTTTTTACAACCAAAATTATTCAACTAGTCTTGTCAAAGATGATCTTAATTTTGTAGTGTCTTAAAATATTTCTGAGTCATTTTTTGTAAGGAAAATATTTTTTTTTGTTTTTTTTCAAGTTTAGGATATATAAAATATTAACAGTTTAATATTCTTATTTTCTGGAACTTTTAGGAATATTTAACTTAAAGAAGTGCTCATTTATTATCTTGATAAGCCAATCAGAACAGATCCTGTAATTTAAGATAGTTCATGATCTAACGTGTGATATGAATCCTCTCGAGACAGGAAAACACTTCACACTCACACAGTAAAAGGTAAAGGGCTTTCAGAATTACAAACACATACATGCATAGAAAGCTATGGCTTCAGGTCTATAAATTCAGCCACAGGTCAAGAGTAAATATAGAAACACAGATACTAAAGAACCATTTTCCTTCCTGTGGGCATCTACTTCTTAATTTATTGGAGCTCAATTTTTTTTTCAAAAGGAAAACAATCAGAGAAAGAATAACAAACCTTATTCTATATCATCTCTCACCCGAAAGAGAATAGATCTCTATCATCCATATGAAAAAAATCACCAAAAGTCAGACCATCACACCAAATTCCCAAGCATGACTGTTACCAATGGAAGATAAAATACATAAGTGAAACAGAAACAACAACAACAAAAAACATAAAATTAGTAAAAGAGGAAAAATGAAACACAAAACCAACACAATTAAAGTTCTATTGCCACTGGATTTCACTCTGGAGGACAAGATAAAAAGCAGCAGATCAGTAGCATGGGTTTTTCCCCTCGCACCTACTCTGGCAGGTAACTCGACTAAGTTCCTCAGTGGGACCTCCAAGATTTTAAAGAATATTTTTTCTTACAGGATGAAAGCATGACCCTCATACATTAATGAGGGCACCAGTAAGACACTGCAAAACAGTTCAGGGAAGAAATGGGAGGCACATATTAAGTAAATAATCGTGAATGTTGTAACGAACTTGAGCAATAGATCGAAAACAGTTCTTTGGGAGGGAGGAAAAGGATATAAATATTACCTCTACTGGAAAAAATAAAACTTATTTTGCATACCTATGAGAAAAATCATATTCATTGTTATCAGTTATTTACAATTTAGAATGCTAACATAGCTTAGAGATACTGAAGGAGGAACTCGACAGGACATCCAATAATCTTTTTTTTTTTATGCATTTCAAAGTCATTTGCAATTATTCCTGACTATATCATTGAGAATAATTTGCCAAATTATTCCTATTAAATGAACTGATATCCAATTTCAGATAAAGAACAAATGAATTTATTTACTCAGTGAAGTTCCCAATATAACCAATTATCACTCAGTGAAAAACTCAATGAAATTTATAAACTTGCATATTTTCAGTTTACCAAAAAAGTGGACGTGGTAGCATACAATGGGGGAGAAACTTTCTTTCTCATACCTTCCCTTTTCAGAGCACTCTTTGCATTGATTTTTTTCCCCTTAAGTCTAAAGAAAAATTTGGGAAGATCTCATAGATTTCTGGCTCTTTTCAAATAAAGTAAATCCCTTTCAGTTTAACATCAGATCTTTAACTTCTCTTCAAGTCCACATTTTTTTTTTTTTCTCTCCTCAACCGATAAGCAATCACAGGAAAGGAACTGCATAGTTGCTTGGTCTTGATCTCTTGCCCCCACTCTGTGGCTCTTTAGAGAACCCCCCCAAGTTTAAAGTCAATAGAAGTGGGGGGAGAGAAGGGTGAGAATGTCTCACTTGCCTGGGAAGGTTGTCATCCAATATTAGTACCATTCAGGTTTAGTATATGCCAAAAGCTTACTCTTTCTCTTGTGAGAGTTTCTTCCTAGTTGCAGAGGCAGCTGGAATTCCTAAAGTGGTTGATGGTGTTCCTTCTCCTATGTGTTATTTATATTCCCCCTCACTCAAGTGCCACCTCTTCTAGGACATACTAGACTTTCAATCTTTCCTCTGAAGATACCTCACTCTTGGTTAGAAGTCTTCTTGGGAAGGGTCTTTAGATATGGCTCACCATTGGTTCCTTTCTTCAATATTCTTTTCTAGCACATGAAGACCACAGGACTCCTTGGAAGCTACCAGAAGTGCAGCATCTCTCAGAGCAGTACTTTTTGATCCTGTTCATCTCAGGAAACCAGCTCCGGCCTCTTGCCTTCAGACTTTTCAAATTTAAATATAGACTTGGTTCACTTGAAGTTTATTCCCATTTTGCTTGAGGTAAGAAGGAGGCACTGCCTCACCAGAGGAGGTTTGAGGAAACCCCAGATACACCAGCAACTCTTCCTCTCTAAAGAAAACTTTTAGTTTTCTAATGTAAAACTTTTAGTTTTCTAATGGAAAACTTCCATTACAATGTCTTCAACTTCATATTGCATGTTTTCTCTTGCTTTTATATAGACCCCAGATACTTCATGGGCTGATGCTGTCAGAAAACCTGTCACAATATCTTAGAGTTTGCATGAACAGAAACTCCCCTGAGGATCTCCCCCTGTACCATTTACCTTCATGGCTTTCTGCTTAAAACCTAGGAAAAAAAAATGCTTAAGAACATTTGTTACATATATTTAATCTTCACATATCATGATTTACACTGAATTATATTTTTATGAAGTCCTTGAGTTATTTATCTTAGCTTATAAAAATTCAGACTGCTTAAGTGATTTAAGCAAATTTCTTTGGAATAAATACATTATGAAAATTCATTCATATGCCACCTTTCAATATGGTCAACATTCAAGCTCTTGTTTAAAACCACGTCCAACCCCACGTCCATTTCTAGAACATACCAAGTGTCCTTCCTTTCTTATTTTTTCCTCAGCACTTGTTACAACATAACATACAAACCTAACTTTACTGGATGTTGTGCTATTTTGTTGTTGTTTGTTGTTGTTGTTTTATGGCTACATAGAATAAGATGATTATTTTGCAGTATCTCAGTGAGGACAATGATGTAGTGGAAATGGAGAACAGTCATCAGATTTAATATGTACTTCAAATATGGAGGCGACAGGACTTATTGATGTACCAGATGTAAGAGGTGACGAAAAGAAATAAATATGTGTTCTACTTTTTGAGCCAGAACAATCAGATGTTTGTACTTTGTTGTTGTCATTTAACAACTTACTTAGCAATTAAAAGGACTTAAAAACTGTGAACTTTGGTGAAGTCATCAAGAGTTCCTGAGAAGCCAGAACACTTAATGAAAAGCTTTGAAGGATGAGGCAAGGAGACTAAGAAGGAAGGTCAAAAGGCCGGAAGGAAAATAAGAGAAACTGGTGTCAGTGGATGAGATATTCAAGGTAGAGGACGTAGCCAATTCTGTCAAATGCTGTTAAAGTAAGACTAGAAAATTCTGAGAAACTATTCATTGTATTTACAGATATTAAGGTTATGGAATACTCAGAGGGACTTGAAGGGAGATATGAAGGTCAAATCCATAATAGAGAAGTGAATGCCAGGTGCAGAATCAAGAAATAAAGCATAACAATTCTTTCAAGAAATTGGGACTATATCTACGCAGAGTGATAGAATATAATAGCTGGGGGAGGGGGATGCATGTTGATGAAGAAATATGAGGAGTGTTTTGTTGTTGTTTTTAATGTAAGTGATGTGGGCATGTTTATATATAAATACATATATGCATATATATACACATATAGAAATGGATCAGTGAAATTATAAAATATAAAAGGGGAGACAACTTTTCTTATTAAAGATTAAAAAGAAATTTTTCTTTTTGACAAGTGAGAGAGAGAACACAAGCAGGGGGAGCAGCAGGCAGAGGGAAAGGGAGAAGCCGACTCCCTGCTGAGCAAAGAGCTTGATGCAGGGCTTGATCCCAGGACCCTGGGATTGCAACCTGAGCCAACCAGGTGCTCCAAGAGGTAAACAACTTTTAAGTTTTTAGTTATTAGTAGAAGAGATATTGGTCTGTAAACAGAGAAAGGTATATCTTTATCATAAATGATACATGTATGATGATGCTGATTCTTCTAGTAGAAATCATATTGAATGTTAACTCAGTGTAGGAAAGAATGGTGAAACACCTTACCTCTCTTATCTCAGTTACTCATATCATTAAAATCTATGAAGTGATTATTATTATTATTTATGATTCATTGTTGGAGAAATTGACTCTTAGAGAGTTTAAAATATTTGTCTAAGACCATCCAGCTAAATGAAGTGATTATTATTATTATTTATGATTCATTGTTGGAGAAATTGACTTTTACAGAGTTTAAAATATTTGTCTAAGGTCATCCAGCTAGTAAATGCTTGGATCTGGCTTTCAAATATGAACTCTTGAGTGGAAAGCACAAACTCTTAAATCCTTGAAATATAGTGGCTAGGAAAGCTAAGGAAAAAGGTGGAGGGAGGTTTTCATCTTCATAACCAAGTCTGGTGGATAATGATATTTTGCATGTGGGAAGAATAATTAGAGATTATGAAATTTTATTTTCTTCCATAATTATATTAGAAAGCTAAAAATCACTTGGTAGATCCTAATTGCTCTAATTCAGATAATTTCTGGAACCTGATGAAAATGTGTGCCTTCCTTTTTTAACAGTAACTCTTCCCTGATGACTGTCTTGCTTCAATAAAGTTATTATTTCCATAAATAGAAACAGCCCTTATATTGGTAAATACATTATGCATGCATATATATGATAATGCACCTGACTTCTTTTTTCAATCATGTATAGGAAAATAATAAAAGAATCACAATCACCAAGCAGATTTCTACAAACATTTTACTAGTTTAATAAAAACAAACCCATGAAACGTGTACCTTCCAACATTTCACCTATTAAATTGCATAGAATTGAAGTAGTATCTAAAGGCCATTCCACAAGCAACAAGAATTACCATACATACATATTAATATGCATGGGATTGATAAAGTGAGCCGCATTTGCATTCCATACATAAAACTGTCAACTCACATTTCCATGATAAATCATGAAAAGAATAAAGGGGTACTCAGGCATAGGAGCACTGCATATATTTTCTGGGCTGGCAAAGGCATTCTCTCTGTGTGTCTGATTCATTTGTTGTGCTAATTTTCAGGATACATGAAACTTTACCAGAAACTTAATATGATAGGTATATCCTCAAAACTGTCACAGTGAAAAATATTGCATATTTTCACAATCTACAGAATACGGGCCATGAAGTTTTAAAGTTTAAAATTTTTAATTCCTAATATAGTTATAGACTTGGCAAAGTTCTTATCAAAGAATCAGAAATTAAAGAGAAAGATCTACTCTAGGCCACAACGTATTAAACTGACTACCTTGGGATAAAACTTAAGCTAATTTCTTATTGTCTAATAATACTATTCTATGAAGTAAAAAGAAAACATAGTGATGTCTTCATGTTTTAGACAGCCAGCTCCTGTATAATAAATGACTACGTGCGAACAACATTTTGCAAAACCACAGGTGCCTACTCAGCATATATGTAGGATGTCTATCAGATATCACATCAACATTTCCTAACCTAAACTCCTTATTTTCTCCTCCAAACCTGTCCATTGCATATTTCCCTTGAATATATCCACTGCTCACTACTTTCCGTGATCTAAAATAATATCATTCTTCTTCTGCAATATCCTCCTAGCTAGTCTCCCTGAGTCTACATCTGGCACTGCTTCTTCTCGGTACAAGGATTACACTGAGATCCCTTAAAACAGTCAGATCCTGTCATTCATCTACTAAAGACCCTGCAATGTCTCCATATTTCACCGAAGTAAAAGGCACAATCCTTTCAAGTGTTTGTAAAGCCCCTAATGATCTAGCCCCTTATTATCATCCAGACCTCACCTCCAACCACACTCCAATTTCCCCTCCAGTTACACCAGCCTCTTTCACTCTGACTTGCCGGCCAAGGGCCTGCCTCAGGGCATTTCTACCGGCTGTTTATTTCCTCTGCATGGAGCACTCTTCCAAGCCCCCCACACCCACCCCCGGGGAGGCGATGGCTAACTGCTTAACCACTAAGCCTTCCAAAAATGTCATTTTCTTAAAGTGGCCTACCTGCTTGGTTTGCAACCTCAACCTCCTGTCACTCCCATTTCCCTTACACTGTTTTGGCTTTTATTCCAGTGATATTTATTATTTTGTAATAATCTGTCTGTCTAATTAGCATATTTATTCTATTTGTGTAGATCAATTAGAATATTGATGTACAGGAAAAAATAAAACAGGAAACAATAAAACAGGAAAAAAATAAAAAATAATAATAAAACAGAAAAAAAATAATTAAAAAAAGGATGTAAAACAGGACCCTAGTCGGTATTCAATGTATATTTTAAAGAGAATGAATTATTTTAATTTATTACTAGTGATAAAGCATGCACATACAAATTTAATTCTAGGAAAAGGAAGATAAGCTCGACAAGAAACATAAAATACAGTCGGTTTCAAAGAAAAATGATTACAGTGATTTGGACAGGAAAAAAATAAATGTTTTGTATCAAACAGTATTTGAGAAGTGCCTTTAAAGATTGGTAAAATTTTGACAAGTGAATAATCAAGGTGTGGGCACTGTAAGAATTAATCAAAAGGGGGATTAAGAATGAAACTAATTACTATTTGCTTTTCATGTGTCCTCATTCTTTTTAACACCTGGGAAAACAAAGAAGAATAGCCTAATCATTGATTTCAAATTGCTTGCTTCTAGTGAAATGTGTGTGTGTGTTCTAATGCTAACAATTAATATATTTTTTTAAAGTTTTTATCTGAATTGCAGTTAGTTAACATATAATGTATTATTAGTTTTGGGTGTAGGATCTAGTGATTCAACAATTCCATGCATCACCCAGTGATCATCAGTTAACCGTAAAATAAATGTTAAAACAAAACAAAACAAAAAAATACATTTAGGAGATTCCTAAAGTTGGGGAGAGATGGTTACAAATGAACAAAACTCAAAAAAAAAAAAAAAAAAACCACGAACCTTTTGTCAATAATTGATGAACAAATTTTAATTAAAAGGAACATGTGACAATACTGCCAAAGAAATAAAATGGCAGAGTATGTAGATAGGATCTCAGTTCATGCTCGCATGGATGTTCGGTTGCAGCTAATTTTATAAAGCTTATTTACCTACTGGTCCATTTGGAACATAATATCAACACTATTACAGATTCCAAATCTATTGTTTGCCCAACCATGGGTGTGGGCAGTAAAATGTTTCAGTGGGCACATTTTCTCTTGGCACCTCTTCCTTTTGGTATCAACCATGGGATTGGTATCCAGGAAGATGAATAAAAACATGTCTTCAGACAACTCCATGCCTTTTATTCTTGGACAAAAAAAAAAAAAAAAAAAAAAAATCTTCCCATCAGTCCTATTCCAATTAGAGTAGTTGAGCAACTTAGACAAAAAGGCCCTCAGCATTACTCGCAACTAAACTCTAGGCAATCCTAAGCTTTCCATCTTCTAAGCAAGTCTCATTTCATCGGAATCTTCTAACATTCTCCAAACAAAAATTACTTCTCAAAGATTTTCCCCAGAGGAGAGAAAAAAAACTGGGGAAATAAAAATGACTTTTACAATGCCCCCCAAGTCCCACCAATAGCAACCCCATTGCATCATACTCCCCAGATCCTAGAATCAGTTCCCAAAACTGCATTGGAAAAAGAACATTCAAGACACCCGGGTGGCTCAGTGGCTGAGCATCTGCCTTTGGCTCAGGGTGTGACCCTGGGGTCCTGGGATCGGGTCCGGCATTGGGCTCCCTTCAGGGAGCCTGCTTCTCCCTCTGCCTGTGTCTCTGGGTCTCTTATGAATAAATAAATAAAACATTTTTGAAAAAGAAAAAGAACATTCACAAACATTACCTCTTTCCCTGCAGTAGATTTGAGTTTCTTTTTGATTCATTTGTTCTTTTTCCAAACCTAGGTCTTTCTATGCTTTGACCTCCCAGGAGGATTAGGAAAAATAAAATAGAGCAACTGCTTCCTTTTCTTTCTTTCTTTCTTTTTTTTTTTTTTTTTGGTTGTTGTTGTGCTTAACCCATTTTCTCTTAATCTTGTATTCAATAAATTCTGAAAGAATGAATGCAATCACCATCAAGGAAACAAGATGCTTCCCTTCAAAATGTGCCCTTGAAATGGCCAAATTCTCTTTTAAAGACCAGCTGCTACATTTTACCTGCACAATTTTTATTAACATGGATATAATAAACAGTAAACTCATAGTTTTTTATTTAAAGGTTAAAGTGCTTATAAATATCTAAATTACTATGACTTTTGCAATAATCCTATAGTATGAATGAATATGGACCTAATTCCCAAGGTGAACACCAGCAAAATGTTTCAGTGGGTGTATTTTCCCTTGGCATCTCTTCCTTTTGGTGTCAACCTCTAGACACCTTTATTTTCTGATAACCATCTGTCACCACCCCTGGGCTATTATTTATAGAATAAATGATTTTTTTTTAGTAGAAGGGAGACATATATATTATATTTATAATACAAAGAGGCTAAGTTGATGACATAGCTCAGGGTAAGAGCAAAATGTACCCAGGATTAGACAGATTTGTGCACCAAATAAGAGACATCATTACTTGTCAGAGAAGTCACTCCATCTCCGTTAGCACCTCTTTGACTAAGGAAAGACCAGAATACAGTGCTAATGGATCTTGCCCACCAGGAAAAGTACCGTCAGGAGTAGGCAACGTAGGCAACCTGATCTTTTTCTTCTTCTGACTTGGGAGTACCAGAAATGATTGCCAAGGAGGAGGGAGATGAAACAAGGAAGTAAACAATGGTGTGGGCTCTCTCTTTGAAAGAAGTGAGGTCTACACTCAGAATTCAGGGATCCACCCAAATTCCAAGTGTATTCTTCAATAAGAATGAGAAGGAAAATACACATGCAAATTGGCCAAGTATTTGCATTTATTTTATTTGTTTAGATCTTTTTTGGGGGATCCCTGGGTGGCTCAGTGGTTGAGCGTCTGCCTTCAACTCAGGGCGTGATCCCAGGTCCAGGGATCGAGTCCCATGTCGGGCTCCCTGCATGGAGCCTGCTTCTCCCTCTGCCTATGTCTCTGCCTCTCTCTCTCTCTGTGTCTTTCATGAATAAATAAATATTAAAAAAAAAAACATTTTTAAAAAGATTTAAATATTTTTTAAGATTTTATTTATTTATTTAACAGAGAGAGAGAGGCCCAGAGACCACAAGCAGGGTGAGCTGCACAAAGAGAGGGAGAAGCAGGCTCCCTGCTGAGCAGGGAGCATGATGCGGGGCTCCATCCCAGGACTGTGAGATCGAAACCATCAGTGGAAGGCAGACGCTTAACCCACTGAGCCACCCAGGAGCCCTTGGCCAAATATTTGTAAAGCATGCATAAACTTTGATGGATTAAAATAATATTGGAGAGGGGAGGAACATCAAAGTCTTGTTTTATCATCTTATTTTCCAGTGATGGAACTGAAGACTGGAACTATTAAATGACATCCAAAGGAACCAGGATTAGAATGCAGGTTTTCTAGGCTAATTCTGTGTCCTGCTGCCACCCTATCCCCTTCCACAGTGTCCTAAAATACTGTATGAATGAAAAGCCATAAAAATCAAATACTCCATGAAATAATAACATCTCTTTCCATCTTACACATCAATATAATCTTTTTTTTTTTCTTGTTAAATCTGTAGTCCATCCTTTTAGGTATTTTAGATATGGTAGGTGATGTATAAGATCTTCAATGATGCAGTATTAAACATTTCACATAGAAGAATGACATATTTCTGGAGCTTTCAGGGGGAAAAAAGAAAAAGAAAAATTCACTTCAGACTGAACTAAACCAAAAAGTAATAGAGAAATTCTCTCAAGAGGAACATAATATTTTAGACTGCAACATTTAAGTATTAATAGGCCCAAAATTTCATGTGCTGCTGCTTTGCCATTTCAAGGTTTACAGGGCCCCTTGCTGTAACCAGATAGATTTCCATAGAGAGGAAGAGCTCCCATGTTGTTAGTTCCCCTAATAGCTGGACCAATGGCTGCACCCCACCTGATTCTTCTTGATCTAATGCCTTTACCTGCCCACAAACCTCAAAAATTGTTCAAAAAAGCTAATCACATGGTCCCAGAAGAACTCCACCCTCTTTTTCTAGCATACCCGCCTACTACTGCCCCTGTTTATTCACTGTATTGCCCAGGGCAATGCCCATGTGGTCCTGTGTGACATGCCACATCCTCCACTGGGGCTGTGTGTTTATGTTATCTTATTTTTTAAGATTTTATTTATTTATTCATGAGAGACATGGAGAGGGAGAGAGGCAAAGACATAGGCAGAGGGAGAAGCAGGCTCCTTATGAGGAGCCCAATGAAGGACTTGATCCTAGGTCCCTGGGATCATGTCATGAGCCAAAGGCTCAACCACTGAGCCATTCAGGTGTCTCTGGGGATGTATGTTTAATCAATAAATCATTTTTTATTGTCACATGTCATTATTTGGCCATTTTATACTATTTGGAGGAGAAGATTCATTCCTCAACAGCAAGTTGGATAGGAGGCAATTCAAAACACCCTATTATGGTGCACGGAAACAACAAAACAAAATATTTTCTCTAAATCTGCATTTGGGCAGCCATGCTATACTTTAGGTTCTAGGTGTCAGAATATAATATATTTTTTTAGCCTCTTAGGTTGCCTTACCTAAACTTAAAAACTATTCCAACTACAAAAGGATAATGATATTGCAATAGGAGAGTAATAACGAAGAACAACAGAAAAATCTGAGAGCTCCCCTAAACTCCTACAGTATCTGAAGAGACACATAGCTCCTGGCTTGAAGATTTCCATATTTAAACTAATCCCTTATAAACTCTCTTGTTCCACACAAATGATATTTGAAAGAATAAGATAGAAAACACAAAAGAGCAAAGGAAATTTAGTTTCTGTTAATTTCAGTTCTTCCTTGATTTCACTACAGTATAATGAAAAAGAGAGTTTAGCTAAGGTTAAGGATTTGAATTTATGATAAAAATGTAATATATATTACAGGAGTGAGGCGGAAAAAACACAGTTCTTTATGACGGAGACCATGAAATTGTCTAAGTTTGATATGTAGAAATTTTCAGTATGATGCTAGAGTGGCTTATAAAAGTATAAGCCAAGTTTACTTAAATTGAAGCTAATGATGAAAGCATTAGGCCATTAAAAATGTAACATTAAAAGATATTCAACGACTTTAAATCTTAGAAGATTTGGGGGAGGAGCATTTGTTTTACTCAATTTATTTATAAAGTTCGATTCTATCGCCAGTTTTCACTGTTTTTAAGAGTAGCACAATCTCATTTCATAAAGAGTGCATTATAAAATTGAAAATGTCATAAGTATTTTTATTTTAAAATGCCAAGTTTTTCACATTTTTAAAAATACTATTCATTTTACACTAAGCTGTATAATTTTTCATAGGCAAATGGCTTTTAAAAAAGAATAAAACTTCCCTATTCACGACCTATGGATCAACCTAGAGGGTATTATGATAAATAAAATAAGTCAGACAGAAAAAGACAAATGCCGTATGATTTCTTTTATATGCAAAATCTAAACAAAACGGACAAACAATAGAAAACAGAAATGGACTCATAAATACTGGTAACAAAATGGTGGTTGCCGGAAGGGAAGAGCATGGGGGATGGGGCAAAATTGGTGTAAATACAAATATATATACTTACTTTTTCCTTTCTTTTTCAAAAAAGTAACCGGTTACAGACAATACTTTGCAAATTGTTTTCTTGTCACCTGATGATATATCTTAAGTTCTTTAATATCAGTATGTAGAAAGTTCTCTTATTTTGTTTTGCTGCTTTGTGATAGTAGTATTTTACCAGTTTCCTATTGATGAACATTTGGGTTATTTACTCTTTGGGTATTAAAGACAATATTTCAGTGAATTACTATATATCTATGTCATCTCATTTATGCAGAAATGTGTATCTGTCAAATTCCAGAACTGACAGTTGTTGTTTGCAGGGTAAAGGCATATATTTTGAAACATTATTAAAAATGCTAATATAAATGATATTGTTTTTAATTTCAAATTTCACTGGCTCATTGCTGGTATACAGGAAACTAATTGACATTGGCATATTAACTGTGCATCCTACCGCTTTGCTTTGATCACTTATTAGTTCCAGAAATTTTTGTTTCCTTCTTTCAGATTTTTTACGTAGATGATCAAGTCTTCTGCAACCAAAGGCGTTTTTTTCCTCCCATCTGTATGTCCTTCATTTCCATTTTTTGTTTATTGCATTAGCTACTATTTCTAGTACAATGTTGAAAAGGATTGGTGAGAGGAAACATCTTTGCTTTGTTCCTGGTCTTGATGAGAAAGATTCTAATTTCTCACCAGTAAGTATGATGCTAGCTGTACTTTTTTTTTTTTTTTTTTGGTAGATATTATTTTTCAAGAAAAGGAAGTTCCCTTCTATTTTTAGTTTACAGAGAGTTTTTATCATGAATGAGTATTAGACTTTGGTAATTCTTTTTCTGTGTCTGTTGATATAACCATGGGATTTTTCTTTTTTTAGCCTGTTGATATGATGGATTACATCAGTTGATGTACGAATGTTAAACCAACTTTGCATACTTGGTATAAATCCCAGATGGTCATGCTGTGTAATTATTTTTATATATTGTTGGGTTTGATTTGCTAATATTTTGTTGATGATTTTTGCATTTGTGTTCATAAGAGATATTGGCCTGTAGGCTTTGTTTTTTCTTTTAATGTCTTTGTCTGGTTTTGTTATTAAGATAAATGCTGACACCATAGAGTGAAGTATCCCTCTGCTTCTACCCTCTGAAAGAGATTGCAGAGAATTGGTGTAACTTCTTCCATAAATGTTTGATAGAATTCACCACTGAACCCATCTCTACTTGGTGTTTTCTGTTTTGAAAGTTTATTAATTATTGATTCCGTTTCTTTAATACATATAGTCCTATTCATATTGTTTATTCTTCCTATATTAGTTTTGGCAAATTATGTTTCTCAAAGAATTGGTCCATTTTGTCTAGGTCATCAACTCTGTGGGCATAGACTTATTCATGGTAAATCTAATACCATCTTTTTAATGTCTACGGGATCTGTAGAAATAGCCCCCCTTTCTCATTTCTCATATTAGCCTTTTTTCTTTTTTCTTGAGAATTAGCATGGTTAGAATGTCATCAATTTTATTGTTTAGAGTTGGGCATTTGCTTTCCTTCAGATAAGTTAGGCTCTGACAAGTTGGGCTCTGGTTAACTAGGGGGACTAAGAGGAGGCCTTGTTAACAAGAACAGATTAGATTACTCTGAGGTATTTTCACATGGTTCCTGAGGGGATTTTTCTGTGGTAATTTCTGTGGGAATCTGGTATGCTCCTGAAGGTAAATCCCACAACATCGTGGAGGCCCTCAATGACTGGAGTCCTGTGGAGTAACTCATTCACAGATTTCTCCACTCTGAGGATCCAGCAATTTGTCAAGTACAGCTCCAGTTTTCCTTCCCAGCACTGGATCCTGTAGGAGTTTCTGCTTGCACAACTCTGCTCTGGGAAGCCATGACTCCCTATGTTCCTTCACCTGTTTTTCTCTCCAGATGAGGAACATCTTGTGCTGTCTTGTGACCTTGCCTCTCTCATGGATCCAAGAAAAGTTGTTTTATCAGCCTGTTAAGATTTTTACTTGTTAGGACAGAGTAGTGACTTCTAAGCTCCTCACATGAACAGCCAGAAACTTTTCTGATCTTTACTCCAATTTCTTACTATCAGCTTCTCTTGCTGCTCCTGATCAATAGTGCTGCTGCTAGAACTCCTGACAGTTTAATATTTTGTTAACTAACTTGAAATTTTTTCTTTCCAAAATAATGACTTTTTATGGAATTTTTTTCAGTGTAACTTCACTTTTTATAAATTTTTACTAAAAAAAAAAAGAAAAGAAAAGAAATAAAAATAGTGGAGGAAGGGGAGACAGACATCCAAGTCCTTGCCAGATGCTTTCCCTTCCTAAGAAAGCTTAGTAAAAACCATAGTTAGCAAAACACCTCAAAGGGATGAGAAAAGAAAAAAAGTTATTTTCCCAAGGATCTTGGGATTTGAGAAGCCGGGCATAGTTCCAGCTTCCCCCACTTATCTCTTTTGGCTCCAATGTAGTAAAATATCTTCCCCTAAACACAGCCATGCCTAAAGGAGAAAGTTAGTTAACCCTTTGATCGCCACATCTTTAGACCAATTTAGAATAGGATCTAAATTGGATCACTCTGGTTATAGTGAAATTGCTTTGGCATGTTAGGCAAAATTCACTTTTAGAATCTTCCTAACTGACCATATATCATGAATTCACTCATCGTTCAAACAGAAGCTTGGGGGTAAAATCATTTGTTATAAACATTTTATTGAAAAAAATTCTACGCCACCTAAGTACTTCTGACTGTACACTCAAAGAAATATGGCCCAAATATGAAATCATTTTTGAGATTCTCTACTTTGAAGATAATTTTTTAAAAACTAAAATAAAAAAGCATGTATGTGTATGATTATAACATATAAATACATAATAACTAGTTTCATGAGTCATCAAACTGCAAGTTTAAGTTCATTAAAAAATGTCAAAACAGGACACCTGGGTTGACTCAGTGGTTGAGCATCTGCCTTTGGGTCAGGGCATGATCCCAGGATCCAGGATCAAGTCCCATGTTGGGCTCCCTGCAGGAAGCCTGCTTCTTCCTCTGCTTATGTCTCTGCCTTTCTCATGAAAAAATAAGTAAATCTTTTAAAAATATGTCAAAACAAATATCAACTACTCATGTATATTAAAACACAGTTAATACAGATTTCGAGTTATATTACAAAGCAGTAGAATTAAAACAGTGTGGTACTAGTATAAAAATAGACACAAGATCAATAGAGGAAGATAGAAAGCCCAGAAATAAACCCACAATTATATGGTCAATTAATCTTTAACAAATGAGGAATGAATATATAATGGAAAAAAAAGTCTCTTCAACAAATAGTGTTTGTGGTGGGGGAGG
Organism: Canis aureus; assembly: GCF_053574225.1. Lineage (NCBI taxonomy): Eukaryota > Metazoa > Chordata > Mammalia > Carnivora > Canidae > Canis > Canis aureus. The sequence goes on along the minus strand of NC_135630.1, from coordinate 10,926,947 downwards.
GGTGTCTGGTTGGCTCAGTTTGTTGAGAATCTGCCTTTGGCTTAGGTCATGATCCTGGGATCCTGGGATCAAACCTCACATCAGGCTCCCCATTCAGCAGGACGTCTGCTTCTCCCTCTCCCTCTCCCTCCTCCCTTCTCCCTGCTCATGTTTTCTCTCTCTGTGTATGAAATAAATAAAATCTTATTTTTTTAAAAAAAAGCAAATGGTGTTAGGAAAACTGGACAGCTAAATGCAGACAAATGAAACTTGACCACATTTGTTCACAATACATAAAAATACACTCCAAATGAATTAAACCCCTAAATGTGAGACCTGAAACCATAAAAATCCTTAAAGAGAGGATAGGCAGTAATTTCTCTGACATCAATCGTAACAACATTTCTCTAGATATGTCCCCTGAGGCAAAGTCAATAAAAGCAAAAGTAAACTATTGTGACTACATCAAAATAAAAGGTTCTGCAGAGAAAAGGAAACAATAAACAAAACTAAAGGTCAACCTACCAAATGGGAGATGATATTTGCAAATAGCATATCTGATAAAGGCTTAGTATCTAAAATATATAAAGAACTGATACAACTCAGCACTCAAAAAACAACTAATCCAATTAAGAAATGACCTGAAGACCTCAACAGTCATTTCTCCAAAGAAGACGTGCAGATGGCCAACAGAGACATGAGAAGATCCTCAACATCACTCATCACCAAGGAAATGCACTTCAAAACATTCAAAACTTTCAAAAAAATGACATATCACCTCACACCGATCAGAATGGTTAAAATCAAAATCACAAGAAACAACGAATGTTGGAGAGGATATGGAGAAAAAGGAACACAGAACACTCTTGCACTGTTGGCGAGAATGCAAACTGATGTAACCATTGTGGAAAACAGTATCAAGGTTCCTCAAAAATTAAAAATAGAGCTACCCTATGATCTAGTAGTTGCACAACTGGGTATTAACCAAAAAAATTTCAGAAACACTTTTTCAAATAGATACATGCCTCTCCATGTTTATTGTGGGATTATTTATAATAGCCAAACCATAAAAATAGGCCAAGTGTCCATCAATAGATGAATGGATAAAGAAGAGGTGGTATACACACACACACACACACACACACACACACATACACACCGGAATATTATTCAGCCATAAAAGAGAATGAAATCTTGTCATTTGCTATAAAATGGATGGAACTAGAATGTATAGTGCTAAGCGAAAGAAGTCAGAGAAAGACAAATACCATATGGTTTCATTCATATGTGGAATTTAAGAAACGACAAATTAACAAAGGAAAAAAAGAGAGAGATAAATCAAGAAACATACCCTTAATTATAGAGAAAAACTGATGGTTACCAGAAGGGAAGTAGAGGGAGTGAAATAGGTGGATGAGGATTAAAAAGTATACTTATCATGAAAATAAAATAAATAAAATAAAATAAAATAAAATAAAATAAAATAAAATAAAATAAAATAATTTATTAAAATACAATTAATGCTAATTCCTGAGCTTGACATTTTCTTTTCTTTACATTTTTACATTTTCCTTACATTTTAATTTTCTTTTTCTTTTCATTTCAATCTTCCTCTTTCCTTTTCTCTCTACAGGGAGCTTTGACTTGGTTAAAGTCAAACAGGCTCTTACCTCTTGTAAATTTTAATTTATGACAAACTTCTGTTTCAGAAAGAATGGAGCTAATGGGGTACCCTGACCCACCAACATTTTTAACATTAACACCCCAAGTATTTATGCACAAAAACATGAGAATCCACAGTTTTAGTTTTGTGTTTTTTTTTTTTTCTTACCTACTACATTCCTGGTCTAGTGGTACTTGGTTTCAGTCTTTGTTGCAAACTTTCAAGCATCTCTACTTCTTTGGTTAAAGCCAATGAAGTGTAAAATTTAGAGGAAAAATGTGAACTTTTTTTATTTGAACAACAATTTATTTTTCATTCAGCGTGCCAATCCATCTCAAATCATGGGAAATAATGGTCATATTCCTCTGAAACAATCCTCCATCACTGCTAAATATTTCTAGGCTCTTTGTCTAAAATGGTCTGGGTGCAACCAGACCATGTAGTATCATTTTCTTTCCCAAGAAAATTGTTGTTCCCCATTCCTCCTAACCAACCTAATCTTTAGGTTCTACGTTTTTGTGCTAATCTGTATTCTGACACCAACCTTTGAGGCTGATGGCAAGATTGATGAAAAGATATCCCCTGACAGAGATTGATGATACAAATTTTCTTAAATGGGAAAAATAAGTGCAAAACTACCAAGACAACCCTACAAATCAGGAACCATGTGGCATCTTCAGGCTTTTTAAGTGCTCAGTTCCCCCTGAGGACCTATTATCTCTGCAGAAGACTCTTCCAGTCATGAGAATCTTGCCTTGCTATTCTGAAGAAGAATCTGTTCTGGTGACTTTCCTGGAAAATCTGGCTACTAACCTGGTATGAATAAGTAATACAAATAATTTCATTCCACTTTATAATTTTTTGGACACCAAAAGAATATAAATTATCAGTCTTCAAGGCAATCCAAGGCTTTATATTTGTTTGAGGTAAGTAACTTGTCTGGGGATCCACAGGTGAGGCCAAACCTGGTTTCCAAACTAGGTCCCTACACTAGCTGTGTACACACTCTGCTACACATTCTGCTATACCGCCTATACATTGCCACAACTACAAAACTGATTTCACCTCATCAAGTGTTGAAATGTTACTTCAAATTATATTGATAGAAGGATAAAACCAGATGCAGAGCTTACTATACATTTACTAAAAGCCCATGATAGAAATTACTTTATAAGTATTTAAAATCCTTGTGTCTCCTTAGCACCTCATTTTCTCATGGACACAGAAAATTATGCAACTAGTCATTTTATTATTTATTTATTTATTTATTTATTTATTTATTTATTTATTTTTAAATATTTTATTTATTTATTCCAAGAGACACAGAGAGAGAGGCAGAGACCCAGGCAGAGGGAGAAGCAGGCTCCATGCAGGGAGCCTGACGTGGGACTCGATCCCAGGTCTCCAGGATCACGCCCTGGGCCGAAGGTGGCACTAAACCGCCGAGCCACCCCGGGTGCCCACTAGTCACATTTTCTTATTTTGTTTTGATGATCAGGAGATTCAAAGTCAAATTTGGGAACATATTTTATAATGCATAGGAAATTCTGCCCTTAGCCCATTTACATTTTCCTTGAAGCTCCCAACTTAACATTTTTATTTAATAATGTTTCATAAGGAAAAACATTAATAACTATTATGTGGATAATAATAGTGTAATAACTTATAGTAATTGATTTTATTCTAACCTGTTTTCATAAATGATTTAATTCTCACATTTTTCTTATGCAGTATAAACCATTGTTTTCCCAGTCAGTAAAAATAAAAGAGATTCAAGGACAACTTTCTTTAAGGCTGTGACATGGAAGCTATATCGAACTAGACACCATGTAGCCATATAAGGGTAAATCAGGCATATAAATTGTAGATGAGTGGCACTCTGTTTGTATAATGAGTGAAGAGTAGAAAATGTACTGTGATGGATGAAAGATTTCATTACAGCCTCCTAAGACAAAATTGAGAAGAAAGAACCTAAGTACCTAAGTTGATTAAATCCATATTTAAATATGTAGTAACTTGACCTGAGTTATCCAGTTACACTATTTACACTGATTATATAAGATAATAAATATTTCTATCCTTGTTATTTCTATATATAAAGACTCACTTATACTCTATCAATCTTTATTTAAAAATGTGCAATTATAGGACAAAAATGATTTAAAATTGCTCGAACACATTACAAATTATTGGAAGAATATTCTATATTTAATTTAAAAATGCTTTCAGAAAAATAAATAAATAAAACTGCTTTCATCATGACCCATGCCCTTTTATTATGATTTTAGTTTACTTTCCTATAAAAAACAACCCCACATAGGTGCCATTTATTGATTAATATTTTATATTGAGTATGATCTATTACATTTTCTTTTACTGGGGACAAGTCAACTACATCAGATTTTATGCTTTGGCTATCCTGCACCATGGCACATAATTTAATTTTTATTCTACTAGTCATAAGTTTGGCAATAAATTTGTGTCATGAAACTGTTTTCAATAAATACACTGAAATTAGTTTGTATTGACCTCTGTATTTAAGAGTGATTGTGAAATATCTCATAACTATAGTTCCATAACTAACAAAATTCAAAACCATTCTGTTTTGACAAGTTTTTCATTATTGGCAGATTCCATCAAACAAAATATTTACTGGGTACCAGGGTGTTATATATATTTTTTTATTTTTCTAGTATTGTCTTAATTTTAAGATGGTTGTAAAAACAGCATGAACTCTAGCCTCCTTCCACAGGATACTTAGAGACTGAAGCCTCCTGGGGAGACAGACCATCTAAATCAAAGATGTCTTGGCTGATTCAACCAGGTTGAAAGTAGAGTTGAAGTAATTTTTGCAAAAGGAAAAAAATTGTTTAGCCTTGTTTTTGGAAATATGTGAAGATGGTACACTTCGTTGATAACTTTAAATGGTATTCCTTTTTTTAAATAGTATTATATTTGAAAATAAAATCTTCTCTTTATATCTTTGTTGCTTATCATCCCTTTCTATGTAACTGGGAGTCTAGTGTCTTAGGATTTATCTAAATCTATTTCTATTTTGCAAATAAGTAAAATAGAATTTTAAAAACATTAAATTACCTGATTGAAAACATTGTTATTTAGTGAAGATTATGTCCATGTATTAATTTAACAATTAGAACCTGGAGTAGGTGTTGGAGACTGTGTGGTAAACAGAGGAGATACAGTCTCTCTCCTAAGAGCTTCAGGTTCAATAAGGAAAAGGGAAACATCAATTAAATACATTGTGATATAATTAATCACAAAATGTCACTAGTAGTACGAGGAAAATAAACACATAGGTACTACAGGTAGGTGACCCCAACAAACTTGCAGGATCAGGAAAAGCATCTGTGAAAAAAATGGCTTTTTACCTAAGATATGAAGAAGGAAGAGATGTTAACTACTCATTGCTGATTTTGTGGTGCACTTGTAATATTTGTAAAAAGCAGGATATAACTTAGCAATCACTAGTAGTCCTGCTTCCTCACGCTTGTGTGAGCACATTCTCTCACTGTTCCTTCCATCCTTCCTTAGTTCTTAGCAGTAAGTAAATAAGATAATTATTATTGTAAAACCAAAATGAAATATCGCCACACATCTATCAAAATGGCTTAAAAATAAATAATACCAAATGCTGGCAATGATACAGAGAAACTAGATCATTCATAAATTGCTAGTGGGAATGGAATGTAAAATGACAGTCACTCCAGAGAACATTTAACCAGACTCTTATAAAACTAAAAATGCACTAACCATATGACCCAGAAATTGCACTCTTGTGCATTTATTCTAGAGAACGTGAGTATTCCTACAGCTTTATTAGACAAAAAACTGGAAATAATCCAGATGTCCTTTAACAGGTGAATAATTAAACAAACTATGATATCCCCACGCTAATGAAATACTACTCACCGATGTGATGGAACAAACTATTGAAATCTACCTCCATACTGGGCGAACCTAGCACCTAGATTTTAGTTTTTAATACCATTCTCCAGAAAGTGAAACCGGGGTTCATTGAATAAATGACTAATTTTAAGGCTGAATAAGTGAATATAAAAGATGAACCTGGAATATCTTGTATTGTCAGCAAATAAGGAATCAACAACAACAATAAGGAGGCAAACAAACACACACAATAATGGGGGTATATGAAAAGTTCACAGGAGCCAACTAAAGGAGGTCCTGTTGGCCAGAGCTGGAACAATTAAAGAAACAAAATAAACTAGTGTTGGAATATAAAACAAAGTATGAAATAAGTATTCATGAGTTTATAACAATTAAGAAAATGACTGAAAAAAAATAAGTGAGGAAGAAGAGACAAATCTCCAAAGAAAAGTCCATATAATGCATATACATACCTCAACCTCAAGGGATATGGAGCATAATTTCTACTTCCTAAGGGTTGGCTACACACAGTGACTTCCCAAGAGTACTGTTTGGAAAAGGAAACAAATAAACAAATCAACTTTTCAATGGAGAAACTTGCCAAATACTACCTCAAATGATTAAGATTATTATCAGCACTGATATGTCATATCAATAACATATACCTCTGATAAGACATGATGGAAATGATATTTTACCTTGTGTTCTTCCCACCAAGACTCATAGCTCCAGTCTGATTATAAGAAAAAAACATCAGACAAATCCAATTGAGAGGCATTCTTCAAAATACCCGAGCAGTACTCCTCAAAACCGTCAAGGTTATAAAAAAGAATTTCTGAGAAACTGTCACAGCCAAGAGGAACCTAAGGAGAATTGACAATTGACAACTAAATGTAATGTGGTATTCCAGATGGAATGTTCTGTTCTGTTTCCTGGAACAGGAAACAGGTAGGTAACATGTGGGTAAATACTAAGGAAATATGAATAAAATATCTACCTTAATGATAATGTATCAATCAATATTATCTCATTAATTATAGTAATTATAGTGTATTAATGTAAGATATTAATATTAGGGGAAATGGTGCAGACATATCAGAACTTCTTGAACCATGGTCATAACTCTCCTGTAAATCTAAAGGTGCCCTAAAAATTAAAAAGTGTATTATCAAAAAGCAATGAACAGAGAAAAAAATTAAAAGCTTGCTCACATTCCATTTATGTAATATCCTCCAAATTACAATGTTATAAAGATGGAGAACATTTAGTGGTTGCAGGAATTATAAAGGGAGGAGGAAGAGAGGTAGCTGTGGTTATAGAAAAGCATAATGAGAGATCCTTGTGATGGATCGCATATTGGCTATGGTCCACGACTATAGTCACATGACTCCACACACATGATAAAATTGGAGAGAAATACACACACACAAATGAATACATATAAAACCAGTGAAAACCAAATAATGTTGGTGGATTGTATCAATGTTGATTTTCTGGTTGTGATAGTATATTGTAATTACACAAAATGTTATCAATGCAGGAAAATAGGTGAAGTGTTGAGAGGATATCTCTGCATTTATTATCTCTTAGATCTGCTTGGGAGGGTCACCTGGGTGACTCAATTGGTTAAGCATCTGCCTTGGGCTCAGGTCATGATACCTGGGGAGGCTGGGATTGAGCTCCAAGGAGGGACTCCCTGATGAGTGGAGAATCTGCTTCTCCCTACCCCTGTGCCCCACTTGCTCATACTCTCTCTCGCTATTTCTCTCTCTCTCAAATAAATAGATAAAATCTTAAAAAAAAAAAAAACAACAAAGAACTGCACAGATTCTACAATTATCTTAAAATGAAAAGTTTAATTAAAATACATTATCTTACAATCATGCCAATTGATTTAACAGTATATAATAGATAGGGACACAAAGTTGTAAAGATCTTTCTAGCAGAAAGGATATCACATTCAAAAAGACTTGCCATAGAAGAGATCACATTGCATTCATTGAACAAACATAACAAAAACCCCATGGGACTGGAGTCTAGGAGATAATGGTTCAATAAGAGGTTGCTCAGAGTAAATAGTGACCAGATCTTGTTGAGTCTCTTAGGACACGTCAAAGTTTTGAGCTAAATGTTAAATGCCTTTGATTGACATGAAAGTGGGAGAGGCTGTTCATAATTAACATTTTAGTAGATACAAAAATAAAAAATAAAAATAAGTAAAAATAAAAACATTTTAGTAGATACAGCCAAGGATACATTTCTAGTTTAGAAATTCTATGATAAAAAAAAAAAGAAATTCTATGATACTGAGAAATTCTTGTCAGATTAATTATATGTGTCTCATGGCCAGATTTTCCCATATTTATATTGCAGGTCCATATGAAGATATCTTCACTGGATGTTTGACCTTGAGCTAAGTACTTAACCCCCTGTAAACCTCAACTTTGCACTTGCATTTACAGACCTAGTGATCACCAAGCTCTCATAAGTATGTGACCAGAACATATTATTAAAACAAAATAATCCTCATGCAGCACTTAGCATAGTGTTTGGCACCTATTAAGCTTTACAAATTAGCCATTAGTTTCTGTTTCTCAGTACTTTTATGAGTTATACAATTAATATAGATTAATTATGTAAAACATCTGAAAGTAAAAATGAAATAAAATGTATAATACCAGTTATGGCACCCTGCATCTATAAACACCATTAAATGGCCATGCACCAGTTAAACTCAATGATAATGGAAAAAGGAGGTAGTGAGGAACAACTAGGAGTCTGCATGTCAGTCTTCCTCATTAATACTAAGGGCCCAGAACAATAGTTTTCCATTGCTATATCCAAAACACAGAGGAGCTCCATACATATTTGCCAAATGGATGGGTTAAGTTAAAGTTGATGTATAATGGACTCCATTTTCCCCGTGAAGCTGTAGACAAGATTTTCAACAAAGAGAGAAATGAGTAAGAACAAGGGAGAGAGAAGTTTTAAAGAAAGTGGTGAGTCTTTGACATTAACAACTACACAAATGTAAAGCATCAGATATGCAAAAAGGAACTAATGCTAAAAAGTGCTCAAGTTCCAGATGAAGATGAAGACCCTACAGATTCAGGATACAAATTAAATAATTTTCTCTAATATGCCCTCCAGTCTGGGCTAAGATTAAAATCAGAGAGAGATGTAGCCACATTTAGCCGGTAGTAAGGAAAAGCAGAAAGAGAGTGGTGAGATTAAAAGAAATGAGACATACGTAGATAGTATTGATGTAAAGACAGAGTTATTACATAAGCTAAGATAGTGAAAGGATAGAATGTTGAATGTTGGTAATTGTGCATTCAAATAGTTTTTTATATCTCCTCTTTCAACACAGTAATGATAAGGTTCAGACAAGTTCTTGGCTGCATTTCGTTCACTTTATTTTATTCGTATATTATCAATTATTTTGTCCTGTCTCATATATTACTAAATAATTTATATCTAGGTCAAATTATAAATACAGAAACAATTGGGATAATCACAATAATCATTTAGGTGTATATTTTTTTATGTTTATTTAATCAATTAAAATTTAAGAATATGTTTCACAATGTATAAATGTATAAATGTATTTGTATAGGACTATCCTGTCACACATATAAACCTATAAATATAATTATATTGGGAATACATACCATGATATCTTTGCATTGTACAATAAGAATAGATTTGATATTAATATCCAAGGGACTGAAAGAGCAGATGTCAGTAGATAGTAATTAGATATTTATAAGAAAACAAGTAATAGAGAAGAATTGAGTTGGAAATATGAAATAGTTATTAAAATTTAACACTGATCTTAAGTTTAATCTGACATATTTATTCTTTAATAAATAGAAAACATCTTTTAAAAGCCATATTAAATATCTATATATGTAGAGGGCCAGCATGGGCAAGATTATAAACAAACAAAAATAAACAAAAAATAAATAACTCTTATGTCCTTGGGAAAACCATTTACCCTCTCTGAATCTCAATTTTCGCATTGGGAAATGAAAATAATTGATTGTGTTTCTAGTCAGTTTGGTTTTCGGGAAGTTCTTTAGAGGAAATAAATATAATACAATATTTGTTTTAATTTAAGGATAATCTGGGGGTCCCTGGGTGGCGCAGTTAAGTGGCTGACTCTTGGGTTTGGTCGAGGTCCTGACCTCAGGGTTGTGAGATGAAGTCCCGGTAAGACTTCTGCTGCTATTAATTCAAGAAAGTAACTAAGGTTTCAGGAAGATGTCTTTAGTCCTTCTGACTCTCACACATAAAAATGACATCATTTCTTAAAACAAAATAAAGGTCACTGATGTAGCAATTCATTTCCAAAGGAAAGAGATAGAAAAAGCAACGCAGCAACAGTGCCAATAGGAGAAAGACTTAGACGACAAGGCCAGATAAGCCACAAGTTGGAACCAAAAGAAATCTGTTGGAAGAGATTGAGTCTGTCTTTTATCTTTTACACAGCTGGTCGAAGGAATAAACAATTTCTAAAACTATAATCACTGGCTATTTTTATAGAACTCATATAAAAAGAGAAAGACTTTTCAAGTGGCTAAATCCTTTTCAGACTTTCAATCCCATGTATCAGGCATTGCTTTTTTTATTCAATTACTTTAATTCTTTATTCGATTCTTTGAGATTGAATTTTCTGTCTATATGGATTTTTCAGAGGAATGTATGTATAAAGCAGTAGGTGGCACAAAGAGAGAATTATTAAATTATGCCCACTTCTTGATATCCTTGGAAATGTTGGCTGAAGCAAAAAGAAGGCATAATGATCATTGTTAGCATTTTTGGTACATTTATATGAATAAATATATGAACAAAGTTGAATGGCAAAAAAGGAAAGAGCTTAAGACACAGTGTATATAAAAATGTGACAGCTTTATAATTTAAAATTTTAATATCCAAAAATAGCATTTTATAAAACATTCTATTATTTGGCATTATTTTTGACTTATTAAAAAATCATGAGTATCCAGCTAAATATTATGTTAGTTATATAATCACTTTTTACTCTTATTTTGATTATTCTATATTATATATGACTTTACTGTCCAATTGTTACTATTTATTTATTTATTTATTTATTAAAGATTTAATTTATTTGAGAGAGAAAGGGAGCACAAGTAGGTAGAGGAGGGGCGGAGAGAGAGGGAGAAGCAGACTCCGTGCTGAGCAGAAAGCCCAATGAGGGCTGGATCCCTGGACCCTGAGATCATGACCTGAGCCCAAGGCAATGCTTAACCAAATGAGCTGTTCAGGTGTCCCCGGTTGTTATTATATAAAAGAAGGACAGACATCACCAAGGAGCACTACTAAAGCATTTTTCTGGGACGCCTGGGTGGCTCAGGGGTTGAGCATCTGTCTTTGGCTCAGGGCATGATTCTGGGATCCCTGGATCGAGTCCCACATCAGGATCCCTGCATAGAGCCTGCTTCTCCCTCTGCCTGTCTCTGCCTCTTTCTGTGTCTCTAATGAATAAATAAATAAATCTATTTTTAAAAAGGCATTTTTATATAGTGCATATGCTTATTCATCTTTCCGTGAACTTGTTAAAATAAAAAATATTTGAATGAATTGTAGTCTGGAAATGTCCTAAGATATTTTTGCCATATTTTTTTTTCTTTTTCCTGATTGTACTTTAAAAAACACCTACCGATTCTGATATAAATTTCCTAGAGTAGCTATTCAAATGTAGCCAGCAGGTGTCTCTCTTAGACTCATCCGATCAAGACAATGTGTCCTTTTCTCCTCCTTGAGTTGAAACTCAACTGGCCATGCAACTTTATTTAGGACATTACAATATAATGGCACTTGTTTCTTAAAGTACTGTCAATATTATTTAAGCAGACTGCTAAATGTCAGGATGACTTAATTTCCAAAGCAAAGAAAATGAAAAAAAAAAAGTTCTTTTATCTTTATAGACAGAACTCTGTCTGATTCAAGAAGAAAAATATGAGACATAGTGAGGCTGAATGGGTAAAAGTAATGGCAACTAAAGCAAAAACAAATAAATTAATTAAAAATAAAAAAAACTAAAATCTCTAATTTACAACTGTAAAGAAATGCATAATTTTATCAAAGGAAATACATAAATAACAATATCATTTTGCAATATTTGTGTACCTATAGGTTTAGTATGCTCTGAATGCACTAAATTCAGATTTATAAAATAATGATAAAAACACAGAGACTAAAATTAAATGTGTAATCAGATATATGTAGGTACAACATAGTTAGAATTTTAAGACATGCTCAATTCTTGAGTTTACTTTCTTCCTTTTATAAATATTTCCACTACTTTTTGTAGACAAAGTGACTTAATATGCTCCCTTTGCCCTTGTATTATGAACTGTTATCAAACTTAACAAATAAGGATTCATATTTTTTAAATTACAGAAATTATATATAGGAATTTCTAAAGTTTTATACTCTTTTTATATATCATTTTCTTTAAGGTTTATCTACTTTTTTTTTGTTTTTATCACTGGTTATATATCTTTCCAATTAGCTTTTGAATATATAGCTTTGAAAGCTGACACGCAGATATACATGAAAATTTCCAGAAGTGGAAAATAGCCATTTTTCTTGATAAAATGACTCTAGATATGTTAAAATTGGCACCGGTCTTTCTATCTGAGCAATAGAGAGGGTCATTGAGAGGATGTGATTGCTGGTTGATCCACAAGCTGGATCCAAGCAATCAGAGGATCATACCCTCTTCCCTGTCTTGGAATATATGTTTAGACCAGTTTCCCCAATAGCAGCTGTTTCCAAAATGCAACTTTAAGAGGATAAGGTGGTGTAGGGACCACTTGGACCATACAGATGACTAAACCCCTTGTTAAACCTTTAAGGTTCTGGTTGGTGGATGCAGAGATTTCATTGTCTTCATCCAATGAAGAAAAGCCTAGTATGTAAATTCCTATGCTTATTAAACCTGCTCCCTCCCAATCTGGAGTGGTATGTCTCTTCAGTCTCTCTTTGCTTTCCACTTATGGAGACCAGTTTCAAATTTCACCTGGGAAATTCCTGGGGTTGCAAACCAACGGAGTTGGACCATTCTATTTGTTGGTTTTAGTAGTCATTTTTAATAATTTGCACAAACTGAGCTTATTGTCTCCGATAAATCTTCTATTTTTCAATAGAATTTCATGCTCATTTCCCAGCTAAAATTTATTCCATTCAGCCCTGTCATGCATGTTGATAAACATACTTGACACTTTATAAATTGAATAGGTAATACATAGTCATAGAAGATGTTAAGTAAGAGGTTGGCTTTCCTACCATAGCTATCTCCCATTTTCCCAGTTTCCCTATCTATAGACAAATATTAATACTAGTTCTTTCCCTTTTTTTAATCTATATAGAGAGAGTGCACGCACATGTGCAAGCAAGGAGTAGGGGCAAAGGGAGAGCAGGAAGGGGGGCGGGGAGAGGGCGTATGTGCAAGCAGAAGAGTAGGGGCAAAGGGAGAGAGAGAGAGAGCAGCCCTGAGCCAATTCCTATGCAGAGCTCAATCTCATGACCCTGAGATCATGGCCTGGGCTGAAATCAAGAGTCTGATGCTTAATTGACTGAGCCACCCAGATGCCCCTAGTTCTTTATATTTATGAAGGTATTAGATATACCTTCTACTCCTTATTCAGTACAATACTCCAAGACATTGGAGGTACCATATAAACTCCTTTCGATAGTGTCATTCTTTCTCACTTTAATTCAAAAGACTGAAAATAGGACAGCAGCTTTCTAAAATACTGGCAAGTTTTCACCACATGGTGGTTTAAATTCTCCTTGTGTGCTATGTTATGTCACACTAGTCTATGTTTCTTTTAGTCAATCAAAGATTATAACTTCAACCCTGTAAAATAGAATTACTGTACATAATCCTATTATGTGCATGAGAATATAGCAATAAAAATAGAAATTAAATTAATTAAAACTAGACATCATGTAGTCTAACAGGTGTGTGAAGTGTTTCTTATGGTTAAGTAGGCATAGTCAGAGCTATTTGACATAAATATTGAGACTTAGATGCAAGGATTCTATCTTAAGGGCACTATTCCAATTCTTAGTAGAGGTGACACTCAACAGAGCCATATTTCTGGACAAGATAATGCACTTAAATGGGAGGATAAGAGCTCAGATGTCAAGGAATTTTCAGGGACTGTTTTATAGGTGTGTGTGTGTGTGTGTGTGTGTGTGTGTGTGTGTGTGTGTGTGTTGTGGTGGGCAGGAGATTGGTTACAGGGCTAGAATGTGAGGATCCATGAAATGAGACTAAACAACTTGATTGATTCAATGCTGGGAAGATGACCTGTTGTCCTGTTTCAATGATGCCAAGAGAATTCCTTAATTTGGCTCTGTCAAGGGAATACAAAACAAGGCCAGACCAAGACCTGACTAATTTTACTAGTAAAGATATGGTGAGTCACTTTTCGGTTCAGATATTTTATTAGTTACATAGAGAAAAACAGATTAGCTAAAGGAGCCGTTTTCCCACCATCTTTGTTCAACACTGAAATCACAGGAACTAAATGGCTCAAACATGGGAGTGGGATACCCTGTTGCTGAGGGGCTCATTCTAGACTGCAGCTGAACAGTTTTGTGGTTTGAAGCTTCATTCTGAGCATGAAGTTCTGGAACCCTCCCATCTCATCAGATCCCAGGAGGTAATAAGAAACTGTTTCATGATAACTTCCTAGCAAAAATGGGTGAAGGGTGTGAGTGGGATGGCCTTGCAGGTGCTCTTTTTATGTCTTTGTATCTTCCCGTGTTCTGATGGTATCACAAAGCATCCTGCCAAGGCTCAGATTAGCTATTAGGCTCATATTTCTGCCTATGTGATCTACATGGATATGTGCAAACTTGTCAAGGTGCCATGTAGGGCTCTCCTACAGTGACATGACCAAAAATTTTGGAAGTCACTGAAAATACTTAATGCGTTTCTTTTTCATTTTTGTCTCCACAGATATTTCTAACATGCTGTATGAAAAATTGGATCAACTGTCACTTATTGTTTCGTGTTCATCAGTTTTAAACACCTTTCAGATCATCTAAGATAATGTTTCTAGCAGTCCACTTTATTAAATTTCATTGGTAACAGACTAACCTCACTCACTTCAGAAAGACCTATTTTATCCTAGTATAACTGAATATTAAGCTCCACTTCAGTGATCACCTTTTCAGTTACTCCAATTGAGTAATAGTTATTCCTTGCCCATCTTATTATTTGTGTTGCCATTACTCTGTCTCAAACACAATTCCTAAAAATGGTCACAGAAATCCCCGACACATAGTTTTTCCCTGTATAAATAATGTTTCCCTAATCTGATTAGACAATATTTTATTTTCTGCCTCCTTTTAAGAATAGCTTTACAGTGATTAAAGTATAATGTCAAAATGGTTATTCATCATAGATTTTGGTGTCTGGTGGTCTAGAATTAACTGTTTTTCAAAAAACCCTAAATTAAAAGTTGAACCCTGGGATTATGCACAATGGATATTGTAAGGACACTTAACAGAATCTATTATAACAGCTATATTCTCCTCATAAATTCTCTTCACAGATTCCATCCACACTACCAACTAAAATAAAAACAGAAAATTAGAGGAAGGAAATAGAGCAATATAAACATTTTCTTTTTCTTTTAAAATTGGGACCATTCCCAGCTGACCAATGAAAAGAAAAACTCAAATAATTAAGATATTCTTTAAAAAATTAAGATATTCTTGACACCTCCCCCCAAAATATCACATTTTCTGCTGCAGAAGAAAAAGAGAGAGAGATAGATAAGGATAGAGAGAGAGAGAGATGGTAGAGAGAGAGAGAAGAAGAAGAAGGAAAAGAAGGGGGAGGAGAAGGGGAAAATATAGCTAACACTCTAGGAATAACCACTCAGATTTAATTAGTAGACATTTTGTCATATTTAAGTCCAATATTTGTTATAGAATTAAAATATTACAGAAGTTGAAATCTTTTGAATATTCTTACAATCCTTTTTCTCACCTTTACTTCACTAAAACAAACATTATTTCAGTTTTATGATAATCCAACTCTTGCTTGAATAAATTTACCATGTAAGTATACATGAATTTTCTTTTGTGTATTACTAACAAATACATAAAATATATTTTTGTAATAATACAAAAAACATCATTATGGTAAGGGTTCATAAGTTTCCTTTTATTTGCCTTTTTTATCAATGTTTTAGCTAATCTTGGCTTTTTTCGTTTTTGTATACATTTCAGGACGAGTTTTATCAAATTCTGTGAAATACAATGAATGAATAGATTTTCTTGGCCAGAACTGGCATCTTTACAATGCTGAGGTTAGCTACCCACAAACGCAATCTGTGTCTTCACTCATTTAGCATTCTTTTATTTCTTTCAGTAGGTAGCTTTACAAGATTTTCCCAAAAATATATTACATTATCTTCGTTCGATTTATTCCTCTGTAACAGCAGTTCTTTCTATGGTTATTGACGTTTTTTTTTTTTTTTTTTTTTTTTTTTTTTTTTTTCTTTTTTTTTAAATTTTTATTTATTTATGATAGTCACACAGAGAGAGCGAGAGAGGCAGAGACACAGGCAGAGGGAGAAACAGGCTCCATGCACCGGGAGCCCGATGTGGGATTCGATCCCGGGTCTCCAGGATCGCGCCCTGGGCCAAAGGCAGGCGCTAAACCGCTGCGCCACCCAGGGATCCCGGTTATTGACGTTTTTAAATTAAATTTTTTCTCTTTTAATTCTTGCTTTATTTTGTCAAAATTATATATGTAGTGAACTTGACTGTTTTTAATTTATCCCCAAACTCCTTCTAAAATCCAAGCAAGTCAACATGACAGGAAAAACAAAACAAAACAAAGCCCTCATTACATCTTTTAAAAAGTAGGCAATAAGAATCTCCACAAATTTCATAGTAAAGGTGAGGTTGACAAAACCACCAAAGCAGCAACAATAGAATAGCAGCTGGGAGAGTGAAAATACAATATAAAGATAAACATAAATTATGGAAATACCTCTCCCTCCTGCAAAAGCCAGAAATTATTACCACTTAATCTAATGTGTTTTACTCTGAGTGGAAACCTGAATAGATGCAATGAGAATTAACTAGTAAAACTGGGAGAATGCTTCACAGAGGCTAATTGCAATGCAAGAGCCTCTGAGCAGGTATAGAAGATTGAATATTGCTATTTCAGCATATCCTCCTGAGAATATCAGATCTAGCAAGCTCATACTCTCTTACAAAGGAAAATAGCTCACCTAGAGAACAAATTCTAACTGTGGCATTGAAAATCAACAGGACAAAGACAGTGGCCCTTCAATTTAGAAAGTGTAGGAAGGTATCACTGACAGTAAATGCTTGAAAAATCCATGAAGTTTGAAAATACGTTCCAGCTATTTTTTTCTGGTACACCTTCATTATTTAGACATAAGATACAGAAAATAAATAAATATAATAAAATCTAACTCCATGCAAGTTCATTACAATAAAAAAGATAAAAATAAAGTATATGTTTGAATGAATAACAGAAAAACACCAGGAATTCATAGTGACAAAGATGAAACAGTAATTTAATATATATTAGTGAAGAAAATTTTTTAAATTATGCAACCATTGAAGAATTGACTAAAATTCAATGTGTAAAGTCTCAGAAATATATGTGGAGAAGAGGTTCTAGTTCAAGATAGCGACATATGAAAATCTTGAACTCACCTCTTCCAAGAGACGTACTGAGTCCACAACTATATAGAGCATTTTTTCCCTTAAAGCATCTTAAATGCTCGCTGAGTCATGATTATACAACAGGCAAATGAGAAGAAAATCATATTGAAGTAGGTATCACACACATACACGCACTGGGATATTATTCAGCCATTAAAAATAATAAAATCTTGTCATGTGACAACATGGATGGATCTTGAGGTCGTTATACTAAAGACAATAAGTCAGACAAGGAAAAACAAATACCTTATGATTCTTTTATATGTGGAGTCCAATGGCAAACAAAACCCCTAGCTCTTAAGTACAAAAAACAGATTAGTGGGTGCTAGAGGCAAGAGGTAGGAAGTAAGAGAAATGGGCGAAGGGGGTCAAAAGATAAACAAACAAACAAATAAACACATGCACTATTGATCAAAGCCACTGGGAAATTTATCATAATATCTATCCTAATAGGGATATCTCTTTTTAAACTAGAAATATAGCGCTAAATATAGCACTACTTTCTTTCTTTCTTTCTTTCTTTCTTTCTTTCTTTCTTTCTTTCTTTTTTTTTTTTTTTTTTAATTTAGCACTACTTTCAAAGAAGTTTTAGTACACTTTATTCTAGTCAGGGCTAAGGATCCTGAGGTAAATTAAACCTTAGGAAAATAAAATTAATAAAACAAAATTAACAAAAACAATGTAAACAAAAGTGATATGAGTGCATATCTGCAATATTTTTTTAAAAGAAATAAATGTCTAGGTGACCAAAGGTATCCAATAAGACCCGTCGGGTATCAGGAAAGAGATAGTGCATGGGGACTGCGGAGAAAATGAACCATAAGGGCAAAGAGAGGCCACAGGGAAAAAAAAAAAAAAGTAAGGAACAAACACAAGTTGGAAAGGGGGGGGATATATAAAAATATTAGAGAAATGAGAAAAACAAAAGGAAGAGAGAGAAGGCATTTTAAAAGTTAAATGAAAATAAAGAATAAGTATATTTAAAAATTGTAGGTGATAAAACACAAGCTGTGGTGCAGATGTAATAACAAGGAACAGATTTATAATCCCATCTGAAACAACCAAAAAGCATAGACAGAAAAAAGAGAAAGAAACAATAACTAGGGTTTTTTTGCATATTTTTAAATGTATTTTCCAATTTTCTTTTTTCCAGAAACATTGCATTAAATTATATATTACCAGTAGTATGTGTGACAGCCTCTGGCCGTGTTTAAAGTTTTATGTGATGGGAGGAACTTGCTGCTTTAATTTGTGCTTCTTGATTTAAAAAGTTGAAAAACCTTTTTATATTTATCATTTACTTTTCTCCCTTTGTCTTTTTTTACTTATTTTTCTGGTAGCGTGTCTTTTGTTTTTTAAATTAAGAATATGTTTTAGAGCAGTTTTAGACTGACAACAAAATTGAAAGAGAAGTACAGAGATATCTATCCCTTGCTCCCACACAATCATGGTGTCCCATATTATCAATCCCCCCACAACCTAGTATATTTGTTAAAATCGATGGACCCACACTGACACATCATGGTCATATATCGTTCATGGGTTACATTAGGGATCACTCTTGGTGTTGTACATTCTATGGATTTGGATGACTGTATAATGACATCTATCCATCATTATGCTACCAAACAGAGTATTTTCACTCTCTTAAAAAACGTAGTTTTTAAGACACTGAACATTAGACAACAGAAGACAGTGATACATGAAAGAGAAGCAAACCAGACGAACCCTATCCCAGTTTGCTGACTTAAGACAATTTCCAAGCCTGGTGCAGAGCTCTGAAGACTCCCTGAGTTGAAGCAGCTGAGTAGAGACCCCAGGGAGAACTAAATGACTATAATTTACAAGAGAGAGAGCACTGGGGGAGGAAATGCCCTGGGAGAATTTTCAGATACTTCAGTGAGCTTCCCCAAGAGTATTCAGCAAAGGGCCAGAGCAGCTCATGCCTGTGAAAGAAATACAGGTGGATATGGAGGCAGAGCAATCAAAAAAATTAGAGGGGACAGTGCCTGGTGCTCACATAGGGTAGTGAAAAGCATCCGTTCTTACCAGCCAGCCAGACTGGAAAGTCTCAGGATTAATAGGGGCATTGAATGGCATACTCAGGAGTCTTGCCTCAGGAATGAGAAATAATTAGCCCAATACTTAGCACTGTTCTAGAACCACCTAAAAAAAATCATTAAAGCAAGACCAAAATGGATTCACTGCTTCTAGGTAACCAAACTTCATCCTGGAACAAAGATCAAAATATTTACACAAAATCAAAACTATATAGTACCATTTGAATATAAAATTTGAGACATTTGGCATCTAGTCATAGAACCAGGCATGATAAGGAAAAGGAAAATATGACCTATAATGAGAGGAAAAAGCAACTGCTGGAAACAGAGAGCAGATACAGATGTTAGGATTTGTGGGAAAAGACATTAAACCATATTTTAACTGTATGTTAAAGAGTCAAGATTTTTTTTATGTTAACATATTAACATTAAAACATGTTAATATGGGGATGCCTGGGTGGCTCAGGGGTTAAGCATCTGCCTTTGACCCCTGGAGTCCCGGGATCAAATCCCACATCGGGCTCCCTGCATGGAGCCTGCTTCTCCCTCTGCTCATGTCTCTGCCTCTCTCTCTCTCTGCATCTCTCATGAATAAATAAAATCTTAAAAAAAATAAAATAAAATATGTTAATATGCTTTAATATGTTAAAAAGAAAAAAAATCAAGAGATAAAGACACACAGATAATAAGATAAATGGAAGATCATATCTTGGAATAGAAAAAAATATCAATTTGAAGACAAAACAATAGAAACTATGCAAAATGAAACACAAACAAATAAAAATTATTGACAAAAATTCTATAGTTGACATCATCCTTCATAGTGAAGACTGTATACTTTCACCTTAAGATTGGGACCAAAACAATAATATTTGCTTTTACCCTAAGATTAGGAGAATGGCACCAATACTTGCTTTGATTACTTCTATTCAAAATTGAATTCGTAGTCCTCTCTACACTCACTAGAACCCAAAGAAGCTTAAAGAGAGAAAAAAAAAAGTCTTGTTTTGCACCTGTTTTTAAAGGAGATACTGCTATTATTTTATTTTTCAAAGGTTTGCTGGAAGTTGTGGATAAATTCCTTATAACAAATTAAGGAGATCTTTCTATTACAAATTTTACATTTTTATCATAAATGTCCAATATTATTATTTCTTCTTTTTAAAAGATTTATTTATTTGAGAGTGAGAGAGAGAGAGAGAGAGAGAGAGCACATGCAGGGGAAGGGGTAAAGGGACAAGCCGACTCCCCAATGAGCATAGAGCCAGACTCAGGGCACCATCTCATGACCCTGAGAATAGGACTTGAGACAAAATCAAGACTTGGTCACTTAACCAACTGAACCACCCAGGAACCCCAAATTTTCTTCTTATCTCTCTTGAGGGTTCCATATGTTTTTTCTCCTTTAATCTATTTATATAGTGAATACTAAATCATCATTATTAAGATTTAACTCTATTTTATTGTGAAATAAATTTTTAAAGATTTTATTTATTTATTCATGAGAGACACACAGAGAGAGGCAGAGGCCTAGGCAGAGGGAGAAGCAGGCTCCCTGTGGGGAGCCCGATGTGGGATTGGATCCCAAGACTCCAGGATCACGCCTTGAGCTGAAGGTGGACACTTAATCGCTGAGCCACCCAGGCATCCCATGAAATAAATTAAAAAAAAAAAAAAAAAAAAAAAACATTAGTTTAATGTTTCACTTATGGTCTTGCCCTTTTGCTCATATATTAAATAGTACTGAATTTTTTATACTTTGATATTGTCAAGAGTTTTTTAAAAATCAATTTTATACATATACTATAAAAGATGTTGAGAGGTGTTCTTTGTCCATCCATTTTGGGAACAGATTGTATAATAAGAAGTTGTCTGCTCTTTAAAGATTGGTTAAAACTCACATATAAAAGTGTCTCAAGCTAGTATCATTTTGGTTGTAGATTTTTCATTAATGATTCTATTCAATGTTTCTATTTATTTTTGGAGTCAAATTTCTGGGTTTATATTTTTAGGAAATACTCATTTAAAATAAATTTTAACATTTATTGTGTTGGATTTTTATAGTATTCTTTTAAATCTTGAGATTTTCAAGCAATTTATCTTTCAACATATGTATAGAAATCATAAAACTAGTTTTCAGGATGCCAACTTGATGTCATGCTGATAGAGTTTTTTATGCAACAAGTTTAATAATTATATTACAATATGATTAATAAGTTATTATCTTCATATAACAATTTTATAAATTTTAGATATAAAGTATGCAAATAATAATATAACAAGCACTCAGATATTCACTGCTCAGTTAAGGAGATAAAAAAGCACCAAGGCTGTTGAAGCCTCGTGTATTCTTCAATTTATTGACCCTTCCTGGATTCATCCTGACTAAGAGAGAGATGAGTCTCTTGAATTTGGTACTTATTTTTCCCTTGAATTTGGTGTTTATTTTTCCCCCTGGATAGATTTTCATACTTACTACCACATACACGTACACACACATGTATTATTCATTCATTCGTTCAACTAACAATTATTGAGCAATAAGTGTCACATCCTATTTTAGATATTGGACATAGAACAAAGAAAGAACATAGACCAAAACCCTTTTTTTTTTTTTTCATGATGCTAACATCACGGTAAGGTAGCCAGACAGTTAAAATAAGTATCTAAAATATGTAAGATGTTAGATGAGGGTAAGAGATAAAAAGGAAAAGTGTGGTCTGTGTTAAGGAAAATTTCATGGACAATGTGCTTTTTAAGTAAAAGTTAAAGGAAATGAAAGAGTGAGCCATGTAGATAAGCAGGGGCAACAATGCATGCAGGGAAGAAAGCAAGTAAGTCTTGGGGTAAAAAAAATATATACGGGTTCTGTATAAAGTACAGTAAATAAAAATAGAAAAATAGAAATAAGGAGAAGGAAGGTAAAGCCAGAAAAAATGAGAGTGTAAAGCCATTTAGAAGATATAGGCTGGAAATACAGGCCATTGTAGGAACTCTCAACTCTTGGTGAGATGGAAAACTTTTAGTAGTCTTTCAGGTAAAAGAGAAGTTTGAGCAGAGTGACACTTTTGACAGGAAAATTCTGGTACATTAACAATAAACTGCAGTGGGGGTAGGGACAAGGACGGGGAGCAAAATATCACTTGGGAGACTGGTGCAGTCATCCAGATGAAAGATAATGGTGGCTTAGGTGGAGGATTTGGTCCTCAGCAGTTAGAGTTACCACTAACAGAAATTTTCTAAAAAATATATATATATAGATAGAGGATGTGTAGAGACAGTGAGGTAAATGTACCAGGAGCTCAGTTTTGAATATGATAAATTAGTTATGCGTGTTAGACATTCCACGTGAAGATGTCAGAGGGGTAGCTCTATATGTGGAGCTGAATGGCGGGAGAAAGAAGATTGCAGGTATATAATTGGGAGGCATTAACATATAAATGACATTTAAAGGTCACCAAGGGAATTAGCATAAATAGAAGAGAAAAAAAAGTCCAAATACTGATCCTCGGTCAGCCCAAATACTGTGAGTGTGAGATAGGGAGGAAGAAGCACTTACTGTGCATGAAAGAACTATCCTTTCAGAAAGAAGGAAAACCCAGAGAGCACAATTTCCTCAAAACCACAAAGAGGTCATATGATGGTAGTAGATCAAGTAAAATAAATCTAAGAAATAACCATGGAATTCCTCTACTGAGAATCATCAGTGGCCTTGAGAAGAGGCATTTTGGTTGAGTGGTGGCAATGATAGCCTGTTGGTAAAGGTTCAGGAGTGAATGGGAAAAGGAAAATTGGAAAAAGTGAGTATAGGCAAGGAAATAAATGGAGCAGTCCAGGAAGGGAAGTAAAGAAAGGTTGTTTTTTTGTTTGTTTGTTTTTGCTTTTTTTTTTAATGTATGAAACAAATCCATATCTACGCCCTTATGAAAAATTCTAGTAGAGATGAAAAATTGACAGAAAAGACGAAGGGAAAATTGTTGAGCAAAGACATGGTCTGTGATAGATGATGAGATCTAGTTCACAAGGTGAGAGGGTGAAGATGTGTGATAGAGGACAATATAGAAGCTCAGTTACAGGTGGATTACTGGAAATAGTTGTGGGGCCTGGTGGAAGGTGTCTTCTGATTGTCCTTATCTTGTCAGCAAACTAGGTGGTAAGGTCATCAGCTGAGAATGAAGTAGTAGGAAACGGGCTGTAAATTTGAGGGAAAAGAAGGGGTAAAATACTTGTGGGGAGGCTTACAAGTATCAATGGAATAATGAAATGTAATATGACTGCCAGGCAACTTGAAAGCATATAATTAAGATTTATGATTAGAAATTTTAACTGAAGGGCACCTGGTGGCTCAGTGGTTGAGCGTCTTTTTTCAGCGCAAGGCGTGATCCTGGGGTCCAGGAGCGGGTCCCGCATCGGGCTCCCTGCATGGAGCCTTCTTCTCCCTCTGCCTATGTCTCTGCCTCTCTCTGTGTGTCTCTCATGAATAAATAAATAAAATATTAAGACAAAGAAAATTTCATTGAGAGTAGGCTGTGTGTATGTGTATGTGTGTTTTCTAGCCACTTGATGTATAGAAGTGTGCATGTAGGATAACAAAAAAAGTTAGCAATTTTTTCCATAACAACGTGATGAAATCAGAGAGAGTCAAGAAGTTTGGATTTCTAAACTGAGTAAAAGAGAATCAAACATGCTAGGTATGAAGAAGGAAGAAAAGTTTAGGACCAGGATGCCTGGATGGCTGAGTGGTTGAGCATCTGCCTTTGACTCAGGGCATGATCCCCAGGGTCGGAGATCAAGTTCCACATCAGGCTCCCTGTGAGGAGCCTGCTTCTCCCTCTGCCTGTGTCTCTGTCTCTCTCTCTGTGTGTATCTCTCATGAATGCATAAATTAAATATCTTTTTTTTTTTTTAAAGAAAGGTTAGGATCAGTGGATTGTAAGTGTTCTAGGTCAATCTGTGTCCCCCAAAACATATGTTCAAATCCTAACCCCTGTTACCTGTGAACATGAGCATATTTGGAAGTAGCCTTTGCAGAGGTAATCAAGTTAAGATGAGGGTGTGCTAGATTAGGGTGGCCCTAATTTAATGGCTGGTGACCTTTTGCAAAAAAGGAAATTTGACACAGACACAGAGGTAAGACAGCCATGTGAAGATGGAGGTGGAAAATGGAGTTGTGCTGCCCCACACTAAAAAAATCAAGAATCCCAGAAACCACCAAAACCTAAAAGAGGCAAGGAAGGATTCTTCCCTAAAAGCTTCTGAGGGAGCACGGCCCTGCTGAACCCTTGATTATGGACTTCTTGACTCTTGATTATGGTCCCTAGAATTGTGAGAGAACAAATGTCTGTTGGTTTAAACCACTCAGTTTGTGATACTTTGTTATATAGTAGCCCTAGAGAACTAACACAGTAAATCATGGGAAGATCAAAGACGTGGCCATACCAGAGATATGTAGTCTCGGAGACAGTAAGTGATGGCTAGAGCGCTCAGGATTGAGTGTGTAGCCGTGGCAGTGGGTGGTGGAGGGAGTCAAGATCATTGAATAAGAGAATTTTGGGAAACTGAGATGCCAGGGAATTGCAAGGATTATCTTTGGGGATCTTAAAATTAAAATCATCAGGAATTATGGCAGTAGTAATATTAGAGAGAATGATGAGAATGTAGAAATCCAAATATTACACTAATCCTGGGAATTGATTTTAGGGCTTTTATATGATAGCAAAAAAGGGGGGATAGGTAAATCCTCTGAAGATATAAGATTTAAAGCTGATATTATTTTGTATGTTGAAATGCTTCATTCAATTGATAGCATATTATATGTATTTTTCAAATTGAATTTTTATGTAGTCTTATATTTGACATGTATCCATATATACATGAATTTCTGCTATGTAATATTCCATTCTATAGCTATGCCAATTATTATTTTTATCAATTCCTCTGTTAATAGATGTTTAAGTTTTTTCTAGTTATTAAGAGCAAAAACCTTCTCTCATTTTCTTTTTTATCCTATTGTACCTATAATTCTGTCTCCTTATTTTTAACTCTTGACTTACTTTGAGAGAAAAAGGAAAGGCTTTAGTTAAAATCTTGGCAATAAAATAATTATGATTATAAATCTCTTTAATTAAGTATGCACACATGACATGGTATTTTTTAAAGAGAATGGAAATGAATAGTTTTCAACCAAATCTAATGCCCAAATATACCATGTTTTAGAGGATAATGTCAGTTTAACATTCTTAAACAGCCTTGAGACAATGGCTCTGCTTTATGTAAGACACGATAAGCAAATTAAGAAAAACTGCAAAATTCTTTAATTCTCCAAGGAAATGACTGAAAAAGGAAATAGTAAAAGGGGGAAAAAAGGTATACACTGGAGCTTGATTGTACACAGAGGCTAGAATGACCAGTGCCAGGGTAACCCCCATATCTGCTCAGTAAGTTCTCGGGTATCTTTAGTTTGAAGTTAAGAGTTGAAGTCCTAGCAATTGTGCTTTTATGCAGCCACATGGCCCACAAGGTAGATATTGTCAAAAAGCTGCCCAACAAAATCCTCACCAATGTTTTGAGCAGCACAGCAGGTATTTAGAATAAATTCTGTGACATTTTGTTCTTCGCACAAGGACTAGTGAGGTGGATGGAAAATAGAATCAAACAGTGGCACAGTAGGAACACCTGGGTGGCTCGGTCAGTTGCGTCCACTCTTGATTTCAGCTCGGATCATGATCTCAGGGTCATGAGACTGAGTCCCATGTCAGGATGCCCGCCCAGCAGGGAGTCTGCTTGAGATTCTCTCTCCCTCTCCTTCTGTCCCTCCCCTTCAGCTCGCTTTCCCTCTAAAATAAGGACACTTAAGGAAAAAATGAGGAGCACAATTTATAGACAGCATCAAGACTAAGGCCAACGTCTCATATTAAATTGGGGTTACAAGCACAGAATCTATGGGGGAAATTTCTTAGGAGAGTTTCAAGATACTCCCCACTACTTTGGGGGCCTGAATCTGATGGAAAAAAAAAAAATCTCAGTGCATTGGGCAAGAATTTCTTTCTCAAATTTTGCAGCATTATAAGATCATCCAAGACTCTCCCCTGTCATCAAGATAGTGTCTCAGGCTTTTATCCCAATTCAGTGTTCTTGTACAGAAGATATACTTTTGCTATTTCCTTTGGTGATTCATCTAGAATACCCGTGGACCTGGTTTAGTCCCTCCCCTGGGTTAGTGGTAAAGATGAGGTTGCCTTCATCCAACTGTACATACAATTTACTGAAAGAAAATCCTAGAGGTGGGTTCTTATGATATATGGAAGAGTGACCCCAAGTGGATTCACACAACCCTTGCCGGAGAAGTTCATCTTTCTCCAGGTCCTGCCAAACCCATGAAGCCAAGCAGAGGTCAGTTGTATTCAGGCGGGACAAGATGGTAAAGCTTAGCTTGGGGTTCAACATTTTCAAATGCATGAAGGGAGCTTTGCTCACTCTAGCCTTCCTTCTGTGGTTGCACATTTCTGCACACTCTCCATAGCCCCTGACCCATCTGCAAGTGGGTTAGAAACTGGCTCACCTGATTGTGGAGGTGAGCGAGGCCAGTGTGGAATCTGTAGGGCAGGGGGTCAGAAAGAACAGGCTGGAACTCTCTGGAATGGGCTGACACTGTGGTCTGCAAGCAAAATTCCTTCTTCTGGGCATCTGCATTATTTTCAAATTGTGCTTCCTGTCTTTCTTCATTGATCTATTCTTCTCAATTTTTTTTTCTCGTTTATTAGCCTTAAAAAAAAAACAAAAAACAAAAACAAAAAAAAACCTGGCTTTAAAAAAATTCTTAAAAAAAATAAAAAAATAAAATTAAAAAAAAATAAAAAAATAAAAAAATCTTTGTTTTGTATTTTCTAAAAATAAAAACTGAAGAATTTTTTTTATTTTATCACTTATATTCTCATTTCTAGGTTTTGTGGGAGCACTATTATTGATATTATTTCACTAGTTGAGCTAGATATATATGTCATTTATTCTCATTTTTCTCAATTTTTAGAGAAATTCACTTAAGATTGTAAATATCTATGGCTCTTCCTACATTTCACAAGTATTTATGTAAAAATAATCTTTTCCTTTCAGTTATTGATATTTTGCAATTTCCAGTGAGTTTTTCTTTTAATTCAATTTTAACACATAATGTGACGAATGTTACATGAGTTTTCAACTGTATATTTTGTTTTGCTTCTTACATGCCTCTTTTTTCTTCTAAGCTTTATGTCTTCTTTGTTGAAATTAACCCTCTACTAATTCTTTTTTTTTTTTTTTATGATAGTCACAGAGAGAGAGAGAGAGAGAGAGAGAGAGAGAGAAGCAGAGGGAGAAGCAGGCTCCATGCACCGGGAGCCCGATGTGGGATTCGATCCTAGGTCTCCAGGATCACACCCTGGGCCAAACGCAGGCGCCAAACCACTGCGCCACCCAGGGATCCCCTTCTAATTCTTTAATCGGTGTTAAAGCCTCTCTTTTTTTTTTGAAAATATTTTTGTTTTCTATTCAGTCCTGAATTACAGATATTCAACTAGAAGTATACAATATCTCCTGATGAATTATTATTTTTTATCAGGAATTATTTTTTGTCAGATAAATGACCTTTTTCTGTATAAAGGTATATTAATTATATATTAAGATTGCTATACTTGGCTAATCCTCTCCCATTTATTGAATTTTAAACTTTCTTAGACATTATATTTTAGGTATGATTCTTTTTTAAAACAATAGTTTACATATTTATTTATGAGAGACACAGAAAGAGAGGCAGAGACACAGGCAGAGGGAGAAGCAGGCTCCCCCAGAGAGCCCCATTCAAGACTCCATCCCGGGACCCCAGGATCACACCCTGAGCTGAAGGCGGACCTCAACCACTGAGCCACCCAGGTGTCCCAGGTATGATTCTTTTTTTTTTTTTTTTTTGGTATGATTCTTTTAAATCAAATAAGTTACTTTATCAAATCTAACATTCTCTGTATTTAAAGAAGCTGATTTATATTTGGATTTATCTTAATCATTTTATTTTGTTTTGTATATCTACTTAACATGATTTCTTTGTTCTTTTTACTCCATTTTTAAAGAGATTTCATTTATTTATTTATTTGACAGAGAGAGAGAGAGAGAGAGAGGGAAAGAGAGCACAAGCAGGGGGAACAGCAGAGGGAGGAGGATGCCGGGCTCCATTCCAGGACCTGGGGATCATGACCTGAGCAGAAGGCAGACACTTAACCAACTGAGACACCCAGTGCCCCATTTTCACCGATTTTTGACATCTTTGAAACTGATAGAAATTTTTATATTTTCTTTTCCCCATTATAATTTCAGTTGCAATATATATTCCAAATTTTGTGTACTTGTACCTAACATTTTTTTGCCTCTATATAGAAACAGATCACTGTTAATGGTACAACTCTAGTAATTTTTACGAAGTGAGCATTTCCATTTAACCAGCCACCAGAATTAAGGTTTATGAAGCTAAAGATTACAAATGTTCCAGAAAATACTTGGTGCTCGCTGTCAGTCACTATCACCAGCTGCTTCCTTTCTGTGTGGCATGTGGGGCTATTTCCTTAGATCCGTCTCCCAGTTTACAAATTCTCTGTTAAGCTCCAACTAATCTCTTTAGCCTTTCCATTGAGTTTTTGGTTCAATTATTATATGCATATTACTTACAAGCTCTATTTTTTTTCAAACTTGTTCTTTTCTTTCTTTATTACTTACAAGCTCTATTTTATTTCAAACTTGTTCTTTTCTCTCTTTATTAGCTCCTCAAAAGTTATGTGTATATATTTAATGGTTTCTTATTATTCTATAACTTTACTATTATTACTCTAATATTTATTATTAAATAATAATATTATTATTACTTTTATTATTATTATTCTATTACTTTATTATTTTATTACTTTAGCTTTTAATCTCAAGTTCTGTTTCTTGCATCTATTGACACCCTCCTAGAGGCTCCCTTATCATTTTTTATGATTGTGTTTTATGAGTTAATTTTCATCAAACATTTTTTCCACATCTGATTAAACTCTTTCAGTTTCCTTGTTTCTGACAAGGTCATATAGATTTCAATATTCCAGGAAAAACTGTAGGTGAATACTATAAATTTGAAAGCTAGGTTTAGATGTGTTTGGCTGCAAGGCTTTGATTTTTCCCCACTGCCTTTTTACTTTTATATTCCAGACTCCAGACAAAACAGAAATGTTGTGGCCACATCTTTGTTTGTGTGTAGAGTTTTTCTAGTGCACTTTTAATGGATGGAGAGAATCTATGAAAGGACTTTTAAGCTGTATTTTACACAGAATTAGAAAGTGGTGTTTAACCACCTCAGCAGCCTGGGGCCATCTTTCAAGTCTTCCTGTGTAGATTAGAAGGCCAGCTTCAGCCTTGAAAGACTAAATATAGGGTGAAAATCACTACAGATTATAGGGCCATCAACTCACACCATATTAATTTTTATTATTCTTTGTACTCTTTAAATCTTTCATTTCTTTGTGTTTGACTAGATATTATTTTCAGAGTGTTATTTTACCTATGATCTCATGTCTGTAGCAGAAAGGAAACTATCTGAGTCAGCTTGGGTCATCGTGTTTTTAATAAAAGAAAGCAGTGTAAACATTCAGCTATTAAAGGCAATAAGTAGCTGGACTCATCCACATCTTCTTTACTCTGCTTAATTTTCACAACCCCTCTTCTCTCTCCACATTTCTCACTGGGCTGTGTTGTTTCTCCCCAAACAACCAGAGACCTAAACTCATCATTCATATGTGGCACTTCTTCCATCTCACTCAATTTTCTCCAAACACCAAAATCCTTTCTGAGCTTTAATGGAGTCAAATGTAAATCCTAGAAATGATTTCTCTAATTTGTAGCTTTAGGAAAATCAATTTTCAACTTTATTTTTAAAAATTATGTCTTAAATGTTGGTTTTCAGTAGCTTGTTTCAGAAGAGATCCTCTCTCTGCTGGAGAAAACAAAGCAAACAGCAACAACAAAAAAAGCCCTCAAAAAAAGCTAACATGCTCTAAAAGATTTATAACTCCAAGATAAGAAAGGACTTGGACAATCAGGCACACACAACTACAAGGAGACATAGAGCTATCATGAAAACCATCGCTTTGCCACAATCCTTGATTAGATAGAACAGCACTTTTCTACTTATCCTGGACCATATTTAAAGCCATTAGTCAACAGAGTGAAATCATTCCAATACCTATTTTAGATTTTCATTTTTATTTCCTTTTGTTTGTATGTGCTGTAGAGTCAAATAGTTTTCCTATCTGATCTCTTCAAGCTATTTGATTTTATGTTTCAAAATACAGTATGCTTATTAAGAGTGTGGCTTAAAAAATAGATTTTATTTATTTATTTTTAGAGAGAGAGAGCACAAGATAGAGAACATGAGTGGGAGAAGGGGGAGAGGGAGAAGCAGACTCCTGGCTGAGCAGGAAGCCCAAAGCAGGGCTCATCCCAGGACCCTTGGATAATGACCTGAACAGAAGGGAGATACTTAACCGACGAGCCACCCAGGAGCCCCGGAGTTTGGCTTTTTGTTGCAAACCATTGTGAATGTAGTGCCAATGAATTGTGCAGTTTAAAATGTAAATTTTATGTTATGTAAATTTGACCACAATAAAAAAGTAGGATTTTTCTCATCACCAACATTGACATAGAGCAGAACCAGTTGTTTTCAACTTGTGCACCTAATTCACTCCTGACTTAGTCCTTGCTTAAGTTCATACTTGGAAATATAACATCTGAGAGATTTTGTCTGTATCCCCTAACTTTTGCACCCAGTCTCCCATTCATACGTACATTCTGTTGAGTTGGGAGAGGTTGCCTTCTTTGTGCTTGCTCTATCAGCTTAACTCCTACTCACTTTTTAACCTGTTATAACCTGTTTTTTACCTGTATAATTCCGGGGGTAGCTCTACTGATGGTTTCCCTGTTTGACAAATGCCTTAAGCTTTCTCCATATTGAAAGTGGAAATAGGTGCAGCCCAGGTGGTTCAGCGGTTTAGCACCACCTTCAGCCCAGGGCATGATCCTGGAGACCTAGGATCGAGTCCCACATTGGGCTCCCTGCATGGAGCCTGCTTCTCCCTCTGCCTGTGTCTCTGCCTCTCTCTCTCCCTCTCTCATGAATAAATAAATAAAATCTTTAAAATAAATAAATAAAAGTGGAGATAAAGAACTTCCTCTTGAAAATCTCTCATAAATGTGTAGACACGTATACCCATATATACATTATATATATATATGTGTGTGTAATTTGTTAATGTCTTTGTCTGACTTTCATCCTACCTTTCACATTCCTTAGCACAGTTTGCTGATTCAAATTTTCTTATGTGCTTTTTAAAAATTTTTATTTGTCTTAGAAAGAGAGAGGAGAGAGCACATGCACAAGTGGAAGGAAGGGGAGAAGAGGAGGGAGAGGGAATAGGAAAGAATTTCAAGCAGACTCCATGCTTGCTAAGCATGGGATCTTAGGCGGGGCTGATCCCAGGATCCTGAGATCATAACCTGAGCCAAAATCAAGAGTCGGATGCTTAACTGACTGAGACTCACGGGTGCCCCAATGTTTTTAATGAGAACATTTCACATTATTTAGTTAAAAGACTCTTAGAGTTTTATATACATCCTTTGTACAATCTAAGCTCACAAAAAGTTCTAGGAACTTGTGCAGTTCTACTACACCTCAAACTAATGCAATCAATTACGTGCAACCTCTACCACTACCAACGAACTGCTGAATGCCTCTAGATAAAATCACTTTATTTTGAAGACCTCCAATTACATCTTTTCCAATCTCAACTGTGCTCTCAGATACTCCTATCTGTCTTCAATCGATCGTGTCTCTCATTCTCAGAGCAAACATTCTAAACCTCTGAATACTCTCTTTAGGAAAATCCACTTAATGCAAATTCCATGAGAAAAAAGACCGTTGTGTTAGCTATTCCACAAATATATTGACTGAATGAATGAATACATGAATCATTAGTCAGTATTTTTACTTACATTTTTGGCATCTGTATTTTTATTCCATACATCAAAATGTTGTCTTCCCTACATTTCTGAGATAATGTTGAGACACAACAGACATATTTGTTCAATGACTGGTGCATGCGGTAGGTAAATTTTGTGCTACAAAAGAGTCTGTTCATTTTTCCTTGCTTCTGTCAGGAATCCTTACCCGAGATGCAGCCTAATTACTACTGACTATGTAATAGTCTTGATTGTATAAAAGCTCTCTTTAGACCAATGTCAGTGTTTTTTACTCTAACATTACTTTTTAAAAGGGAAATTACTGCTATCGAACTTTGAGTTAAGGAAGGAAGAAATGCTGTATTCATGATGGGCATTTAATTAAATAATGAGTACTAACACTGTTTATTTGAAAAGAAACAATTTGCACCTGTGTGTTTCCATTTGGCGGTATACTAACATCTTTTAAAGATTATGCAATGATTATTACAACCCTGATAAAATATCCCAATTTTGTAGTTATAAAAAGGATAAGATCTTTGTTAAAACCACATATTTTGGGGAATAGAGGAGCAATTTTATTGATATGACCCCAAAACCATACATAACAAAAGAAAAAAGAGATAAATCGTACTACATTGAAATTTTAAAATTCTGTGCATCAAAGGACACAAACAATAAAGTGAAAGGAAACCTACACAATGGGAGAAAATATATGCATTATTGATAAGGGGCTAGTACCCAAAATCAAAAACAACTACAAGTCAACAAATTATAAGCAACCCAACTGAAAATTGGGCAAAGGGCTTTAATATGCTATTCTCAAAAAAAGATATATAAATGACCAATAAGTACATGGAAAGGCATTCAATGTCACTAATTAAACAATGTTGCACAGGCACCTGGGTGGTTCAGTTAAGCATCTTCCTTTGGCTCAAGTCATGATCCTGTGGTCTTGAGACAGACCCCTGCATCAGGCTCCGTGCTCAGAGGGGCCTCTGCTTCTCTCTCTGCTCCTGCTCATGCTGGCTCTCTCCCTCTCTCTCTCTCTCAAATAAATAAATAAAAATATTTATTTAAAAAAAATGTTGGAAACAATAGGATAATAAAAAATGTTAGAAGGAAAAGCTCAGAAATGACATTTCCATCGGAGATTTGAAGAGTTCTAATGGGGCACCTGGGTGGAGCAGTAGGTTAAGTGTTTGACTCTTGGTTTCAGCTCAGGCCATGATCTCATGGTCATGAGATACAGCTCCGAGTCTGGCTCCCTGCTCAGTGCAGAGTCTGCTTAAGTTTCTGTTTCCTTTTCCCCCTGCTCTGCCCCCTTCTCTTTCTCATTCCCTCAAATTAATAAATAAATCTTTGAAAAAAACCCACATATTTTATACAATGTTATAACTTAGAAGATTTTCCCAACTTCTGACCTACACCAAGTGATAATCAAGAAAATGAAATTATAGTTCTATTCTATCAGTCTTGTTCACATGATTTTTATTTATTATTATTTTTTAATAATAAATTCATTTTTTATTGGTGTTCAATTTGCCAACATACAGAATAACACCCAGTGCTCATCCCATCAAGTGCCCTCCTCAGTGCCCGTCACCCAGTCACTCCCACCCCCCGCCCTCCTCCCCTTCCACTACCCCTAGTTCATTTCCCAGAGTTAGGAGTCTTCATGTTCTGTCTCCCTTTCTGATACTCTGGTTTCTCTTCAGATTGAATAAATCTTACCCCATTCACATGATTTTTAAATCAATGTTTGTTTTGCCCTATCATTTTAATGCAAAAGTTTCCCTTTAGCATCAACTTATTTTAAGTCATTTTTCTACTTCTTAACCATTATTAGAATATAGTACATTCTTTAATATATTAGCATCTTTGTCTCTTTATTCACTCCTCCCCTTCTGCTCATTTTATGCTGTTTGTAAACTGATTCAAATAATCTGAATTTCAAGCCATGCTATTTCTCTACTACTTTTTTGTACCTGCATTTTCTTCTTCTTCTAGGTCATTGAATTAATTAAAAAAAAAAAACAAAACAGACATGCTTTTAAGTGTTCTCTCTTTAATTCAATCTATCCTGGCTAGAGGATACCTGGAGGTTGACATTTTGGTTCTGAGTCTCTGTAAAACATTGAGTTTTACACAGTAGGCCTGGTCACCAGAGCAACACCAAGAGAGAAGCTTCCCCTCAGGAGGCATGGCTCTAATTCTCTTTTCTGAAAGCTGGTTTGTTCTCATACTATCAACCACCTTGACCAAGTTTTTGTAGAAACTCACTTTACTATTGACATATTGAACAGTGAATACAGGATGATAATCACTTAGAAGTATATAAATGCAAATATTATTTCACAATTTGGAACAAGAAAAAGAAATATATGAGAAAAAGGAAAAAAATATTAAAAATCAATATTCATGCCTCTCTTTTAGGGAGTCTTTAGTTCCTCTTACTTCACAGATATTCAGGAAAACAGTACTGTCACTGAGCTATTTCTCTCTAGATCTCCTACTCATTTTAAAATTCCCCCCAAAAAATAAAATAAAATAAAATAAAATTCCACAAAATGCCACATTCTTTTCTTGACCAATTTGTGTATAAATTAAGCAGAATACTTTTCTCTTGTACAAATATATGTGTACTATAAAGACACATGTCTACCTCATGCCCCCCATGTTTTAATAGCATTTACCTCCTAGGTTGACTTTGGTAAGATTCCATCTTGGCACACTCATGCCAACTGAGTCATTTTTTATCAATAAGGGAGGTTCGTTTCGACATATACATAGTCTTGAAAAGATCGTGCATATTTATATTAATGTACATTAAGAGATTAAGCCTGGATTCGAATTCTAGCTTCCTCATTTAGTACTTGCATGAGTACTTTTCCCAAGTTATTTGACTTCCCTCAATCAAAGATCCCACTAACTTCATGGGATGCCATCTGTTGTGCAGTTCACAACCTAGGAAGTAAAATATGGCAGCCAAAGAAAGTTTACTTTTATCTCTTGAATGTGGATGGTAATACCTCATTATTGTGTTTTGTTTTGTTTTTTTTTCTGGTGGAGGAAGAGGAAAGTTCTATTCTGTAATCTACGTAAGGAAGTTAGAAGAGTGTCATGAACACAGTACTCTTGCAACAATTAAGGAATGTTCATGTTAATAGCTTCTATCCCTCATCTACCTTTGCAGCACAACTACTTGAAAATATTTTAAACCATGGTATCCAAAATTTCACAAGCTCTGATTAATCCATTATCTACTCCCATTCATTTTATCTACTCTGTGTCAGAAGTAGCCCCAGAATTTTTTAGGCAACCCATTCTAATGTCAGAATAGAATGAATTGGAAATCTGAGACATGCCTCTTAAACAAGTTTGTGAAAAATATTTTACTATCACAGGAATAGTTAACCACGTTGCAATATCTGTGGTCTGTCAATCTATGATTATTTATATTTTAACTTCATCAAACAATATCACTTTCCAATAACACTTTATAGCTTCCATACCCTTTAGAACAGAGCATTTAAAGACTCAACAGAAATCTGCTAAGCATTACTTCATTACTCTGAAAGAATTCATCATAATTAACACATAATTGCAATAATTAACTTACCCTTGCTCTGCCTCTGTCTCCTCTTGAGTGTTTTATGTTGGAGATAAAATGATAAGCGCCATAGAGAAAACTTTTTACTGAAGGCAAATTTAATCTGAGATCCAGAGAAGAAAGACAAAAGAAAAGGCACAATGTCACTATTGGTGTGGAAATGCCCGATGTCCTTTGTGCTTCTTAGTTATCTTTCAAAAGTGTAATATTGAAAGGAGGTTTTGGGATCCTCTCTGATTTGTAGTATTTGTTCTGAATTGTCTGGAATTCTATTTGTTTTCTTGCCCAGTGCTGACATGGGGTTGATGGCTATAGGTTTCTTGTCATTGTCCCCACAGGATCGTTTTCCTTATCAGCTCTTGGCAGACTGTGACCATTTAAGGAGAGACTTCTTTAGTGGTTTATCAACCTTATTTTCATAGCTTCTTATTTTCCAGTGTCAAAAAGTATTATATGCATTAAAAAAATGCACTCATCCATGCCAGGCAATTGTAAGTAGAATTGTATTTTAAGTAATAAACAAAAATGACCTTGGAATGTCTGACAGCTTGTCGGAAATATGACCATTTCTTCAAGTCGAGTTTTATTTAAGAACACAAGAGCTAAGCTTAAGGGAAATAGACTGTTTTAAGAAGAAAAAACTGGAAAATGATAGCTTACATGTTTGAAGCCCATCAACTCACACTATTATAAAAACCCACCAAGGGGTGCAGGGGACTGAAGTGAAAATCTGTACATAGCAAACAGCAAAACAAAACCATAGGAGAATAGCAAGTCGGAAAGGAAAGAATCCGAATCTCAAACCTTGAAACGTTCCCTTTGTCTCACTGATTGTCATAAACAATTCCAGGGATTTATGACCAAGCAAGGCAAGGATTCAGGATGCACATGTTGGGGATTTATTCTACGATGCAGCTTATGAAAACAGTGAACCAATTTGCCATAATAAAAAAAAAAAAAAAAGTGTGTGCTTTCCAGAAATTTCTTGAGAAAATATTGCCAGATTGGGTAATAACTTTGTGAATAAGCCTCAAAATAGAGGGCTTTGTGGTGCTTAATAATCAAGACAGGATCTGGGAATTGAACAAAATGCATTTTGTCTTCAGTTATTTGCATAACAGCAGTTTTATTTTTAAAGGTTTCATGCTGAAACTAGGAATGCTCTAAAAAGAGAAACAGTGAGAATTCCCATTTTGAAACAAACTGAGCAGGAGTGAAAATATCACCAAGTGGTCTGGCTGCATCTCAGGATTGTTGTAAAAATAAGTTATGGTGAAGCCAGGCCTGAGTCAAAGGCTATGGACACAGAGGTCAGGATAACGGCTGAGTACCGAGGATCACATTCCATTCCCATTGCTATGAAAATAGAAAGCAAACATGAAGAATGAAGTTTTGGTGGATACTGAGAATTGCAGGCAGAACAGAAGCTTGGTTTTTTTTCCTTATGAAGAAGGGATGCAGAAAATGGTGTGCCTTTGCCTTCAAATCCATAAAGTATCAAACATGTGCATATTACTAATAATATTGTGATATCATTGCCCAATGCAATTGTTTGTTTGTTTGTTTGTTTTTTTATAGAAATGAGTATAAACAATTAAAGTAAATCACTTCCTACAAGTACTAAAAACTGTACTTCCTTGTTCTGTGTACTTTACCATGCAGGAGCTCCTTTAATCTTGAATAGCCAAGTTTGGAAAATGAGTTTTAATTTGGAGACCAAACATAATATGACTTCCAAATAATAAGCTTTAACACATAACATAGCTTTTCAAATTCTCAAACCTCAAATTCTCAAAATACGTTTTTTTTTTATATACATAGGTTATAACCAGTTGACTATATCAAAATAGTAATTTTCATTTATTGTTGAAATCATGTTAAAGCACACATTTTGCTATTGGCCACTACATTTTCTATTTATTGGTAATTTTCTCCATCAGTCCTTGAGGTTAACTTCTATTGTTTTGTGAAAGCAATTTAGCTGTGAATCTAAATAAGAAAAAAATATGTCTAGATCTCAATACTTGTATGCAAGCCACTAATAACTAATTTCTTACTTGGAATAAAATCATCATAAATAATGGACCCATTCCTACCCGCTGGAGAATAATTTTCTATACAAAGAATTTTGAAAATAATAATATTTTAAGACCACAAAGAAATGTTATTGGAATATCACTTAGTATAATTCCCATTGCATAGATAAAGAAATTGAACCTCAAATTACAGTAATTTGCCCATATCACATAGTGGCAACAACATTAAGAGTTAAATGGATTCCCAGAAGATTTTAAACTCTGTGAAGCAAGAGTATTTTTTTTTAACCTTTAAAGTATCCAAAGTGCATATTACAATTCCTTGCACATATAGTCATCAGGTAATATTTAACGAATGAAACATATTTCAGAAAGTTTTTTAAGTTGAAATTTGGGGATGATATGTGTATATCTACAAAGTCAAGACTTCACATTTCATCTCCCTGAACTTAAACTTCTTTTCTTTAAGATTTTATTTATTTGAGAGTGGGAGCGATGGAGAGTGTACAAGCAGGGATAGAGGAAGAGGGAGAAGCAGACTCTCCCTTGAACAGGGAGCCTGATGCAGGGCTCAATCCCAAGACCCCGAGATCATGACCTGAGCTGAAGGCGCCATCCAGGCACCCCCGAAATTTCAACTTGTTAAGTGTTTAGGGATAATATATCTATCGTATGTGTCTCAGGACAAAGTAAAGTGCCTAGTACATAATAAATGTTAAATAAAAAAGAGTTGAATGAATGAATATAAAATATGTAATATCTTATATATTGGTTGTAGTGATGAACAGTGTTTAGTTTTAATATTAACAATAGCAATATTAATTAATAGTTGGATTAATGACTTTAAATATATATCTAGTATATCTAAAATATATCTCACTTTAAAAGAAAACAAACTACAAAATCAGATAACCAGATGTGATTGTTGGTTTTGTGTACCAGTTTAATAAGGCTATAGTACCCAATTAGTTGATCAAACTACTCTAGGTGTTCCTGTGAAGATATATTTTTTTTATTGAAGTTAGATTTGCCAACATATATTATAACATCCAGTGCTCATCCCATCAAGTGCCCTCCTCAGTGCCTACCACCCAGTCACCCCATCCCTCCACCCACCTCCCCTTCCACTACCCTTTGTTCATATCCCAGAGTTAGGATTCTCTCATGTTTTGTCACCCTCTCTAATTTTTCCCACTCATTTTCCCTCCTTTCCCTTATAATCCCTTTCCCTATTTCTTATATTCCCCAAATGAGTGAAACCATATGATGATTGTTCTCCGATTGACTTACTTTACTCAGCATAGTGAGGATATTTTTATAGACGTGTCTCACACCTAACATCAGTTGACTTTAAATAAAGCTTACCCTATATAGTATGAGTGGGCCTCATCCAATCAGCTGAAAACCTTAAAAGCAAAAATTGAGGTTTCTTAGAGAAAACAAATTTTGCCTCAAGTCTGCAACATATAAACCTTGAGTTTCTAGCATGCCAGTCTGACCTACAAATTTCAGAATTGCCAGTCCCCACAATCATGTAAGCCTAGTCCTTGCATTACATAAAATGCACATACCTCTTATTTGTTCTATTTTTCTGGAGAATTATGAGTAATACACCAGAACTACAAAATCAACTTGGGAAATATTTGGCACTTCCTACTAACAGAATCTTACTGTCATTCTTAACATTAGGTAATTTAAACTACTTAGGGATCCATGATTAAAAACCAAAAAACAATTAAATATATCACTGAATAGTTGGCTAAAAATGTGTGTTGTCTCATCTATTCATTTTTCTCTCTCCTGAACAAAGTATTCAGAATCTTAGCCAGGGTTCTCTATTAGGTCATGATTTTCACAAAGATATTAAGATCCTTTATAAGCAAACGTAGCTTAAATATTCCCACTTTGTGACCTGCTTTACATCTTCAATTCCTTGAATATAATCACCCACTTCTCTCTTGTACGACTAAAATGTGTCACAGAAAGGAAAACAATGTTTTATAAAATATCTACCCAAATACTGAAACAAATGAACTGATTTATGTTTCTAAAAAAGAAAGAATATGTAAAAACCAGACACCTGAAAACTGATTGGTTTACCCTTGCTGAGTATGTTTTGAAAAAGTTGAATTGAAACCATCTGTTGATGACTCATTCACTGTTGAATCACCTAAAGTATTTTTCTCCAACTCACAGCAATGTTCAACAAAATGCTTTCAAATTTTCTGAATTACCTTTTTCTACTAAAACAAAGAAATAACAAAAAAAAGTAAATTAATGTATCAGTGAAGGTTTGTCTGCAATTGATATGTTCGTGTGATTTTTCTTCATTAGTTTGTTTCTTCTACATGTAGTTTCTATAATTTTTTCAGTTTTATTGAGATATAATTATAATTGACATATGATCTTGTGTAAATTTAAGATGTATAGGTGTTGATTTGATACATTTATAAATTGCAAAATGATTACCACCATGGTATTAGCTACAACCTCCATCCCATCACATAGTTATGATTTCTTACTTGTGGTGAGAATCTTTAAGGTCTATTCTCTTAGCAACATTCAAGTATAAGATACAGTATTATTAGCTATAAATACTATGCTATACATTAGGTCCCCAACCTTATTCATATCGTTACTGGAAGTCTGTACCCTTTGACCAATATCTCCCCATTTCTCCAACTCTCCAAC
Organism: Canis aureus; assembly: GCF_053574225.1. Lineage (NCBI taxonomy): Eukaryota > Metazoa > Chordata > Mammalia > Carnivora > Canidae > Canis > Canis aureus. Next base: position 10,886,231 of record NC_135630.1, on the reverse strand, counting down.
CCCAGAAACCACAACTCTTCTCTTTTTCTCGGAGTTTGTCTTTTTTAGATTCCACATATAAATGATATCATACAGTATTTATCTTTCTCTGTCTGACTTATTTCACTTAACATAGCAACCATCAAGGTCTCTCCGAGTCATCCCATTGGTGGGATTTTTGGCTTTCTCATAGCTGAGAAAGCACGTCTTTATCCATTTATCAGTTGACAGGTACTTAGGTGGTTTCCATATCTCTTGATTATTGTGAGTAATGGTGCTATGAACATGGGAGTGTAGATACCTCTACAAAATCCTGATTTCAGTTCTTTTGGATATATATATACCCAGAAGTGGGATTGCTGGATTATATGGAAGTTCTGTTTTTAATTTTTGAATTTAATTTCTGGAAAAAAGTGCTCATACCTGTCATTTGTATGTCTTGTTTGGAAAACTGTCCATTCAGTTTCTCTGTCCATTTTTTAAGAGGTTTTACGCTATTTGCACTTGACTTGTATGCGTTTTTTGTATATTCACAGTGTGATTCCTGGTGCTGGCATCTCTGTGTGGTCATGGAGCAACCAAAGCTGGAAGGACCATGGGAAGGGTACCAAGGCTTCAACAGGAAGGAAATAGAAGGTTCAGAGGACAGTGATCAGGAGGTTGCGACAAAAGCAATGGATTCTAAAAGTTAGTCCAGAAGCATGGTTTTAGTAAACATTTGGTCAGTAATTTGAAACAGAGGACATTTCTTTTTCTGTAGATAGTACTAATAGTCAGAAAATCAGCACACATACCGAAGAATAAACAACACCATTAACCAGTTGGATCTAATTGATAGCTATAGAACACTACACTCAACAGCAGCAGGCTATATGGGCTTTTCAAGCACACATGGAGCATTCACCAAGATAGACCATTTTTAGGGTTATAAAACACATCTCAGGGTGTCTGGGAGGCTCTGTCAGTTAAGAAGCTGCCTTTGGCTCAGGTCCTAATCCCAGGATTCTGGGATCAGGCCCCGCAACAGACTCTGTTCAGCAGGGTGTCTGCTTCTCCCTCTCCCTCTGTACACACATACATTCTCTCTCCCTCTCTCAAGTAAATAAATAAAATCCTTAAAAAAACTTAAAAACTAAAACACACCCCAACAAACTGAAAAGAAGTGAAATGATACCATGTGTGTCCTTTAACTATGATAGAGTTAACCTAGATTAATAACAAAAAGATAACAGAAAAATCTCCAAATATCTGCAAATTAAACAATACATTTTAAAATAATTCTTGAGTTAAAGGTTAACTCTCAAGAAAAAATACTCAGGACTAAATGGAAATAATAATATATATAAAAATCTATAGAGAAAGCACTGGAGAGAGAGGGGGGGGGGCACTGGAACAATGCTAAAGCAGCATAACAGCTAAAAGAACACTAAGAGAGAAATTTACAAATGCTCATATTAAAACAGAAGGAAAATCTCAAATTAATTATCTAAACTTTTGCCAGCAAAGACAAAGAAGAGGACCGGGAAGAGATCAAAGCAAGCCTAAACCCAGCAGAAGGAAAGAAACAGTAAAGTGCAGAAATCAATGAATTCGAAAACAGATCATTAGGATATGCCTACATTAAAATGATGAATCAGTGCAAGACCCAGGAATTACGAGAGAATGAGAGAAGGAAAGAAAAAAAAAAGAGAGAGATGATTTTCTTTGTATTTGAGGGAGAATATTATTTTAAATATTTTATTTATTTATTAATGAGAAACAGGCAGAGATATAGGCAGAAGAAGAAGCAGACTCCCCGGTGAGCATGGAGTTGATGCGGGAGTTGAACCCAGGGCCCTGGAATCATGACCTGAGCCAAAGGCAGATGCTCAACCACTGAGCCACCTAGGTGCCCTCTGAGGGAGAATTTTAAAGAAGAATATATTGGTCATAAATGTTGATACTGCAAAGATCAAATAGGAAAATTAGAAGCAGTAGTTTAAGGGTGACAATTGGAGAATCATTCTTGACTTTTGATATAATGATAATATCAAGTTGGTGTAGAAGTGATATTTCAATTACCCAAATAGAAAGTAAGAAATAAAGAATGGAAATAATTTTCTAGGCACTCTTGAGGGAAGAGTGGGAGCTTGATCAGGTGACAGAATTCAAGAAAGGTATTTTAAATTCTTTTTTTTTTTTTAATTTTTATTTATTTATGATAGTCACAGAGAGAGAGAGAAAGAGAGAGGCAGAGACACAGGCAGAGGGAGAAGCAGGCTCCATGCACCAGGAGCCCGATGTGGGATTCGATCCTGGTCTCCAGGATCACGCCCTGAGCCAAAGGCAGGCGCCAAACCGCTGCGCCACCCAGGGATCCCAAGAAAGGTATTTTAATACTTTTCACAACTGACCATGATTGAAGGTCTTGGCAAAAAGCCAAAGGGAGAGAGTAAATAAAAGATGAGTAATTAGAAGATGAAAGAAGAGAAGAAAGAAAGATCAATGGGACAAGATCAAGGGAATGCAGGTGTGATGGATTGTCAGCAGAATAGACTGGGGGTGTCATGGCTGGGGAGCGCAGGAAGATGTTAATTTGGAAAAGGGAATAACATTTCATCCTCTGAAAAGAGAAATGATAAGCAAATCAGAGAAAAATGTGCAAAGACATTTTGACAGGGATGGGGAGCAAACACTAAAGTCATAATGGATGGCTTTACTTGTAAGTTAGGAGGCAAGTTGAACTCATTCTAATTGTGAGAGGGTCAGAGTGGCCTTAGGACCTTCAGGGAAGTAAATATCCTGCAACATCTGCAAAGAGACCTGGACAGATTTATTTCTCTCTGAACAAGAAGAACACTGTTCAGAACAAAAGGCCCAACTGAGGTGAGATGTTATAAATTTTAATGAAACACAGAAGCATGACTAAAGAATTTCTCCTAAACCTAGTGGCGAAACATCTCCACCATTTTCTTGGTACTAACAGGGAGGGGACTGGAGCCTGACAAGATGGTAGACTTTGGGCATCAATTAATGGGCATTTGAAGTTTAAAACATTACTATGTCACAAACTGAATTCTGAAAGAAATAGGAGGTACTGACTGTTGCCTGGAATGTAACATAACACAAAAAAAGAACATTTTTAAATATTTATTTATTTATTTACTCATGAGAGACACAGAAAGAGAGAGGCAGAGACACAGGCAGTTGGAGAAGCAGGCTCCATGCAGGGAGCCTGATGTAGGATTCGATCCTGGGACTCCAGAATCACTCCCTGGGCAGAAGGCAGGCACTAAACCGCTGAGCCACTCAGGGATCCCCAATAATCTGCAGTTTTAACTCAGTTATTTTCTTTTTTATACTTTCTTGGAATTTTTATTCCATTTCTCTCCCATATCTTTTATCTGTCTCTTTGACCACTCCACTTTCTGACAGGGTACATTTCTCTCTCCCGTCATTCCTCCACTAACTCTCCTGGAAACCTATAACTTGGCACTTATTTAAATACATCCATATTTTCACCATATTTTAAAAAGTCTAATTTTCCAAGGAAAAAATACTTCTAAAGTCAAGATTTTAAAATTAAACAATAAAAAATTAAACAACACTCTTGAATATTCTAGCACTCTAACTATATACTAGTTTTAATCCATACTCAGGTTTTCCGTATAATCTAATTAAAACTGAAAGCATGTGCACAAGACAAATTATCAAAATAATCAATAGGAATAATTCTCAAAAAAAAATAGGAACAATTCTCCTTCTTTTAATACTTGCCACCTATCATTTTGTTACTTTTATCCATATCTATTAAACCATAGAATCTTTCAAAGGAAAAAGAAAGCACTTTCCTTGAACTTTTAATTTCTAGTTGCAAAGACTCTTAGCAATGCAGTTAACCAAAAAGACAAAAAAAAAAAAAAAATTAGCCTTATGTGAGCAGAGAGATTTTCTTATGCCACAGAGTTTTACTAAATTTCTAGAACTTGACTATTATTTAAAGCATGATGCATCTGATGGCAATAGGAATCTATACTAGAGCAGTGTTAATACTTTGATTCACATTTTTGATTTAATTAAAATTCTTCCCTGCCTTTAGATTGGTCTCCTTTATATCTGAAGTTAAATCCCTTTGTCTCCTCTGCCTGTGGGCCCAAACTGATTTACACAGCTGCACCGGTAGACAGTTCAAAACCATGCTTAGAATAGTTTATTCCATTTTCACTGTTTTGATTTAAATACACGCTTCAAACATCAAGGCCAGTCACTTCCCAAGGCCTACAGGAAAATTGTACAGGCATCTTTCTAGTTTCCTGGGTAATTGTGGCAACGCTAGACCCACTAACATGCCTAGTTTGAGGACGACATTTAAAGGCATGTCTAAGCTGTTACAGAACAATTATAACTGGAAATGACATCAAACAAAGTTGAAAAGCGTAGCCTGTGAGACATATTCTTCCTAGAAATGAGAGCTCAGGCTTATAAAAACTTGCTAAAACTCTTGGGCTTGAACGTAAGTTTAACTGAAACGAAGGTGCAGATATGTCATATTTTAACGTATAAGTTGTACAGCCAATTCTTTTTATAAAAATCCTTAAAAAATAAAATAAAAATCTTTTTTTAAAAAGTTTTTTTATTTCAATTCCAGTAGGTCGGATACAGTGTGATAGTAGTGTCAAGTGTACAATACAGTGATTCAGCACTTCCGTACATCACCCGGTGCTCATCACAGCAAGGGCACTGCTTAATGCCCATCACCCTTTTCACCCCCTTCCCTTCTGGCAACCATCAGTTTGTTCTCCATAGTTAAGAATCTGTTTCTTGATTTGCCCCTCTCTCTTCTATTTTCCTTTGTCATTTGTTTTGTTTCTTAAATTCCACCCTTGAGGGAAATCGTATTGTATTCATAAAAAAATGAATAATCCATTATATGTTGTCATACATTTGGGGAATATAAATAATAGTGAAAGGGAATAGAAGGGAAGGGAGAAGAAATGGGTAGGAAATATCAGAAAGGGAGACAGAACATGAAGACACCTAACTCTGGGAAACGAACTAGGGGTGGTGGAAGGGGAGGAGGGTGGGGGGTGGGGGTGACTGGGTGATGGGCACTGAGGGGGGCACTTGATGGGATGAGCACTGGCTGTTATTCTGTATGTTGGCAAATTGAACACCAATAAAAAATAAATTTATTATTAAAAAAATGAATGATGTAAAGACAACTCTGTTGGTAGGAGAGAAGATCAAGAAGATCTCACCCCAGCTACATGGTAAAGAATTTGAAGGACCCACAGAGAAAAGTATTAAATAGCATTTTCTTCATAAATCCTTGTGAAGAAGACATTTGTCTCAAAGTCAAATTGTGATCTTTACAGTCAGGTGTTTCTCCATCTTCAGAATGTAAATATATGTCCAAAGACTGATGCATTTTTAAATATGGAATGTCTTGGGTGTTGATTTTGCCTGCCACAGAATATAATACTTTGATATTAAAATATATTTCTCAGTAGCCAATAATGTAGTTAATTATGGACTCTTCAACACACCCACGTACACACACACACAGACACACACACACACGAAACAAATGAACAGTTTTAAAGAGATGTTCTATAAATTATATGGTAAATTCCCCAACATCAACTCCTATGTTTATTTATTTAACTCATATAGGGTTTTCCATGTGCCAAGCATTCTCCTAAATACTTTATAGGTATAAACATACTTAATGCTCATAACCATCCTACAGTCATGCACTATTAGTGCCATAATTTTACATATGAGGAAACTGAGGCACAGAGAGGTTGAGCAGATTGCCCAAGGTAGTAAGCGTCAGAGCAAAGTTAGAGAAATCTCCTAAGATGGGATTCAAACTGAAGTACTCTCTGTAGTTCCCTTTAGCAGTGGCTATGTCCACTCCTGCTAAAAGAAAGCAAATTTAGGGTCACACTTCTCCACATTTTAACCAGTTGTCTGTTTTAGATAATTAGACAGTTTCATTAAAGTGCTTGATATATTCTAAATTTCTTCCTTTTCCCCCCCACCATTTTCTTCCCTTTCTCCTTTATTTTTTTTTTTTTCTCTCAGTGCTGAGTAGGTGTCAGGCATCTTGCCAGGGCTCTGAGGATGAAAAATCAACAGACACTCAACATGCTTAAAACAAATACAATGCGAGAGAGAGACCAGTGTGGCCTGAGTATTGGTGCTCACATCATAGGAAGATGCACATGGGACGGATCACCTTACCCACCCTGGAGGCAGAAGCTCCCTAAATCTCCTGACAGTGACCACTAAAGTGGGCTGATGTAAAGTGGTGCCCAGTAAGCCCCATGACAGTGTATAGCAAAGGGCAAATGACACAAAGATGAAAGAACAGGAGCAGCTCTGGGAACTGGAGATAGTATGTTATAAAACCAGCAAATTACAAAGGAATCAGAGCTTTAAAAGACTAGCTGAGAAGGTAAGATTTTATTCTCCAGATAGCCATATGACAGTGAAAAGTTTCAGTTAGGAAAGTATCTAAACTCTTTGAAGTAGTAAGACCATCCCAGAAAATACACCAGTTACTGAGGGAATGTTTAATCATCCGCATCTGAAGTTCTTAATGCCAGGCAACTTTTCCAGAACAGAACAGGAGAAGACATGCATGACAAACATCAAAAAAATTTGTGGTAAGTACGTGTTAGGATGCTCATATGTTGAGGTGACTATGGGACATTCAGGTGGCGATGTAGAGAGGTAGTTCCCACACAGAAACAGCACTTAAAGAAAGGCTTAGAAGGAAGGTAGACCTCTTGGAGTCTACAGCTTCTGGAAGATAGTTGAAATCATTAGGAATGGTGAGATATCTCAGAAAGATTGCATATAATAAGGAGCAAACAGAAGGGCCCCAAATCCGATTATGCACTAATATTTAGAGTTGGGAAGACGATTGAGAAAAGATTGGGTGGATCGGAGGAAAATAAGAACAGACTGGACCAGGGACACTAAGAGGAGAGATATTTTTAAAAACAGGGAGAAAAAAAATAAAAAAAAAATAAAAGCAGGGAGAGTTGCATGGTTTCAAATGATTCAGTGATAGCAAATAAGAACAGAGGAGGTTAAAAGGATCTTGGCAACAAAAATGTATTTAGCAACAAAGGCAGAAAGAGTTTCGGTGCCTTGTTCGAATCAAAGATATCATAGGAATGGCAGTACGGAATGAGCAAAGAGGAGTCGGAAAGGCAAGGATATACCTTTTCAAAAAAGCTGAAAAAAAAAAAATCAAGAAAGCTGAGCCACATTGCTCCATAGTAGTTTCTCCTGCAGTCACATTCAGTGGGTGAAAATCACAGCCACAACCGACACTTAGCCTTCAGTGAAATCTCCTCATTCCCAACCACAGTGTAGCTAGTACCCCACAGCCCGTCTTACACACTTCATCTAGCCTGCCACTCCTGCTTGCACGGCGTTTTGACCCCGTAAGGACTTTTCTCTATAAGTCATAATCTCCCTATACAACTCAATGTGATCAACCTGTTACCTGATCCTCCCTTAAGCACCATATGATCCCTTCCTCGGGACATTAGTCGGGCTCTCAGGGCTGCAAGTGACCCAACTCCAGCTCCAACCAGTTTCGGCATAAAAGGTAGTTAATTGGCTTGTGTAACAGAAAAGCCTAGGGGTATGCTAGCTTTAGACGCCGCTGGATCCAGGTGATCAAACCGTACTATCATGGACACATCTCCCAATTTCTTGGCTCTGCTTTCTTCTGCGTTACAGTAATTCCCAGACAGATGTTCTTAATATGTTGGTGAGGGGGATGACTCCCAGGAGCTCCAGACCTCCATACCTGTTGTGGCTTGGATGATGTTATGATTTATGATAAGAAACATATATTTGGCCTTTGTCCGCTATTCTGCGCACAGAGCTCCTAAAAATCTTGGAATTTTGTAAGCGAGGAGGGCAAGAGCAACAGAGGTGTCTTTTATTATCTTAATGAGGTGATTTTAGAAGTCTCCTAAGGATGGGAGCTGTAGGTGAGAAGAACCAACTACAGTATTTGGGTGTCGGAAATTTCAGTCCTATCCTGTCATCTCTGGGGAGAGAAGAGGGGCTGGAGGTTGAGTTCAATCATCGAGTCAATAATTTAATCAATCAGTTTATGCAGCGAAGCCTCTATAAAGACCCAAAAGGCTGGGGTTTGAACAACTTCCTGGTTGGTGACCATCTGGAGAGTGGGGGAAAATGGCTGTCTCAGAGAGGTCATGGAAGTTCTGTGCTCTTCCCTCATACCTTGCCTTCTGCATCTCTTCCATCTGGCTCTTCCAGAGTTACATCTTTTTAATAATAAACTAGTAAGTTAAATGTTTCTCTAAATTGGACGAGGCCCTGTTAATTAGTTGAGCCCAAAGAAGAGGTTGTTGGACTCCTTGATTTATAGCCAGTTGATCAGAAAACCAGGTCATAATCCAGACTTGTGATTGGTATCTCCAAAGAGTACCAGACAGACAGTCTTTGTAGGGCTGAACTCTTGACTTGTGGGATCTGATGCTATCTCTAGGTGGAGAGTGTCTGAATTGAGTTAAATTGTAGGAAACCCGGGATCCCTGGGTGGCGCAGCGGTTTGGCGCCTGCCTTTGGCCCAGGGCACGATCCTGGAGACCCGGGATCGAATCCCACATCAGGCTCCTGGTGCATGGAGCCTGCTTCTCCCTCTGCCTATGTCTCTGCCTCTCTCTCTCTGTCTCTCTGTGACTATCATAAATAAATAAAAAAAAAAATTAGGAAACCCAGCTGGTGTTGCAGAGTATTGTTTAGTGGGAAAACCCCCCACCACACACACACACACACACACACACACACACACACACACTAGAAATGTGATCAGAATTATAACTTGCAATTCAAGAGATAGTGAGGGGCCCTTTATCAAGATTCTGATTGGCCTTGGCCTGTTAGCCTATCCTTAAAGTTGGGGAAAAATATCAGTCCCAGTGAAGCACATAGGATGAAAATGGAGAAAAGTAGCTTCTGAAGTTAAAAGAAGGTCTGGTAAAAAAAGAAAAAAGAAAGAAAAAGAAAGAAAGAAAATGAAAGAAAGAAAGAAAGAAAGAAGAAAGGAAGGAAGGAAAGAAAGAAAGAAAGGAAGGAAGGAAGGAAGGAAGGAAGGAAGGAAGGAAGGAAGGAAGGAAAGAAAGAAAGAAAGGAAGGAAGGAAGGAAGGAAGGAAGGAAGGAAGGAAGGAAGGAAAGAAAGAAAGAAAGAAAGAAAGAAAGAAAGAAAGAAAGAAAGAAAGAAAAGAAAGAAAAGAAAGAAAAGAAAAGAAGAAAAGAAGAAAAGAGAAAAGAAAAGAAAAGAAAAGAAAAAAAGAAAAAAAAGAAAAGAAAAGAAAAGAAAAGAAAAGAAAAGAAAAGAAAAGAAAAGAAAAGAAAAGAAAAGAAAAAAGGACGCCTGGGTGGCTCAGTGGTTGAGCGCCTGCCTTCAGCTCACGGTGTGATCCCAAGGTCCTGAGATCAAGTCCCGCATTGGGCTCCCTGCATGGAGTCTGCTTCTCCCTCTGCCTGGGTCTCTGCCTCTCTCTCTCTCTCTCTCTCTCTCTCTCTGTGTCTCCCATGAATGAATGAATGAATGAATGAATGAATGAATGAATGAATAAATAAAATCTTTAAAAAAAAGTGAGACAGAGAGATGCTGCCTGGCAAATAAAGCTAATTACAGTTAATGTCTACACCAAAACGCTATCCATACTTCCTTACTTGCCTTTCAATCCCTAAACCTGATTTCTTCATATCTCCAACATAATATGTTCGAAAACTCACAGGTTTGAATCAGCTTTGCCTGTGGGAAGGATGAACCTGACAACCAATGTTTTGTCAGACGGGTTGTAAGACATGTTGGCCTCCTATGAATCTCTGTGCAAATCCACTTTGGTCTAGTGCTTAAGGCAGTCATTCCTAGTCCCCTGAAGCTGTGGTCATGCCAGGGAGAAGCTGGTCTTCCCCAAAATGGACATTGACATGAGGCATTTGGCCATTCCCTTGCCCTGTCATAAAGCCAGAACTACAAGACTTGGAATAATCCCCCTAATGACACCAGTCAGCCCCCAGGGGGAGCTGATTCTCTCACATAAAATCCATCAGCATGAACATTGCATGGGCAAGAGAGAGCTGGAGCAAAGGTTGGCCAAGACCTGCCATTCCTTTCCCCAATCATTAGAAATTTCTACCCAGAATTTTACAGGAATCGTTCCTTGTTTGTGTATTTGTTTGTTAATAGCTTTTTTCCCCCTTAAGATTTATTTATTTATTTTAAGAGAGAGAGAGAGAGCACTAGAAGGAGGGGCAGAGGGTCAGGGAGAGAGAATCTTAAGCAGACTCTATGCTGAGCATAGAGCCCGACGTGAGGCTTGATCCCAGGACCCCCAGATCATGACCTGAGCTGAAACCAAGAGTCAGATGCCCAACTGACTGCACCGATATTGTTATTCTTTACAGAAATGAACTATAAAATATTTTTTTTCTTGGCACCTTCTTTATTGGCATACCCATTTGGTTGCAGGTAGTTGTAACTAATTTACTTTCACTTCATCTCTATCTAGTAACCCACGGGTGATGTAGGTGTAATGATGCAACTACGTGCTCACGTGTATCTGCTGCTGCACAATATGCGCATTCCCGTTGGGTGTAAACCTAGGAATGACATTGCCGGGCCTATCTCCAACTTCAGTAGACAACATAAAATATTTTTCTGAAGTGATTATAACAGTTTTCATTTCTATGATCTGGGTCTTAAGGGTTCCTGTTGACCCCCTTTTTACCAGTGACATCGTTAATCTCTTAAAATTTAGCCATTCTGGTTGTCTAGTGGTTTAAAACTGCCTACGGGGATCCCTGGGTGGCTCAGCGGTTTCGCATCTGCCTTTGGCCCAGGGCGTGATCCTGGAGTCCCGGGATCGAGTCCCACGTCAGGCTCCCGGCATGGGCCTGCTTACCCCTCCTCCTGTGTCTCTGCCTCTCTCTCTATATATATATCTATCATGAATAAATAAATCTTAAAAAAATAAAAAAATAAAAAAATAAAACTGCCTAACCTTGGTTTTCATTCAGGTTTAAAACTGTATATTCATTGGACATTTGGAGATTCCCCTATGGAGATTTTTTTTTTTTTCCCTCATTGATTGTTAGGAGTTTCTCATATATTCTAGACCGATCATTTTGTTAGTTATAGGTGTCACAAACATCTTTGCTTCATCTGCAACTTCCTCTTCACTGTTAATGGTCATTTTCGTGTTTTACTAACCAACTTTGATAAAGATGAATGGTTTAGACTAAGAATAGTAGGAGGGAAATATGATAAATTTTAAGCACCAACTAACTAGTATATGAAACCATAAATACTAGGCGCTGTTCAGGAATTTCTGTCTGAATATTTCTGAAATTAACATAAACACACAAATCATCAGAGGTCATTGATTAAACACTGATTGCAAGATCAAGAAATCAGTGTTATTAGCAATCTGCAAGGCTCTCCCTTGCTGTTTCCTAACTAACCTTTCTTCCTCTTTAGAATTATTCCTACTTTGACTTCTAAAGCCAAAGTCTAGCTTTGTGAGTTTTTGAATTTAGTTTATATAGAATCATTCTATATATTATTTTTGTGTGACTTTTTCTCACTCACTTTTATATTTGTCAGATTTATCCATGTTATTACACATAGCCATAGTTTATTATGTTTTGTTGCCAAGTGGTGTTTCATTGTATGAACTATGTGCCGTGTTTTATTTATTCTTTCCACTCTTGCCAGCCATTTAAATTATTTCCAGTTTGGGGCTATTATAAATAATGCTTCTATGAGAATTCATTTTTCATGTACATCACACACACACACAGACACACACACACAAACACATGTACACACACACACATGCATATATGAAATTCTCTTGGATATAAACTTAGAATTGGAATTTGGGAGCTAAGGTTATGTATGTTCTAACTTTTCCTGAAAATTCCAAAGAGATTCCCAAAATAATTGTATCAATATATTCTTCCTTCAACATTGTGTAACAGTTTCATCTGCTTTAGGTCCTCATCAACACTTGGTGTAATCAGTCTTATTCGTTTCACCTCTTCTTATTGGTAGTGGTATCTATTGTGATTTTAGTTTTCATTTACCAAATGAGGCTAGGCATATATTTGTGAACTTTGTGATCATTTAGACATTCTCTTTTTTAAAACTAAATATAAAATTTGTCTATTTTTTATGGATTTACTCCTTTTTATTGGTTTGTAGGGGTTATCTGTATGCATTTTGGATATGAAACCTTTTAATTCAACTTACTAAAATTTTTGTGTTTTTTTAAAGATTTTATTTATTTATTCATGAGAGACACAAAGAGAGAGAGACAGAGACACAGGCAGAGGGAGAAGCAGGTTCCATGCAGGGAGCGCGATGTGGCACTCAATCCTGGGACCTTCAGGATCACGCCCCGGGCTGAAGGCAGGTGCTAAACCACTGAGCCACCCAGGGATCCCCAAGAATTTTTGTTTAAATATGAACTACAAATATATTTTTCTGCTACCTTAATTTACTTCATTTTTCACTCTCGTTATAAGGATTTCTGATGAAAAGTCCTTAAATTTGATATGGCTCAGATCATTAATCATTTTCTTTATGTTTAGTGTTTTATATATTTCATTTCAGAAATCTTTCTCAACCATAACTGCATAATGATATAGTCCTGTGTTATTTTCCAGGAACATATTGCTTTGCCTTTTGGTTTGTTGAGCTACGAAATGCCTGGAACTGAGTTTTGTATGTGGTTTGAGGTAGGGATCAAGTTTCATTTTTTCCAGATAGAAGTAAACTGACCACTACTATTTGATAAAAATAGAATCTTTCCTTATTGCTTTTTCATTGCCATTTTTTTTTTGTCAGTAATCAATTATCCCATTGATTCCTGGCTTCCATTGTTCATACTGAAAAATCAAATATTAGTCTAATTATTGCTGCTTGACGAACAATATATGTTTTTCATTTACCTGCTTTTAAAATGTATCTCTTTGCCTTTAACTTTCACTAGTGTTCCTATAATGTATCTGTATACTTTTTTAAAAAATCTGTCCTGCTGTGATTCTGTGTCTTTCTTCACTATTTGGAAATTTTGAGCCATTATCTTTTCAGATATTGATTTTGCCTCATGCTATCTCTCCTCTGTCTCAGGGTATATACCAATGAACTAACATCATTGTATCCTCTAAGTTTCTTAGTATCTTTTCTTTATTATTCATTATTTTTTCTCTCTGTGCTTATTCTGATATCTTCTGATCTAAATTCCAGTTCACTAATTCTTACTTTAGCTGTTTCTCATGTGCTCTTAAAAGGAAGCATTGCATTTTAATATTACTTTATTTTTGTTTCAAAAAGTTATTGTTTTATTAATTTTCCACGTAATATCTTTTTGTGATTTTCAGTTCTTTGACAAATTCCTTATTTTATTTATTTATTTGTTTATGTTATTTTATCTTATTTTATTATTTTATTTTTTATTTTATTTTATTTTATTTTATTTTATTTTATTTTATTTTATTTTATTTTATTATTTTTTTGCCCTTGAAGAGTAGAAGCTTGATTCTTTAAAAAGCTGATATAAAACTCCAATATCAGCCCTCTCTAGGTTTGTTTTGAACTTCTATTGTTTTTCTTGCTTTTCCTTTTGTCGACTTCCCTGTTCATATACCTGGTCATTTTATATAATGTGCGCTGATTCCTACATGAAAATCTGCTAAACTATTTCAGTCCTATCATAACCCCATCTTCCTCTAGGGAAGATTGCTTTGTTCGGTTCCCAGAGTTAGGAGTCTTCACGTTCTATCTCCCTTTCTGATATTTCCTACCCATTTCTTCTCCCTTCCCTTCTATTCCCTTTCACTATTATTTATATTCCCCAAATGAATAAGACCATATAATGTTTGTCCTTCTCCGATTGACTTACTTCACTCAGCATAAAACCCTCCAGTTCCATCCACGTCGAAGCAAATGGTGGGTATTTGTCATTTCTAATGGCTGAGGAATATTCCATTGTATACATAAACCACATCTTCTTTATCCATTCATCTTTCAATGGACACCGAGGCTCCTGTTTATTTTTTTTATTGTTTTTTTACTTCCTTTCCTTTTCCTGTGTTTTCGTTTACGTCTTTCTTTATAGTTTTAAAATACAAAATAATTATTAGTTGATTTTGGAAAAAGTCTTCTATTCCCTCTAAAATGCCCTGCAAGATGTTGCCTTTTATGATAATTATCAGTAAAACACCTGCATAGCCCTCTGCAGCTCTGCCTCTCTAACATGAACCATTTGTTTATGTTCACTATCTGCAATAACCAAGACTCTGAGTGTTCTGCTGTCATGGGAAAAAAACTTTTTAGGTCTCTTTTTGGAGCAGTTACTTTCTGATTGAATTCTAAGCTGAAAATAAATATGTCACATTTTCTGTATTACCTTCTCCCAGGAAGGGAAGGAATTGTTATTTCAGCATTTCATGAATACACAGAATTATATAGATCTGTAATTTCCACACCTGATTGTTTTTCAGAATAGTCTCTTAAAAATACAGAACCCCATCGTGCCCCCTAAACCTACTGAATCAGAATTCTTTAGCATAGAACCTAACAACTTCTTACAGTTTTGTTTGATTTGGTTTTGACCTCCTTTGATAACTGTGATAACCAGCCAGGACTGTAATCCGCTACAGTGGTGGCTTATACTTTTCAAGTCAAATCTTCTAGACAAAAACCTTAACGCTAGTTTTCACTGATGTTACATCTTAAAATAGCTCTACTTAAACCTATATGTTCACTAATTATTTTACAATTCCTAGGCACCTAGGAATGCCAAACTATCATTGACTTTTTTCTCTTCTGCCTTTGCTCCCCCAGTTTCTATCCAGTCTCCAAAACATATTGATTTGATTTCCACAATATTTCTCTCATCTGTCTTCTTTACATTTCCAGTGTAACTACTCCAATTCAACTACTATTTCTCTTGCTAAGACTTTTTTTAAAGAGCCTATTCTCAGACTCTGAGATCAATGCCACATAATCCATCCTATACCCTAATCTCAAAAAACCATAGCTTGACTTTAGCATGTTTTTTCAAACATTTTAAACAATGTTTCTCTTTTTCAATTAAAAGTGAGTGTCCATAGACTGATTAGCATTCAAAATTTACTCTTACCTGCTCATGACATGCTATTTTAGCATTGTCTCCCTTTTTCGTCTTCATACAGTTACCTGTTAATCTCTTTATTTCTCTAAGCATACTCTGACTTTAGCTTTTATGCCTTTGCTTATGGTATCTTTTTCATTTGATTTGTCCTTCCACTTTCACTCTCTGTTCAAATAGTCTATATATGTCAACATGAAGTCCAAATGCCATATTCTTCAAAGCTTACTCGATCTCACATGGTTGCAATGATCCATTTGTCTTTATAATCTTATTACTTTATGTTATGGATATTTTGCATGTAACTCTTCTGCCTTCATCGTTTGTAAGCTCTCTGAGAGTTGAAACAGTAAATTTTTCAGCTTTCTTTGCTCCTGAACGCCTGGCACAATGCCGTGCCCACAATGAGGGCTCAGTAATTTATGGAATAAATTGATGGGTGCATGCATAAATGGCTATACTGAGAATCACAAAATAGCAGTAAAATGACTATCCAGGCATCACTAAAATTTGCTTACAAGATTCTAATGGGAGAAATTGAGAGTAATAGAGCAAAAAACATTATTATTATCTAAGAATTATTTCACTTTGATGAGATGAATGAGTGATTATCTCGCCTGAACATATAATGAGAGAGTATGTAGAAATTTCTACATAGTGATTACTTAAAATGAATTTTTTTCATCATAATATTTAGGTAAATAAATTCTAAATACAAAATATTACATATACGTGGGCAAGATATTTTATTTCTGTTTTTAAATAATTCTTGTCTGGAAAACAACTATTTTTAATATTAGTTGGCAAGTATTTACTTAAATTTCTGAAAGCAAATTCCCCGATACATTTTCTACTATTTCAGATAGAAATAGGCCTTTAACTCTGCATTCATTATTCAGACCATCAGTAACTTGCTCTTCAAAGTAGTTGTCATTTCCTGAGAAACAATGTTCCTGCCAAGTCATTTGAATCACTTACCTCTTACGGAGTTTGTTTTCACTTATCTTGGACTATGCTATATCTTTGGCCTTTAGAGATAGTAAGATACATATGCTATTTAAATACAAAAATTTTGGTCTGCATATGTCAAAATATTGAAAGTTTATGTTTAAAGTACTCAGCTTGATTTAAAAGTGGGCAGGTTTTATGGATTTAATATTTCTGTTTCCTGCAGAGAATGACAATTACTATGAAAGTGTTCTATGAACAGATAATGTTATGTCCTCTAAAAAACATAATTCATTGTTCATGATTTAGAGTTAAAGACGTATTTTCAAATATTAGTTTAGGGATCCCTGGGTGGCACAGCGGTTTGGCGCCTGCCTTTGGCCCAGGGCGCGATCCTGGAGACCCGGGATCGAATCCCACGTCAGGCTCCCGGTGCATGCAGCCTGCTTCTCCCTCCTCCTGTGTCTCTGCCTCTTTCTCTCTCTCTAGTCTATCATGAATAAATAAATAAATCTTTAAAAAAAAAATATTAGTTTAAATGAATTAATGACCTCAGAGGCTACCTGTAAAATTCATAATCAGCTAACTAGGTGCAAATGATTAGAGTCTTAGCATTTTTCCTTATGTTTCTTCCTTTCTGCTCATGCTTCTGTTAATATTGACAATTCTTGCTTTATAATTATGCGCACTGTCATTCCTCCTTAGACTGCCAGAAATGGTTGATGAAGTATGTTCATTCTTTTTTGATCCCTTGTGATGTTTTTTCCTTCCTTTATAGTTATTGGTTTATTAATTTGGTTTTGGGGATATTATAATGTCCCTTAGAAAACACCTATTGATTGCTGCAAAAGGTCTGGCTTCTTTATCATGCTACCAAATTTAGTCCCTTCCATGAAACAAAATAACCTTATTCTATGGTGTTTCTTTTCTGTCCATTTAAAAATGTTCCCGAACCTATAAAAAGAAGATATGTAACAAAGCATCAGTCCTTACCAAAAAAGAGAAAAGAAAAAACAGAGTATTTTTATTTTTATTTACTTCTGGCTTTTGACATATATGCTATGTAATTGCCTAGTATAAACTACATGACTGTATAGGGTGATGGTTTTTATGTGCCTAAGAGCAAGTAAGAATTTAATTCACTGAAGCTGGAAAGACAGGTAATTCATTTTCTGTGGGAGGCAAGTTAGCCCAGTTTCTTTTGTATATGAGAGAAAAAAACCTATCTCAAAATAGATTAAACTCTATAGAAGGAAGTTATTGGATTACGCAGCTACACTCTAGGATAAACATGACTTGAAGCAGGGCTGGATCCAGAGACACAAAGGATGCCATTAGGACTCCAACTCTTTTCATTGTCTTTCCAATGATGAGTCTTTCTTTAAAAAAATGTAGTTGTGGCTTTAAGCTCACGTTTTCTTTATGATTTGTAATCCTAGAGAGATAGTGGGTGTTTTCTGATAGTACCAGCAATCCAGGGACAAATCTGTCTGGCTCAGCAAAAGATCCTGGGTCTCATATTGGAAGTGTGGACAATGTAATTGACAGGTTAATCAAGTGGGAGGAATGAAGAACAAATTCGTGTGGAATGATAATTATCTAATGTTGTCTATGGTAGGTATCAACCAGCAACTCTAAGATGCACTGATAGGTAAATATTTGAGGAAAAAAGCATCAAAATGGACCACCTGCTAACATACATTAAATATTTTAAAGCGGGGCAAAAGACTTACTGGAAAGAAGACCGAAGACATTGAAAATTAGATTTCGCTAATAAGTACTAATTTATTTTCTTTTCTGAGATGAAACATCAACTTATATAAGTCTTTTTGACCAGAAAATAGTTTGTATTATTCCCTCTCATTTGAGAAATAAGTCTTCACCTGTGTTTTCTTTTATTGAGAGCAATAACTAACTGAAGGAGCTTGATATATCTTTCCCATCTACTTTTCTTAACTAACTTAGCATGAATTTGCTTCACTCCTATCTTTTAAATACATTTTGAATACATTATCATCTTTCCACCTGTCATGATATTGATTTAGGCTGTCAACATAGAGTACCTCTACTATTGAAATTATCTCCAGAGCATTCTCTTTGCCTACATTTTCTCCTTCTTACACATGGTCACATGGGTGGAAGTGCTAGAGAGCATATCTAATCAGGTTAATGGCTTATCTTAAATCAAATTTCAGCTGAGTAGATGGCTCCTATCAACTACCTTCATGAAATGACACGACTTTAACTACAATAGCTTCCCTGACTTTTCATCATCATACCTTGTACTTCCCTCAGTATGTTATAGTACTAGATAGCTCCATGTGTTGATAGCTCCAGTGCAAACAAAGCCAAGAACTATCCTTCAGTTCTACTTTTCTATTCATACCTGTATTTGCATCTTCACAGAGTACTTTATGTGTTTGCACAACTCACTCTCATTATTCACGTTAGGCTCTGTTTCTTTTTTTTTTAATAATAAATTTATTTTTATTCGTGTTCAATTTGCCAACATACAGAATAACACCCAGTGCTCATCCTGTCAATTGCCCCCCTCAGTGCCCGTCACCCATTCACCATCACTCCCTGCCCTCCTCCCCTTCCACCACCCCTAGTTCGTTTCCCAGGTTGGGAGTCTTCATGTTCTGTCTCCCTTTCTGATATTTCCTACCCATTTCTTCTCCCTTCCCTTCTATTCCCTTTCACTATTATTTATATTCCCCAAATGAAATGACACCATATAATGTTTGTCCTTCTCCGATTGACTTATTTCACTCAGCATAATACCCTCCAGGTCCATCCACATTGAAGCAAATGGTGGGTATTTGTCATTTCTAATGGCTGAGGACTATTCCATTGTATACATAAACCACATCTTCTTTATCCATTCATCTTTTGATCGACACCGAGGCTCCTTCCACAGTTTGGCTATTGTGGCCATTGCTGCTATAAATACCGGGGTGCAGGTGTCCCGGCCTTTCATTGCATCTGTATCTTTGGGGTAAATCCCCAGCAGTGCAATTGCTGGGTCCTAGGGCAGGTCTATTTTTAACTCTTTGAGGAACCTCCACACAGTTTTCCAGAGTGGGTGCACCAGTTCACATTCCCACCAACAGTGTAAGAGGGTTCCCTTTTCTCCACATCCTCTCCAACATTTGTGGTTTCCTGCCTTGTTAATTTTCCCCATTCTCACTGGTGTGAGGTGGTATCTCATTGTGGTTTTGATTTGTATTTCCCTGATGGCAAGTGATGCAGAGCATTTTCTCATGTGCGTGTTGGCCATGTCTATGTCTTCCTCTGTGAGATTTCTGTTCATGTCTTTTGCCCATTTCATGATTGGGTTGTTTGTTTCTTTGGTGTTGAGTTTAATAAGTTCCTTATAGATCTTGGAAACTAGCCCTTTATCTGATACGTCATTTGCAACTATATTCTCCCATTCTGTAGGTTGCCTTTTAGTTTTGTTGACTGTATCCTTTGCTGTGCAAAAGTTTCTTATCTTGATGAAGTCCCAATAGTTCATTTTCACTTTTGTTTCTTTTGCCTTCATGGATGTATCTTGCAAGAAGCTACTGTGGCCGAGTTAAAAAAGGGTGTTGCCTGTGTTCTCCTCTAGGCCTCAACTCTATGGTCAACTAATATTCGACAAAGGAGGAAAGACTATCCACTGGAAGAAAGACAGTCTCTTCAATAAATGGTGCTGGGAAAATTGGACATCCACATGCAGAAGAATGAAACTAGACCACTCTCTTGCACCAGACACAAAGATAGGCTCTGTTTCTTAAAGGCATAATCTATGGCCATCGCCTTACTACTAAAATGTTATTCCCTGAACTAGAAATATTAGGATTGCCAAGGAGTAGGTGAGTGAGTATGTATGTATTGTATATGTATGCATGTATGTATATATGTATTTTTAGAGGGAGAGAGAGAGAGAGCACTTGCATGGGGCAAGGGGCAGAGAGAGAATCTCAAGCAGACTCATGCCCTGAGTGGAGCCAATGTGGGGCTTGATCTCACGACCCTGAGATCATGACCTGAACTGAAATTGAGAGTTGGATGCTTAACCAAGTGAGCCATCTGGGTGCCCCACCAAGGAATTATTTAAGTGAAGAATTTTGTGCCTACCCCAGGCCTAGTGAGTCAGAACATTAATTTTATCAAAACCTTCGAGTAAGTCCAATACACTTTAAATTCTGAGGAGCACTAATTTTTGACATCATCTTTGTATTTTAATAGCAAGTGTCTAGCAAATATGTACTTATACCTGGTGAATAGTAGATAATTTACACATTTTGAATTTAACTGAATTGATAGAAATTTATCCACACCATGACATTTTTTTTTAGCCTTGGTAAAAAAAAAAAAAAAATCTGCACCCTTCCTAGAAATACTATACTGGGGGCCCTGCTTCCTAAGAAGTTAAAGATCGTGTGATAATGTCATATTTCCAAACTACAGATTTAGTTTTGGCTATATATCTTCCTTCAAATCCAGACAATTTATCTCTGCTGCTTCTCAGCTCACCATTAACCATGAAAGTGAAAGCAATGGTGAGGAAAAATATAGGTGAAAATCCAAGCTGAGGTATAGCCTGTTGCAGGAGGTTGAATGCATTTGTTTGGTGATGCCGTCCCACACAGACTCTGGGCTTGGGCACATGATTGCTTTAGCTAATGGAATAGGTACACATTCAATGTGATCAGAGATGGGCACTTCCATTTCCTTCTTCTTGCTCCTCGTCTTCATTAACGGAACAATGGGCAGAGCCCAGTAGGCCCAGTTTGTTTTACCAGTCAAGGTTTAGACATGAGAGAAGACTCAGCCAAGCTGAACAAAGCCAACTTGTAGCTGATGAACAGCTGTCTATAGATATGAGTGAGCCCCTCCGATCCCAGCCAGTACAACAACGAGCACATGTATTTATTATCTGCTGTATGTCACTGAAGTCACTGTTGTATGTTGCTGAAGTTTAGTGTGCATTAGTGATGTAACAGTACTGGGGCAATAGATCACAGTGACAGCAATGGAATGCACTTCTAGTACCTTCAGTTCCAGTTGTGGTTCATGCATAACTTGAACAATTTTTTTTATAGTGCTTAAACTTAACCAACAAAAAGTGTTTTCTATTCTTAACTATCTTAGTCATAAATTTTAATTATAGCAATAAAAATAGCTTATAAATATAATGAAGCCGCTCTTAAAAGACTGAATCTCTGTAGGAACTTGGTTAGCATTCTTTATTTTCTTCCATTGTACCATCCCCACCTCTGCATTCAGAAGGCCAGACAAAACTTCTTACTTAATTATTAGGTAAGAGCTGCTGGCAAGAATACTGTCACACAGGCACACAACAGACACATGCAACATACATATTATATATAATATAAATTGTTGCATGTATATATTAACTATATGTAACATATATATTTAACATATGCAGTCAACACACACCTCTATAGCAAGAAATTTGTTAGAAGTGGAAATGAGGCAGTTGTATATGTAAGTGATTCTAACAAAGAAAGGACAGAAAGAAATTTTATTATATAAGCATCTTCCCTGCTTCTTATTAGGTTCCCATAATTCTTAATTGAGAAATCTAACCTGTAGATAATACTTAGGGTACTTAATCCCTTACATTTTTCAGATGATTTAAATCACATTTATTAAAAAAAAAAAAAAGAGTTTGAGAGATGAGGTGACTCTGCTTGTATCTTAATGATCCTAAACAGAGATTAGCTAAAGTATTTTCAGAGTAATGAGGAAACAAACAATGGCAATTACTTCTGAACAAAGTTACATATTAATTGAGTTAAAGCATTTTAGTTAGCCATTGGCCAGGGTCTAGGGCCAGGGGCAGGTATAAGGTGGATTAGGCAGGAGCTGGGAGTTATCACTCATGTTCACAGCAGCTGTGAAATGGGTTCATCACTGGTAAAGGTGAACACAGCAGGTTTAGAGGTCTCAGTTTTCCTGATCAGTAAACTGAAATTTTCATTTCTTAATATTTTCCCACACATTCTTCTTTTATGCAATCATGTGTTCCTTCTTTTTGATACTCAATGGCTTTTAACTCTTTCCTCCAGATGTAACCCAAAATATCATTGTGTGCAGTCCAGTCTGCCTAAGTAAGATGACACAAGAATGAACTAAATGAGCCTCTCAATGATTTTTTAAGTTAAAATTCTATCAAAATGTCTGTGAATGATTTTTGAAGTTTTCTTCCATCCTACTTTCTTCTATCCTACTCTTAGGTCATTCTAGAATAATGTACAGTTTGCATTTATCAGTTCCACTGTTGCCTGAGTCTACTATTTACTCCAAAATTTTCCAAAATTAGATTAGAACAACTGCATCCTTAATCAGTGAGGAGTATAATTTTCTTGCTTACACTAATGAAAGCAAAGTAAATTTATTAATGTGGCTTATATATTTTTAATTATAGAACTACAAAACATGTTTCATTTATCTTCTAGATATTTTTAGTACTTACTTTTGTAAAATAAAATAATTGTGGTTTATTTGTTTCTCTTTAATTGAATCTTCCAGTACATTTATGACAACAATTCAAGGAAGAAACATGAAGATACTTTTTTATGACACTTATTTTCTCTACATTTCTATAGACTAAGATTTCCAAGCTAGAGGAAGCTTACCAATATTTTAGAGGAAAAACGTGAAGTGAGGGTTAATTTACTTTCTTCTTTAAAGTGATAATTATTTACTAAAGAATATCTGAAAAAAAAAAAAAAAGAAAGAACATCTGACTTATGGGATCCCTGGGTGGCTCAGCGGTTGAGCATCTGCCTTCAGCCCAGGGAGTGAACCTGGAGTCCCAGAATGGAGTCCCATGTCGGGTTCCCTGCTTGGAGCCTGCTTCTCCCTCTGCCTGGGTCTCTCTGTCGCACTCTCGCTCAGGCTCTCTCTCGCTCTCTCTCTCTCTCTCATGAAAAAATAAATAAAATCTTAAAAAGAAAAAAGAATATCTGACTTGATGTAAGAAAGTAGAGATTTCAAGTTTATGTTAGCAAAATCAAAAAAAAAAAACAAAAAACCCACAGAACTTACCAAATGACAATGGCACAAAACAACTATGGAATATGACCTATTATAATCAAATAAAGTGATAACTTATAAATCAATCCATCTTCAATTCAAATCGTGTGAGCATGTTATTAAGAGAAAAGATGTACTCTTAAAACTGTATATAATTGAATATTTCAGAGATGTAGTTTTGTATCAACATAATGGGTGACATCTATTGTCCAATTTCAATTTCAGAAAATTTCTAAAAGAGTCAATCTTCTTTTTTTTTAAGATTTTATTTATTTATTCATGAGAGACACAGAGAAAGAGAGGCAGAGACACAGGCAGAGGGAGAAGCAGGTTCCATGCAGGGAGCCCGACGTGGGCCTTGATCTCATGACCCCAGGGTCATGCCCTGGGCCGAAGGCAGATGCTCAACCACTGAGCCACCCGGAAATCCCAAGAGTCAATCTTCTATCTGCTGTTTTCAGAATTTTAATATCCTTTATGAGTTTATCATTTAATATCCCCTTATGTAGTATGCATCCAGTGTTCAGAAATTCTTAACATTCCACCTACTTTGATGGCTGCAGAAAACCAACAAAACTCTCAGCCTCTCCACAGAAAGCATTAAGGCAGAAAAGTGACACGATGCTCACTTAATCGATTGCTGTGCCTCTACTTAATCTATTTCTTTACAAATTGTAAAGTACTCTATAAGCCAAGTCAGTTGGATTATACAAGAACTATATTTTTTATAAATTTATTTTTTATTGGTGTTCAATTTGCCAACATATAGCATAACACCCAGTGCTCATCCTGTCAAGTGCCCCCCTCAGTGCCCAACACCCAGTCACCCCAATCCCCTGCCCACCTCCCTTTCTATCACACCTTGTTCATTTCCCAGAGTTAGGAGTCTCTCATGTTCTATCTCCCTTTCTGATATTTTCACTCATTTTCTCTCCTTTCCCCTTTATTCCATTTCACTATTTTTTATATTCCCCAAATGAATGAGACCATATAATGTCTGTCCTTCTCTGACTTACTTCACTCAGCATAATACCCTCCAGTTCCATCCACGTCGAAGCAAATGGTGGGTATTTGTCGTTGCTAATGGCTGAGGAATATTACATTGTGTACATAAACCACATCTTCTTTATCCATCATCTGTCCATGGACACTGAGGCTCCTTCCACAGTTTGCCTATTGTGGACATTGCTGCTAGAAACATCGGGGTGCAGGTGTCCCGGCATTTCATTGCATCTGTATCTTTGGGGTAAATCCCCTGCAGTTGCATTTGCTGGGTCATAGGGCAGGTCTATTTTTAACTCTTTGAGGAACCTCCATACAATTTTCCAGAGTGGCTGCACCAGGTCACATTCTCACCAACAGTGCAGGAGGGTTCCCCTTGCTCCACATCCTCTCCAACATTTGTTGTTTCCTGCCTTATTAATTTTCCCCATTCTCACTGGTGTGAGGTGGGATCTCATTGTGGTTTTGATTTGTATTTCCCTCATGGCCAGTGATGCAGAGCATTTTCTCAGGTGCTTGTTGGCCATGTCTAGGTCTTCCTCTGTGAGATTTCTCAAGAACTATATTCTGATATGAAGAAAGCTGGAGAAATTGAGAACAAAAATCTACCATCCAACCAAAGAAAACAAGAAAACATAAGATAAAACACACGTAAAAAATAGTCTGAATGTTGAGTTGATTACCCAAAGTATCTTTTTTATTTATACAATGAATTTTCATGTATAAATTGGGTTATATTTTCAAATATATCTTTACTTAATATACTCATAAATGAAATGAGTATTGTGTCCATCTTATGAAAAAAAATACATTATATAGGATTCCTGTGTTCCCCTTCAAATCTTTATTAATTATAGAAATGAAATAAAAAAATTTGAAATATATGTTTAATCTTGGTTGCAAATAAGTAACAATAACAAAATACAGATGATCAATTATATCATTTAAGAAATCATTAAATAATTTTTTGTTAATATAAGTTGCAAATAAGTAACAATAACAAAATACAGATGATCAATTATATCATTTAAGAAATCATTAATAAAAATGTATTGACTTTTATACCACACAATATCTTCATAGAATTTGCTTCATCTTGCATCTTTGTGCTTTTTAATTTCCGAAATCAACAAGATAAATGTCAACATAAAATTTTACACTTGGTAGAAATTAAAAGTTTGACTTTCCTAATTAGAAGTTGTTTTGAAAGAAATGGCAAAAGTGCTAGTATGCTGAGGAAATATTAAGGCTCAAGATAATCTGTCCAGAGTCTAAAAAGAAAAAAAAAAAATCTTAGTAGAATTTTCTTCATAATAAGATGAACAAAATATAAAACCTCCTGCAGCTCCTTGAGTGCTGAAGCATGTAAAAGCTGAAAGGGGAAAAATTAAATTATTATCATACCATTATTTTGGGGTATACTCCATAATGCCTATATATTAGGGATAAAAATCACTATGCTTCTCTCAGATGTGAATATAAATAATTTATTCAAATAAAGTCCAATACTTGATTAGATCAAAAGGAGAGAGAGAAAATATTGTCTTATGACTTAAAGATAAACAATCAAGGGACTGATGAAAAGAAAAGGAAAAGCTTTTAAAGGCCAACCACAGAAATCTTCTTGCCAATAATCCTATTATCCAAGCTAGGAATCATGAGTTAGAGTCCTTCTGCCAGTACAAAGATAAGTTGTCGTCCAAGTTTTCTATGCCAAGAAATATCCAGAGATGAAATAAAAAAAAATATCCCAGGAGGTTAAAAGAAGAACACTTTCAAAGTGTTTTTCAGCAGAGCAGCTGGTGTCATCAAATGGTCAGAGAAATCTTAGGCTGCATGGTTGCTATGACTTTGTTGTTGGGTTCACCTGCTTCACGGTTGCTGGAATCTCTATCCTTAACGCTGTTTGTCTATGCTTTTATATTTAAGGAAATATTCTGACAATCCCAGTAAAAACTTCAGGTCTTCAGAAAGGGTCATACTAAAATATGTTAACAATTTGTCAAACATTATTTTGCCATCATCTAGCATGGAGCAATGTATTCCAGTTATTCAATTTATTTATTTCAGGATTTTCTTTAGCTTTCGAATTTATGTTTTCCCAAGGAAGAGAAAAATCATCAACTTATAAATTTAGATTTTCAGTTGGCTGAAATGCTATATTGCACGAGTAAGCAGCTTAGGTCATTTCACATCAAGTAGGCAGATTCAGAAGTTGAAATGCAGAATTGGCCACCTGCGATCTGGTAAGTAGAGTAATAATAACTGCACATCTGAACTGGAATAAGCAAGTATAAGTTTGTAGGGCAGACATCTCCTGAAACCTCATTACAAAAGCAGAATAATTCTTCACGGATATAAATTCTAAAGTTAGTGAAGATAGATGGATGTCAGAATGGAAACCATTTATCTATCCTAGGAGGTTAAGAACTGTTGTGTCATAATACTCTGGTGTTACACTCATTCCCACTGTTAGTATTAACTCAGAGACCACGGACAAATTAATATCTCCTTAAATTCCTCATAATTAAAATCAGGATAATGATTGAGCATGCCTCAGAGGATTGCAGGGAATATTAAATAATTTCCTGTGGGTTTAACATTTAGCACAATGCCTGGCATATAATAGCTTTACACACAAATAGAACATGTTTTATATCTATTGTATTTTATCAGTTAGTGGCTGCCTAATATATTCCCGAGAAAGTATTTTGTAATCTATGAAATTATTTCATGTAATTACAGTAGCCCCACAGGTTGATGCTATTAGCTCCATTATATAGATGTGGAACTTTAGGATCAGAAAAGGTTTTGTTGCTTAAATCTACATGGTCATTAAGTAGTTCATGACAGTGAGACCTGTACCTAATTATTATTATTTTTTCCACAGGTACGAGTGGAAGCGAGAGTTCTGACAATGAAATAAACCTCAGTTAGATGTGACATTTTTCAGACCTTGTTGGAACCAGTTGTGGATCCCATATGTTCCATATAATTCTGGAAGAACACCTGCCTCTTGCTTCCAAATATCATTCCTATTTGCACAACACTATAAATTTTGCATGGCAAAATGTGACTTCTCTCAGTTAAGCACTTGGTCTGCGAATGTGTCTCTCTGTTAGTATACAAATATTCCCAAAGAGTGATGAGCTGTAAGAAATTGAGAGTAACTCCTAGTGATTGTACTTTTTGTTTGTGTTTAAGAATTCTTTCCTTGTTTTCATAGTTTCTGGAGAATATTCATAGCAATGCAAACAATACCAACTGACTAAAAAAGTAGACGTGAAAATAACTTAGATCACCAAAAATAAATTCCTAGTTTTAAAAGGATACTCGATGCCTAGTGTGTCTTTTAAAGCAGCACTGTATGACTCCAAATCCCTGTTGAGGCTCTGCTTCCTGAATATGAAATACTCTAAATTTTACTATGGAAGCAGCCAGAAAACTCTTAGACTCAAACTGCTGAAAGAACCTTGAAATCCATCAATCCACGTGCTTCAAAACACCTTTCTATGAAACTATTTTTATGAAAAAGATATGAAGGATGCTTTCAGGCATGTTCTGGTAAACACCAGATTTATCATCTCAAGTAGTCACGTCCCATAAGATCATCTCACTTATTATAATGTATATTTAAATATGTGGTGAGGGAGGAAAAAGAAAACCTAGACTTGAATGTAAGAATTTAGGTACATAAAGAGATTTTCTGAAAATGTCATGACTCTAGCCACATTTAACCATTTCAAACTGGCTGCCAGATAAAGTTATAAATTCAAAAGTCAGGCATTCACCATCAGATATTTTACTGAAACTTTTCTTTTCCTCATATGGTAATTACAGGTCCTCATTTGGAAGTCATTACAATCAAAATGGTTCCAATACAGACAGAATTTTAACAATATTCAGACAAAATCGTAGCAAAAGTAATAAGCCAGAAAGTTTATATCACTAAGAAATGGAAGCAGATTTTCAAAACTCCAGACAAAACTCTTAATGACAGAGGGGAGAATTTTGACTACTTTAAGTGTCAAAGCTTAGCTGTTGAGATGCCTATTTCCTTCTTTCCTTCTTCTTGTCACAGTTGAAAATGAGGCAGAAAAATCTTAAAGGCTCAAAACATCATACAAGTTAAGATTTTTCTGACTCCTGTTGGGACCATGGAAACCATCAAGCCATTATAGTACATTCTGTATAGAAAGAGTAATGAGGTGAGAAACAGCTCCATTTCTATTTCCTCTGAGTTGGAAACATGTGGAGCAGAAACTGGACAGACACAAAGTGAGCCATGAGCCACATGCCATTGTCTGAACTCTGAGACAAGGAAGCATTACACATGCGCACATCTGCACAAGACCATATGCTTCCCAGATTTCGGCTAAAGAAGAAACTAATTCTTTATGATTCAGGGGAACACAACAGATTCCTTAGTACAGCTGCAGAATGTGAACCATAGAGAAGAAGCTACAGAGACTAAAGTCACAAAGAATTGCTAATAGCAATTGCACATTTCAAAACTGAAAACTCTGGAATATATTTTTATTGTTGGAGACCAATTGCTCCTTCTGCCCCCACCCCCCCCCCCCGTGTTTTTATTTCAGGTAGTATAACCCTTTCTTGGGTTTCACAATTCTAAAGCACAGTGCCAAATGCCATGTGGTCTTAATAAAAATTAATCTGACTTTCAGCAGAAAAACCAAAGAAGACTTTCTTCTTGTAGATTCCTTTCTTAATAAATTTCTCTCCTAAATATTTATAGTTATAATTATATGTTACTTAAAATATATGTCACATAATATTATTAACATAATATTAGCGTGTGTGTGTGTGTGTGTAGTATATAAATAGGACTCCTGGCTATTTAAAAATCTTAAATACTGTCTTCTCTGAATAGTTCAAATCTAGTGAAAAGCATTAGTGCTCAAAACCTACCTGCCTGACTGGAATCCTCAAAAATATCTCGTCCTCAGACCCATGTTCCAAGAGGGGATCTGAACCTCTTCTTTCAAACCTGCCAACACTCACATACCATGTTGATTTATACTCTCAATTTATTTTCTCATAATTCAATTTTAAACTAGTAAATATTCTTATGAATCCAACAACTGGTTTCTTAAGAAAAAAAAAAAAAAGTTGGCAGACAATGACCCAAACGACAGAAGGAGAAGTGCCCAATCTCTTGAAGCAACTTCCTCAAGACATCTAAAGATTTCCAGAGCAGCACTAATTTAATCTATTTAAATGCTAGGCTTTGTAGCAAGATTTCTTTAACATGCAAATATATGTTTCTTAAATAATTTTTGGAAAAATCTGAGACATTGAAAAAAAACAGCAAAACGCAAAGTCAGACGACATTAAATGAATTGCCAAAGTCAAACAATGTATTAGTGATACAACTAAACTTACCACTCTGCCCCAATGTCATGTACACCACTCAAGTGTAGGCCTCTTACTGATTTTGTTTTTTTTCTTGAATAAACTAAGAAGCCTCCTAAGTATACACAGCCTACTTTCTCCCGTACATTCAGTTGATTCCGATATGATTCAACCTTGGTTTAAAATAAAAGTTCAAAAGCCAAGACGAGGTAACTCAGTGCTTGGAGCTATTAAATAAATATAGGAAACTCATCGAAAACAATATGAGCCTTTTAGCAATGTATACTTGTGCACCAAACTGAAAAAAATAAGGTTATAAATACCAATAAAATAATTTTGACCACTATATATACCTGTGTCAGTTTCCCTCTTTATTTACCATTCTAAATGTCCAAGTGAAAAAGGTACAACCTTATAGGATAATATTGTAGAACTCAGAAATGTTCTTAAAATTTCAATATTTCAATGTGACAAATTTGCTCGGAGGTATGATTATCTTTTCAAATATATTTCCTTCATTAGTTTGTGTTTTCCAGTACTCTTATTGCATCTGTACATCATGACAAAATGTCATTTCCAAACCCATTCTTTAGATGTACTTAACTAGGCTTTTAAAGCAATTGAGGAGAGTGTTGTAACTGCCTAAATTGAGAAGCTTAAAGCAGGAGAACTAAAACAAAGTGATTTACAGCCTAGAATTATTTGCAGAAAGTTTTAGAGTAAGATAAACTTCTAGAAGGCCCATGCTCAAGACATATTTTCAAGTTCTGAAGTATTTTGTCCAACTAAAACTCAAGTATACACTGGCAAACTGGGCAGTCCATTTACTTAAGCTTGAAAATTCCATTTCATTCAAATTGGATACAGTAGTTAAGTAAAACAATGGGGCTTCTATTTTCTGCCACATGTTATTTTTTAAAAAAACGTATACAAACGCTGTCATATGAGCAGTCTGTTTCCCTGCTCGGTGCAAGGTTTTATGTTTCTGAAAGGCCTCCACCCCCATCTCTTAATTCTGAAAATAAATCAATTTCATCTGTTGGTTGTTTTATTTCTAGGGTTTTTTTTTTTTTTTTTCTCCCCCTGCTTCCTTTTAGGCCAGTTTCCACAAAGCCATATGGCAGCTGAGAGAAGGAAAGCAATAGGCTGTATTTTCAGATCTTAACAAAAGGGGCCGTGGTGTCAAAGCGGCCCATGAATGCATGGGACACAGTCCTGTCTAGAAGGGCCCCAGCCCTTTCAGGGGGGACCAAAGGGAAGGCTGATGGAGCTGCCACTGCTTAGAGAGAATTTCTGAGTGCTCTCCTTCCTCATGGCATCCACTTTCGTCTACCCCCAATCACACCACATCCCCTTCCAGTTGGTTTGATGCCAAAATCCCATTAGCTATATTAATGACATATGGTTGGAGGAAGTGTGTGGCAGGACAATAAAGGCACAAATTGAGCATTCTTTCTATTCATTTATCATATTTGTATCACAAGATGCCAGAGTCCCAACAAAGATTATGTCCATCACACTTTTTTTAGAGCTCAGAATGCACTACAGAAGAGAGTCCATAAAACATTATGACTTGTCTCTAACCTTCTCCAGTTGAATTCTTCTGTTCTCTAGTACTAGAGAATAGTAGGTAGATGTCTACACATCTAAAGAATAGGATATGTTCATAGGCTTTAAGTTTGGGAATCTTAAAAATTTTGATACAGGGACTTGAAATTCTGCTATCGGGATGTTCAGAAATTCCTGATCTCACCAACAACACAGGCACACGGTGCTAACACAGGTAGGTGTATAGGAACATTTGAATCAGGTAAGCTTCCAAAACTTTTTAGGCATGTGAAACAATTGCATAGCAAAGAAAATGTTTTAGTGATCACTGTTTAGAAAAACGAGTCACAAAAAAAAAATAGAAAGAAAAAAGAAAAATGAATCACGATGCACGCAATGACCACGATAAAATATTTTCAAAAGGAATAAATACATATGCTGTAGCCACTCACATCAGTGCCTGATGCAGAACTCGATGTCCATACTGGCAAGTGGTTTAAAAAAAAATGAAAAAAAAAAAAGTTAGGTATGCATAATACTTATTCTTTCCAAAGAGAGAACGTTGAAAGAGAGGAAAATGAGATGTGAAGAATAGCTCCCACCCACACACGTGAGTATCTCCCTTTAATGCTCATCGCTTTAAAATCATGGCCAAAGTGGAATGTACAACTGCAACTGCTTCTAATCCTGCCCAGCAGGCTTCTCTACTGAATTCCTTGCTCAATAATTGGATATTATAGTTATTATTTAAAGAAGTAATATGCATTTAAATATTTAGGTCGTAAAAGAATTAGAAGTATGGATGAAGAGGTTAATGGATAATTAATTATCTGCCATTAGGAAAATCATTGACAGCTGAAGGCAGGGAAAACTAGCAGTCCTGGGACTTGAGCAATGATAATGACGATCTAAATAAAAAGGCTCATGATAAGTACTTCAAAGGGACATATCTATCGCTGTAGATCTCTATCTATAGCATCTTTTTGAATTTTACTAGCAACACACTTAGAGGTAGCAAAGTACCAAAGTCCGCTCAAACAATCCCAAAAGTTAGTTGCTTAAACAACATTAAATCTAATTTGACTCACGAATCTGCTGTTGGGTCAGTTCCTCAGGGACAGCTCATCCCTGCTCCGTTCAGGGTCTCCTGCACCGGGTTGAAGACTGAATGCTGGAATCATCTGAAGACTCATGCCTCAGACAGTGGATACTGATGCTAACTGTTGGCTGACACATCAGCTGGATCTGGGGCTCCATCTGGACCACCTACACCTGGCCAATCCATGGGGCTGGCTGGCTTCTGCATAACATGGTAGTTCTTTCCTAAGATCAAGACCCCCAAGAGGATGAAGCAGAAGCTTTATTTCCTCTTAATATTTAGTCATGGAAGTCACATAGTGTTGGGATGCCTGGGTGGCTCAGCGGTTGAGTGTCTACCTTTGGTTCAGGTCATGACCCTGGGGTCCTGAGATCCAGTCCACCTCAGGCTCCTTGCACGGAGCCTGCTTCTCCCTCTGCCTGTGTCTCTGCCTCTCTCGTTGTCTCTCATAAATAAAAATATAAAATCTTAAAAAAATAATAAAAAGGAAGTTACATAGTATCAGATTTGCCATAGTTGAGCCTCACCAAATTCAAGAGAAGTAACCATAAGATTCACCTCTCAATGGTAGAAAGAGCACTTGAGATAGAATATATTCACGTGAACATCTTTGAAAATTACTCTCCGTCACAATAACACTTGTTTAGTGGGAGAGAATAAACCTGTATTTGTTTAAGCCATTATGACCAAATTCCTAGAACATATATTCTGTTTTAGATACATATGGCATATGTTTTTGTTTGTTTCCGCGTTCAATATGTGTCCTCAGCTAAACTGTAAACTCTGGGAAGGCAGAGAGATTTCCTCCTACTGTGCTCCCTGTCTTGTTCACAGTAATTTTAATAATTGTAATAATTTGTTGAAATGTACCCTGAAGCGGTAGAGAGAAGGCCTAGAGCTCTGGGAGCTGAACATCTTTTTCCCTGTGGCCGACTGGGCGGGTTGACGGTGCCATACACGGACTCACAGCCATCAGGAGGGAGACTCCTGGGCCTGGCCTACTCCTCAATCTTGACGGTGGGCCTCGCTCTGAGAGTGCTCAGAAATTACAAGTGGTTTTTGTGTGTGCAAGAACCAACTCTGAAAACAAAACAACCACCAGAAAATGAACACAGCGTCCTGGCAACAACTTGCTAAGGACAATTTTATTGGCCAGCTCAGTCTGTGCTATGGTTTCCTAATGAAAGCAATTTTCGAGTGACCCTGAACGGGTGCAGTAGAGCAGGTTGAGAGAGGTATGAATGATTTAAATTCAGGTGGTATGGCATGAAAAATGTCTGCATTTTATATAAAAGACCATGAAAAACAAGGTCAGTGTGGAAACCTGTCAAATAATATGCCCACCAAGCATTAAAAAAAAAAAAAAAAGTACCAGTAGTGTCATTAGTAGTTTTGCATCCGCTGGTAATAAGACAAACTGTTGCTACAATAGTCAGATGCATTGTGCAAAGTGGTTTTGTTATGATTTCACGCATCGGGCCGCGTACTATTTACTCCCATGTTTCTTCTAAAGTATAAATTCCATAATGGAAAGAAAAAAAGCATCTCATAGAAAAAAATGGAACTTTGTTCTTCCCTTATGACACGTGCAATTACCTCACCCACTAAGGAATGTATGTTGTAAATACTGGATTTATAGCAACACCTCAGATAATTACGGGTTTAGGGGTATTGAGCAGAGAAAGAATTGCTGACTGTCCGCACAATGCCCTCTTTTATTCGGTATTAGTCTCAGAAGAATGTGACGATATAGGCTAAGTCTGTTTATGTTGTCCTTAAGGAGAAAAAAGTTTGTTTTTTTAGAGGGCAATATTCCTTTAACAAGCCAAACCAACTTGTAAGAAAGAAATAAAGCCTTATAAAAATTGGAATAAATGTCTTCCAACCAATAGGTTATTTGAAACACTGTTTTACATGGTACATTCATTTTTGTCTTACCATCGCATAACTCTGCAAATAGCTATTGAATTCAAGCTGTCTCAAGGGTAAAAGCATAAAGCTGAATGTTTCTGTTGGATTTAGCTGAGCTCAAAGAACGTCTGGATTTGTTGGTCATGGCATTCCCTCTTAAACCCTCAAGTGTCTGTTTGAACCCAGTTATACCAGAACAACTCAACATTTCGGGGTTTTCTCTTATGTGTAAAAAACATCTGTTTACATGGCTTATGTTTGGATGAATATAAGCATATTACCGTTTCCTGAAAACAGTGACAAGATGGTATAGAGCTTTGGTACCTAGTAATCTTTATTCTATTCTTTGCTTCGATACTTAAAGAAATTCTAGGATATGGTCTAATTCTCTTTGCTTTGAACTATTTTTTTATCAGGAAACAGATTTTATTTTATTTTATTTTACTTTATTTTATTTTATTTTAGGAAACAGATTTTAAAACTAATCTTTATAAAAAATATTTTTTCTAAGAAACGCTATTTGTTATTTACGTAAGCGTAAGAACAAATGTGTCATCTGGAACATTAGCGTTGTTACATCCACTCATTTATCGATCTTTGTAAAACTCACATGGAGACAGAAAACAGATTATAAGATAATAACTTATGAAATAGACATATTTCTCTTTGCTCACAATTTGTGCTGCCACCACCATACCTACATAAACAGAAGAAGGGAATACCAATCAACAGAGTAGGTTATAAAAGAGGGAGATGGAGTTTACTTCTCTTGTTTCCTCATGATATCGACTGCTCCTTCTCCTCTTTTGTAAATTCCATGGTTTGACCTTTCCAAAGTATAAAAAAGAAGGTAAGAAGGAAACAACTGAAAAACACTTACTTTACTTATATTGCAACCGTATTATATCATTAGCAGTTTCTGGATTTCAAATGTATCTAAAAATATTAGCCAGTCAGCAGTATGACAGCCCTGAGGTAGAGATAATTTGTGCAATCTGAATGCAAAAATAAGACAAGTCTTAAACTAATAATGCACACTGGAGATAAATTCCTCTTCACCTGAGGGTTCTGCAAACACCGTGTCTGCATAAACTGAAGAATGTAATTCCCACGGTGAAGCAGTTTTGCTCCTGGATGGTTGTGTGTGTGTGTGTGTGTGTGTGTGTGTTTTAAATTCTCTAACCCAGTGGATCTTTTTTTGTTGTTGTTTTTGTTTTTTTTGGTCGGGTTTTTGCTTGTTTGTTTGTTGTGTTGTTTTTTAATTCTTTCTCTAACCCTGGGCTGGGTGCAAGACATTTCTGTTGCTGGTCATCTGCCGCTCATTGCTTATCCCTTGGGCATCTGGT
The DNA here is from genome assembly GCF_053574225.1 of Canis aureus. Classification (NCBI taxonomy): domain Eukaryota; kingdom Metazoa; phylum Chordata; class Mammalia; order Carnivora; family Canidae; genus Canis; species Canis aureus. The sequence goes on along the minus strand of NC_135630.1, from coordinate 10,850,792 downwards.
AGGTTGACCAGGTTTTTAGCCCAAGGTATTTTCATGCTTCCAGTTGGCTCCCTTTGATAGAAACAAAATCAACCCTTTTCTGGGTATTATCTTTCATGATTGAACCCATTTGAAGTATGTATACGCCTACATTCTTTTGTGTTTTTTTTAATAAGATTTTTGAGCGCCTATTGACTTCCTTTGCAACCATCATTTCTTTGCTCCTATTTGTGTGGTTCCTATTTTGTTCTGGTTCTTAAGTGAATCCCATGGAACATGTATGAAGCTCTCTTCTTGGTCACTTCAAAGACATCTTTTCTCTCCTTGAAGTAAAGGGCAAGGACCTGCCTGTCCCAGCCATCTATATGAAGCGTGGGGGTGGGGGAGAAGTCAGGGTGCGAAAAGCTCCCCATTCAAACTCCTCTTCTCACATTCAACTAGTCTACACTCTGCCTAATGATCTCTTCTCCAGCTGTTAAAGACAAAAGCCACTCTGCTTAGCATTGTCTAGACACTGTAGCTGAGTTTGAAAGTAAGATGATTGTATTTATAATCCTGTTGCACCATTACACCCACCGTACTTACACTCCCATGTATGTTAGCAAGTTCTAGATAATCCACTGAAGGAACATGGCTTGTCCAAAATAATAAGACATAAGATTGTACTGCAGCCCTGACAAAAATACAGGAGTTTTGCAAGTCTTAAGTACACAGCTGTTTTTATTGGTACATGGAAGGCAGATTAACGTTCATTGGACAAGCAAAGTAATATTTCTTGAGCATATGGCTCTTGAGTATATGTGATAGGCGGGTCAACACAGATCATTTAACTGCATTTAATTACATTGTAACAACAACGCAGGAGGTAGTTAATATTCTTCTCATTTTACAGAGAAGTCAGTTGACACATAGAAAGCCAATTTCTATTTCCAGAATAAATTTTTAAGTTACAAGGCAAAACTGTTTTATGCCCGAAAAGCTTGCTGTTTCGGGGATACCTTGCTGCCTCTTCACAAGAGTAGGAAGTTTTTATTTACCATTACTACGGTTTCAGAAATTTTGAATGAGTTGTTTGGTCCAAAACCATGTGCCCTACTAAATCATGTGTATGTTTTCTCTAAAGCGTGTATTGCATATCTACTTTGGCTATCATCTTGCTGACATGCACATGCTTCGAATCTTCAGCAATCAATGGTAAAGTAATTTTGGAGATCGTATAGCAAGTAACTTAGGGAAACTGAAAAAGGACAAAGAAGGAAAAGGGCTAGAGTATAATATCGCCAAATTATGTATTTGGGGTTAATCCAAAATAATTGTGCCAGAAAAAGTGTTCCAGTTGGGGACTAGGGAAGCAATCAGTTGCTGATATAATCGCAGGGAGCATGTGACCACAGTGAAAGGGATAGGAGTGAGGAAACAAGTTTCCTACATCAAGGCCTTGTGATCAGTGGTGAATCCTCAGCAATGCTTTGTTAGCTTGAAAAACCTTCAATTTAAGAAGTTACTAATTGCTTCTTGCTTTTTTGCTTAATTGTCATCTCTAGTCAAAGCACCAAAGGCAGAACTGAGTGCAATGATTAGATTGAGTTCACATTTCACGTACACACAAAAAATCATATGATTCTGTGATTTATTTTCTCCCACTCTTATTGCTATGATCTGAACGTGCCCCTTCTAATTCATATATTGAAATTCTAAAGTCCAATGTGATGGTAGTAGGAGATGGGACCTTTGGGAGGGATCAGGCCATGAGGTTGGAGCTCTCATAAATGGGATTAATCCTCTGTATTATAAAGGAGACCCCACAGAGCTTCCTTGCCCCTTCTACCATGAAAATACTATGAGAAGTCTGCAACCCAGAAGGGGGCCTTCTTATGACAATGCTGGCATCCTGATCTCAGACTTCCAGCCTCCGGGGTTGTGAGAGATTTCTGTTACTTATAAGCTACTCAGTCTGTAATATTTTGTTATAGCAACCTGAATGGACTAAGACAGTTATAAATATGGGGGTGGGAGGAACCTGCCTTTTCAAGTATGAGACTCTGGGCAGAAACTTCAACTTATTATGCTTCATAATATTTTTGTTGGCTTTGTATGTAAATGACACATTTGCTCTTTTATCGTCAAATGCAGGCTTTGGTTCTCAAGTCTTTTTCTTGCCTACAGCAATGTCACTTGAGTTCACACATACTCAAGTCTAAATAGACTTACTTGAAATGTCATTGTAGTTAGTTAAAAAAATAATAATAATAAATTAGAAGTGGACTACAGTGACTTTGAAGTTGGTGATTGATCCCAATCAGTTATTCTAGTGTTTTCAGTGGAACGTTATTTTTAAAATTTTGTCTCAAGGGATAAAGCTTTCACTAAAGAATATAGCCTGAGTGTCTGTGTTCCTTTCGTCATTTGGATTAGCCAGGGAAGAGGGAGGTATTACTGTGAAGTGACATGCAAGTGAAGTTCATCGCCAGAGTGAGTAATAACTATTGTCTGAGAGCCATCCAGAGAAAACGAAATGGTGCAATTCACAGGGGTTTTAAGTTTCTGTTAAAAAAAAAAAAATAAAACTTTCCTCCAATGTATTTCCCTTCCTCTATGTCCTAATTTCATAAAGCACGATCAAAATTGCAATTTTGGCATCTTAAGTCTTTGTGGCCGTAACAATTTTTTCCCAGCTAGTAACAGATTCATTTCTTCGAAAATTCTATTACTCTAAGCAATTTCTCTCAAGGATTGTAACAATTCTTCTGAAAACAGATCAGCAGCTTTCAGTATAATCTTACTTCATCTAACTGGAACAAGGTCCACTTCTGGTAAATCCTGCAACTGGATGTGACAGGAATAGAAAACTCTATTTCAGTACCTTGCAGAATATGATGAAAGGCATTTGGAAGGTGGTTTGGATTGTTGTTTTCTTTTGTTTTGTTTTCCGTCTTTCTCTTAGAATTAACTTTTGTTCCATTTTATTTTTAGTCATGCTTCAAAAAGACTGCTTGTATATTTTAAGCAGAAATAAAATGAGGGGATAAAGGAAAGTTCTCTTGCAAATGTTTACCGAACATAGAAAACAATATAAACAGACTTTTAGAAATATTTTTAAATTATTGCATTAAAATAGGTTCAGAAATAAACTTCTGGATTCTACATTCAGCTATATTCATTCTCAAGTTATAAACACACATGTACATACTCAAAGACTAATTACTGCAGGTAGGAACATTGAAAAGAAAAAAAAAACTTTGATTATAAATCTGACAAAGTAAAGAGAGGAGAATAGAAAAAAACATAAAAAGGGTGAGAGAGGGCAGCAGAGAAAAAAGGAAGAGATAGATGAGCTAAAATCATTTCAATTGTATTTACTTTAGCAGTCTACAATAGTTTGATGAAATTATTTAAAGCTTAATTTAGTCAGGAAAGTCAATTTTAAGAAAGTTCGATTGAAAATTTAATTTAAATGAAAACAATCTTGGAATGAACACCTATCCCTCAAGACAGTTAAATGGCAGAGGGGTGTTATTATCCCCTGATAAGGAATCTAAATGATCTGCCCCAGGCTATAGGGCCAAAAGGTGCTACAGCCAGGTCTGTGGCACATTGAGAGAGAGAGAGAGAGAGAGAGAGAGGACAAAAAAGAGAAGAAGAAAGAATCTAACAACTAAAATTTCCATTGATCAAAATTGATATCAATGTTCTAAAATTCTTTAATACCTTTAAAAATTCTTAAAATAATTCTTTCAGGGTGTAGTCAAGATACTTCATTACTGTGCTCATCATAATCTCTGTAAGGATTACAGAGCGGGGCACATCCAGGTGCCAGGGGAGGCCTGTTGTGCCCTCCTCCCCTCTCCTACCTCTCTTCCCTTCCCTTTCCCCCTTCTCCTTTTTCCTTTTGCCTGTGTCCTTTTCTTCTTCCTCTTCTTCCTCCTCACCACAGCTATCATTTATGTAGTACTTGGTAGCTTTCCTAATGCTCCTGTCCAATGCTGAATATTTACATATGATACCTGGTCCCAGCTCCAGGGCTGTCTGTTCTACGTGGTCATTTTTACTACCCACTTACAAAAAAAAGGACATCGAGACTCGGCCTGGAGAAGAGCTAACCCGAGTGCTGTACTCTGTATGCCGCGCCTTGTACTGCAGGATGGTGCGACCCCCGGGAACCGTGGCAAAGAAGCCAATACATGTGTGGGCCGAAATCAATACTGATTTCTTCTTCTCTTTCTCCTTCTCCTCCTCCTCCTTCTCCATCTTTCTCCTCCTCCTTCTCCTCCTCTTCCTCTCTTCCTCCTCCTTTTCCTCCTCTTCCATCTCCTCCTCCTCTTCTTCCTCCTTCTTCTTTCTCTTCCTCTTCCTCCTCCTCCTTCTCCTCCTCCTTCTTTCTCCTCCTCCTTCTCCTTCTTTCTCCTTCTCCTCCTCCTTCTCCATCTTTCTCCTTATCCTTCTCCTCCTTTTCCTCCTCCTCCTCCTCCTCCTCCTTCTCCTCCTCCTCTTTCTCATCCTTCTCCATCTTTCTCCTTCTCTTCCTCTTCCTCCTCCTCCTCCTTCTCCTCCTCTTCCTCTTCCTCCTTTCTCCTTCTTCTCCTCCTTTTCTTCCTTTTTCTTCTTTCTCCTCCTCCTTCTCCTTTTCCTCCTTCTCCTTCTTTCTCCTTCCCTTCTTTCTTCTTCTTCTTCTCCTAAGAGCTAGGGCTCAGGTCAGTTAGTAGATACAGTTAGGACTTTACAAGGTAAGAAGTATAAGACATTGGCTATTCACTTGTCTACAATCTAGGGTTTTGGGGGTACCTGAGTGGCTCAGTCAGTCAAGTAACAAGACACTTGATTTTGGCTCAGGTTGTGATCTCAGGGTCTGGAGATTCAGCCCCACCTCAGTTTCCATGCTCCCTGGAGTCTGCTTGAGATTTTTCTCTCTCTTGCTCTCCCTCTGCCCCTCCCCCTGCTCACACTTTCTCTTAAATAAATAAATAAATAAATAAATAAATAAATAAATAAATAAAGTCTTAAAAGAAAAAAAGACAATCTAGTGTTTTTAGACGTCAGAGTGAGCAAATGCTGTTTTGAATTCTGCAGACTGCTTAAAATTGTCATTAAAAAAAAAGAATTGTCATTTAACCATTTCTACTAACTTTGAAGAGGGTGAGTAAGGACCACAGTGGTTTGAAAGCAGAGCAAAAAAAAAAAAAAAAAATACACCCTTTTGATTAGAATAGTCGTGCTACATTAATAAGCCATATTTTTTATACTAATTAGCTACATACTGCATGAAGTGAAAATAAAAGTGAGTGATCTGGGGATATTTAGACAATCAGTCTGAGTAATTCTTGACTTCGTTTTGGGAGTTTTTAAAAATGCATCTTAGAACATAAATATTTTCACACTATATAGAATTAAAGGAAATTAAAAATATACACACATGCATACATATAGACACTTAGGTTCTGTCTTTATATTTATTTATTTTTTTAGGTTCTGTCTTTAAACCTTTTATACTAGTTGCAAAAATATTAACTCCCTAAAAGTTTAGTATAATAAAATTAGCCAATATTTTGCGTGGCAAAAATATTTAAAAAGGCTAGATAAGGCCAATTAAACATAATAGTGATAAAATAATAGCTCAGGAATTAAACATATGACTGGGAGCTTTGGAGATTGTCTGCTTTCTTCTGTCCGTTAAAGGACAGATAGCCTGGATGTGGGAGAAAGATATCAGAGGATACTGCAAAGAGAAAAATAGCCCTGTGAAAATGGAGTTCTAGGTAATGATAGACTTACAAACAGTTGGAAATCTGAACCAGATACAGAAAAAAATATAGGAACCCTCTTTAAACCCCAGACCAAGTATATGGAAGATAGCCCCAAACCAAGGGGTCATAAAATAAGAGGGCAGAGAGAAGCAGAACATTCAAAATTTCCAGATACAAAACTTACAAAGTATTTCAAGAGAAGACATGAAGTAAAGAACAACAGGAGAACATTAACCCCTAATTGGGGCAAGAAAAAGGTATACTAGGCAATATGCAAAGCTCAGGGAATATACAGACAGTGTCAATTAAGTTTCAATGAATCAGAATAACCAAAATGCTTCAAGAACCAAGCAAATACGTTTGACTCAGGAACGCACAAATAGCAAATGTTGAAGCAGGGTAGGAGAAAAAGAAACCTAATAAACAATCAGAGTAGGAGACCAAAGCACTGGGTAGAATTAGAATTTTTTTTTTTAGATATTTATTTATTTATTTTAGAGAGAGAGTGAGCAAGCAGGAGGAGGAGCAGAGGAGAGAGAGAGAATCTCAAGTAGATTCCTTGCTTAGCGCAGAGCCAGATGCAGGGCTTGAACACAGGACCCTGACCTCATGATATGAGCCAAAATCAAGAGTTGTGGCTTAACTGATGAAGCCACTGGGGGGTGTGGGGGTAGAATTAAAAATTTAAATAATTTCCATCTCAAAGATATAATTCCTCCCGGGGCAAGAGATGATACTCTCTGGGTGAAGATAGGCCAGTGCTTATAAAATTAGGAAAAAAAAAAATACACATGATAGAGATTAGTAAGTGGGCAATATCAGGAGCAATGAAAAGACGGGTCAAAACTTGTTAGAAAGCAGTAAAAGCACACAGACAAGATGCAATTTCAAATACCAATGGGCTAACTTCTATTATGGACACCCTACAAAATGTATGTTGCTCAAATACACCAGAAATTTCTTTCTCATATGATGGTAAAGGGGAGTATCATCTGCTGTGCACTGGTTCAGGAAGGTAAGTGGACAGACTTCCCGCCATTTTCAACACGTGGTTTCCCAAAGATCACCTTCAGGCCAAAGAGGGGAAAGCATTCTGAACTGTAGCAGTGAAGAAAATGCTCCTCCCAAGTCTCTTGAACACAAGGAGCAAAACCGAGTGCTGGTCCCAGCTACCGCTGCATTCTGAAATCCAATAGTGCATTAGTGCCAAGGTCACGCTTCCCACAGCCAGTGACTGGGAATATGGCAGGAATCCGGAGGCAGGCCTGTGTTGGGAGACACACACTCCTCTGATATGCACATCTGCCTATCTGCCTTGCCGGAACGCTCTAGAACTGTAGGACAGTCTAAGACTTTCTCTACACGAATTTACTCCCTTCCCGCTTTCCTCCATGGGGCTCAGACCTGTATCAAGATCTGAACACTCTCCCAACCTCTTCTGACTCCCCATTTTCCCTCAAATGATTTTCTTCAGTAAATGACTTGCAGGTCTCACCCTAATATCTGCTTCTCAGAGGACCCAACCTAATGCCAGTAGTGCCAGAAAGCAGCCCGTAAGGTGGAGTCTGGGACAAAGTCACCCTCTGTCAGGCAAGGAGGATGCTATTCTGAAGAACTTGGGGTGCAGAGAGTTGCTCACACGTGGGACACTTTAAGTACTGATGATTTCACAGAGGTGACTTGGGAAAATGCCCTGTAGAGCAAAATTCCTTTATAGATGTAATAATTCAGGCATTTGAAAGGTACGAGCACAACAGTGCTTAGAAGGCACTGAAGCTGATTCCTGCGAAGTTGAATTACTGCCTCTCAGAAGGATAATGTGAAAGTCAGGACTTAAAGATGAAGTGTGAGAGCCACAGGGCTCCATAGTAGCAGCTCTCTGAGAGCCTCTTCCTCTGTGATGAACACAGCTAAGTGTCCAACAGAAGATCTCATAATTGAAGTTTCAGAGTTCCAGACACGCTCAACCGCCCCGCCGGGTTGCTGTGCCATGCTAGCTGGAATCAGAGCTCTGTTGGAGCCCTGGAACATGGGATGAGGATTTCTGAATGGACTCCTCCTAAAGCGTTATCTCTGAACATATTCCTGCTCCAAATCCTCCACGGTCACAATTTGCCTACATTTCCTTAATAAGAGCTAGCTGCCTTGCTGGAAGATGCTGAAGAGGCCCATCTCCTGTTAGGACCTGGGGGCTTCTCTCATGGACTCCCCTGAACTCCTCTCCCAGCTACCAAGCCAATTACAGGGCTTCAATCAATCACAGGATTGCTGGGCTGGGGAAAGGCCAGGCCAAGAGGGAGGAGAGGAATTATTCATTGAAAGAAGCATAACAATTACTTACATACAAGTAACATAAGCCTAGGACTATCTTTAGGATTGGATTTTAAGGGCACTTGATCAAGAGGACTAGTATATATCATGGGGTAGGCCATATTTTACTGACTTGAAATATTCATAATATATCAATATTGGAGCACATTCTAAAAGATACAGGGATTTACCTCCCTGGCAAGGACCCCAGGGAATGGGACCTATTACTGATCACCATAGTGACTCGGATAGGCCTAAGAGGGGGCTGTGACCAATGCTGAGCCAAGTAGAAATGCTCAAGTTGCCTAGACTGACAGTAGAGGAAGGAATAGGAAGGCCAAGCAAAGTGGTATCCTGGAATGGATATATCATGTGAGACCAAAAGCATCACCAGGTTATGTTTTATGTGAGATCCACAAAACAGGCCATTTTCCAAAGCCATTAGGAACGTGCCCGTGAGAAGGATGCCAGCACCACAGAAAAAAGGTTCAGTAGCAGCGTTGTCTGCAGCCATGGAGCTGATCCTTTAACATCCCTGAGGATGATGGGCCACAGAGTAATAGAGGTCAGATGGTGGCGCTTAACTGTTAGAAATCAAGAGGCAAAAATTATTATATAATTTCAAGGTTGGAGGAGCAGCCGAAAAGGACTGGCCAGCAAGGTGTTTAGAGATAGCTCATTGACAGTAATATCCCAAGAGGCAAATAGACAGGTGGTCGTTAAGGATGTTGCTTGACTTTTACAACCAGAAAAAGGTAAGAATGAAGAAACAGGAGACTGAGGGCAGTTGTCCCAACAGGAAGTCCTCATTACTTGCTCCATTCTCAAACTGGAACCAATTTTCAGATTCAGAACTAATGAATTGAAAGTGGCCAGGTGTTAAGAGGGAAGGATCCTGTCTCCTACAGCAGGTACACGCTGGAATGATTGCCCTGGTCCTTCCTCGGGAGGACCTGTGGGCATTTATTCCGATGAGTGCACTGGGAAAAGCAGAATATCCAAACATTTCTAGGATCGTTGAGCGCAGGGTCCAAGGTGACACTGATACACACAAAGACCTAAATGAACATCAAGGCTCCCAGTTACTGTGGGCAACTACAGGTGCCAGGTAATAAATGGAGCCCAGAATAAAGTTTGCTTTAAAATGGGACTGTTAAAAAAATAAATAAAAATAAATAGATAAAAAATAAAAAAATAAATAAAATGGGACTGCTGGCCCCACAGACCCCATCTAGTAGTAATTTCCCTGGATCCTAAGTGTGTAATTGGAACTGATAGAGTTAACAGTTGAACTAATCCCCATATAGGGCTGGCGTGTGGAGTAAGAGCTTTTATAGCAAGCAAGGCCAAGTGGAAATCTCTGTCACCTCTTCTTCAATAGCCAAAATTTTAATCACAAGAATATTTTATTAAGCATGGGGGACAACAGAGATGATGATGATTAAAGAGCTGAAGGATGCAGGGGTGATGGTCATCATCACATCTCTGTTTAATTCACTAATCTGACCCCTGCGGAAACCAGGTAGATTCTGAAAAATATTTGTAGACTATCATAGGCTTATAAACATGTCTCAACCACAACCCCTATATTGTATTGTATTGCATTGCTAGAGTAGATTAATAAGACCTCAGGTATATGCTCTTGAGCCAATAATCCAATAAGTAGATTTTTCAAGTCTGATCAGTTTGAAGACCAGAAACAGTTTGCATTCACTGGAAAGGACAAGAAAATTCAATTGAAAATTTCTTCTCAGGACTATGTTCTTTATCTTGCCCTGTATCCAAAGAAATACTACACGAATCCACAACATTTAGGACTTCATGGTGGTTGGGCACAAGCAGCAAAAGGTGGCTGGAATTCTGGAAGCATTGGTAAGACACATAGTCTCTAGAGGTAAGTGATAAACCCTACAAATGTCAAGAAAATCTTTTGCCATGAAAATTCTAGTCTTACAATCAGGGATATGCCAAGATCTTCCCTCAAAAGAAAACATAAATGATTGTTTTTTGTCTCCTCTGCTACAAATAAAAAACGTATAGTGTCTGGTTGAGACCTAAAAGAAAAAGTACAGGAGCAATGACAGGTGAAGCTGGGGTAAAGGCATGTGAATTCATATCTGGAATGGGCATGAAAAAGTGAAAATTTTCTTGTCACGTGGTAATGACCCCCCCCAGAATAATTCCACCATGGAACAGGCACCGAATAGTCAAATGGACCAAATAACTAGGTCAGGAGACTTTTGCCAGCCTTCATCATTGGCCACCCTAGAACTAGCATGATGGACACATGAAGGGCATGACCATGGAGACAAAGGGTCTATATGGGTCCAACAGCATTATCTCCTACTTTCCAATCTCTGCCCACTATTATCTTTGGAAGTCCAATATGTCAACAACAGAGACCAAAAGAGGCTAATGCTGACTATCCAACATGGCATTATTCCTCATGGAGACCATCCACATAATAGAGGGCTGACTACACTGAGCCACATTCACCCTGGAAAGGTTAATGATTGTTCCTAATGATGACCCATGCCTACTCTGGATATCAATTTGTCTCTTCTTCCTACACATCCTCAGCCAGTGCCACAATCTGGAGATTTATGGAATGCATGGAATTCCGCACACCATAGCATCGAACCAGAAGCTTCACTTCATAACATGAGAAGGGCCATATGATCCCCTGGTTATATCACATACTGCATCATCTCGAGGAAGTTGGCCTTATAGGATACTACAATAGCCTTCTAAAAGAGCTGAAGCACAAAGCTCAAAGGCAACACTGTGAAAACAAAATGCGGGTTCCCTGGGTGGCGCAGCGGTTTGGCGCCTGCCTTTGGCCCAGGGCGCGATCCTGGAGACCCGGGATCGAATCCCACTTCGGGCTCCTGGTGCATGGAGCCTGCTTCTCCCTCTGCCTGTGTCTCTGCCTCTCTCTCTCTCTGTGACTATCATAAATAAATAAAAATTAAAAAAAAAAAAAGAAAACAAAATGCTCCCATCTTCAGGATACAGCATGTGCATTAATATAAGGACCTTGAGGTGGTATTATAACGCCAATAGGAAGAATGTATGGGCCCAAGAACTGAGAAACGGGAGTAGCCCAATTGTTGTCTTTGGTATTCGATTTTCTGTGTCACCTTTCCTGGACCATGGTATCCAGATATTTTTCCAAACATTATCGTGGGTATGTCTGTAAAAGTGCTTTTTTTAGGTGACATTAAATTTAAATCCACAGATTTTGAGTAAAGTAGATTACCCTCCATAATGGGGGTGAAACTTCAATCAGTCAAAGGCCTTAGGAACAAAGACTGACCTCTCCCAAGCAAAAGGGAATCCTGCAGCGGACTTCCATTGGACTCAAACAGCAGCTCTTCTCTGGGCCTCTAGCTTGCCAGCCTACCTCATCACGCTCTGTGCTCGGTGAGTCTCCACAGTTGCATGAGTCCCTTCCTTAAAATAAGTCTCTTTATGTACAGTCTGTTTCTCTGAGAACTCTGACTAACACAGCATGATTCCCAAAGACCCACAGTAGGGTAAGTAAGGGGGTGGTTCTGTGCTTCTAGTTTCCCCAACTCCAGATTCTGCAGGGTATGGGATTTGGGCTCCAAAGGGAGTGCATTTTTGTCAGGGGAAACAGTAGGATTCTATTTAAATATATGCTACAGAGCATTTTAGGCCAACAGACAAGAAAAGTATCACCATACTGGCAGCAGTAATTGACTCCAGTGAAAAATTGGGAGACTTCAACAGGGGCAGGGAGGAATTTGGAACCTAGGCGATCAGTTTTGGTACCCAAGTCATCCCCCACTGTAACTGTGAATGGACAGCTGCCACAACTCTGGCCTGAGAAAGGTCTGACTGCCAAGAATGCAGGCTCCTCAGCAATGAAGGTTTGAGTCACCCTACTAGCTAAGCCACCAAAAAACGGCCAAGGTGAGAGTAGAGGGTGAAGGGTGATTTTGTATGGATATCTGGAATAGGGAGGGAATGAGTTCCACTCATGACCCTGAGACACCTGAAGCTCAGAGGCCATAGTTTGCCCAACTGACCAACTTCTGAGTTTCTCCATGGGAAGAGAGACCCATAAAAACAGAGACAAGCTGCTCCCTGACCCCACATGGAGTTGATCTGTGCGGTGAAAGGAAATGAATGTGGCAGCCAAGTACATCCACCTCTCAAATCTCCTACCGCGGGGAGTGTCTGTGACAGCATTCCCAGCTGCTGTCCCTCTGGGTCTACCCCCACTTAACAAAGCCACACTTCCTGCAGGCTGTCCCCAACAAAGGACTGAGTGCATCAGTGAAACACATTCCTGGGAGATGCAGGACTCCTCCGACAAGCATTTTTAGCCTAAGGATTCTCTCTGGCCTTGTAGAAACTTCCCTAGAATTGAACCACCATGAAAGATGTTTCTGACCCAACTTTCCTTTCTTGGTCTCCCCACAACATGGCTCAGACCTGGAAAGCTCTTCCATGCACATAGGGCTCCTTTCCCATTTTCCCTTGGGAAGCATTTTCCGCCCATAAATCCCTTGAATATTCAATCTCATGTTGACACCTGCTTCGTGGAGAAACGTGTGGAGGGCTTGTATAGGGGAGTCCTGAAAGGGAACCCATCCTCCCCACGCACACAACAAAGCCTATAACACTGTCACACACCTGCCCCGGTCCACAATGGAGTCAAAGAAATGTGACCTTTCTCAGACAAAAGAGGAAAGAAGGGATTTAATAAGAAGAAGGAAAACACTGCACAGCAGTCTGTAGAAGACCAGTGGTATAGAGAAAGTGAAGAAAAAATGGTAAAATGGCATCTTCAGAAATTTACAATTCTCCAAAGGTATGAGGTGTTTTCTGTCATTGTTATTGTTCGTTGGTTTTTAGTGTGCTTGTCTGTTTCACATATACACAAGTACATACTTATATAAAATTACATACTTATATAAAATTATATTTATGTGTATAACTTGAATCATTTTTGACTCAAAATATATTTGTTGGATCAATACAAATTTCACAACTATTTTGATAACTTTATAACATTTCATCAGCTGATAACTTCATAATATTTCATTATCCAAAAGCAGTTTGGGGTCTTTGTATCATCAACCAGAGAAACTCTTTTCATCATCATAACTTACTTAATCATTCATCCATTGTTGGGCTGTTAGTTTTTTCCTCCTCGATAATTATAGACAAGACTGGATGATATATCTATCTATCTATCTATCTATCTATCTATCTATCTATCTATGTATAGATGTATATCTATGCATAGATAGATAGATAGATCTTTTGTTAGTTGGTGTGGAAGATTTACCCCTATTTACCTATTTACCTAAATAACTCCTCATATTTCACCTTTGAATTTAAATATTATTTCATTCATTAGGATGAGTCCCTGACCCTCTAGACTATAGATTATTCTCTCCTTTATGCTGTCCTTTAGCTTGTATTTTTTTAGTTTGTTGTTATGAAATTCTTCTAAAAGCATTTAACTTTTAAAAATTTACTCTTGGAATACCTGGGTGGCTCAACAGTTGAGCACCTGCCTTCGACCTCAGGCATGATCCTGGGGGCCCGGGATGGAGTCCCACATCTGGCTCCTCACAGGGAGCCTGCTTCTCCCTCTGTCTATGTCTCTGCCTCTCTCTCTATGGGTCTTTCATGAATAAATAAATAAATAAATAAACAAACAAATAAATAAATCTTTAAAAAATTAAAAAATAAAAATTCACTCTTTTTCACTAAAATATATTATACATGAGGACAAGGATATTATACTATTGTCTTCTTTAATATTTTATCCATGACACAGTAGTCATGATATAACATATGTTTAATAATATCAATTTAACCAATGACTGAATTTACTTTTCATAATTTCTAATGAAAACTAGATTTTCTTTAATGAATGTCTTCTTTAATTTTTGATCTATTTAATAAATACATTTTATATATGGAAGCATCAGGGGTATTTTAAGTAATCTACATGAACTATTTGTTTAATAGGAAAATTGGCTTGTTGAGATGCTCAGTACAAAGCGTTTCTTTACAACATTTATTTCACGTAAAGGTGGAGTAAGAAGATTAATCATCCCAATCTGCAGAAGTCAATAGCTAATACAGTTGACATCACAATGTAGGGATGTGGTCTACATAAGTGTAAATTTGTATCTTCTTCCAAAACTGTAAATGGTCAAACTAAAAAGCCTAGTGGTAGTAACTCTCAGTAGGAATGGAGGTTTGCTCTTAAAAAAAAAAAAAAAAAAAAAAAAAAAAAAAACTGATTAGTATCAGTGAATAATCACGACAGGGTAGGGTAAACCTAAGTAAGGGTAAAGTCAAATAGATACATTCTAAATAAAACTATAGAAAAGAATACACAAGTCTAGAGAAATTTTAAATGATGGTAGAAAAATTTAGCTGTCTGCCTTACTGCTTCTCAAGAAACAAACAAATCAGTCAACCCTATGTTAGCAATGTTATCTTTATCTCCTTTATCTGTTTGAAGCTTATGCTATTTGAGGGAGGGGGAGGCTCTTAGTGTGTCATCATGCTTCTGCTAAAAGCAGTTTGGGGTCTTTACATCATCTTGGGTGGAAGCAATGTTTTTAGATCTACAACAAAATAAGGAATTCCCTTCTCATTTTACCCACAGATTAAAATGTTTTCACTTACCACAAGTAGAAGTATTTCCTGGGTTAGTTTTATCTATTTTTTTTCTTCATAGCTGGGAGAAATATGATTGGTTGAAGAAAAAAATCAAATCAAATTAGCTTGATAGGAATTGACTATTTGCATATCCATTTTTATCAGTCAACTAGACATCACATGGAGTATTCTTGGCATCATATGCATGTATTCGTGTGGCATGTGCTACCTAACAAGATGAACAAGTGAGTCCTTGCTCTCAAGAGCTGTGATTTAAGGATGGGGAGAAAACACATTATTATTTTTAACTTTGCTAAGAAGTGTACTAAACTTTATTTGTGATTTAGTGCCATTAGCAAGCCAGGAGAAACTACTGAAGATCTATCAGAGCAAGATTACACCTGTACAGTTTGCAAGTATCAAAAACAGCCTCAGGAGGTGTGGTACTTGAGTGTAACCTTTAGTGTAGACTTTAAGGTCTATAAATGAGAAGAAAACAAATATTTTCCAAAAGAAGGAAAAACACAATTAACAGTTCAGATATGAAAAACAGAAGACATATACAATGAAGAGAGGAAGTCATTTTTACTACAGTTTCATGGAGATGGTGGAGATATGTGGGAGGTGAGAGCTTGACCTAATCCTCTGAAAGGCAATTGAGAGCTCTTGCTCATTTATGAGTTGGGAACTATTTTGATATGAGCTATCCTACATCTAATCCTACATAATGTAAGATGTGTCTGAGTGGAGAGAAGAATGAAGGAAGATGAGGCTTTATTAAAATAGGCTTGAGTTAGCCTGAAATATGGAGGAGGCAATACATAAATATATAGCTGTAAGTGCTTCCATTTTAAATTTATAGAATTTAACAAAATATTGCTCAAGTGAATTTTATATAGAAAGAGAAGCACAAAAAGACAAAGATGATCCCAAAGTTTCTAACCAAGGGAATCAGTGACATTTAAAGAAGTGGAGCAGTTAAAGGACTCTTGGTCCCTATGATGATTTTATCCATTTTAAAAATAATTAGTAGCTGAATCTTCTTTATGTCGTCAGCCACTGACCATAGATCCTTGAATGTTGTAAGTTAAACATGAAAATAGAAAAAAATACAATATTTGGTTTACATTGCATAGAGTTTTATTGTCTATCAGGTCCTGGTAGAGATGTCTAGATGGCAGATGGAAATGAAACCTTCAAATTGAGTATTCTGGGCTGGGTGTCTTGTGTCTCCCTACCAGTTCCCTACCAGTTCCCCTCCCCCCCAACCCCCATATAGCCCCAATATGATGGTATCAGGAATGGGGCCTTTGGGAATTAATTGGGTTTAGATGTGAGTGGAATCCCTACGATGAGATTATTGCCATTATAAGAGCAACCCTAGGAACTCCTCTCTTTACCATGTGAGGATATAGCAAGATGGCAGCCATCTGCAAGTCAGAAGAAAGATCCTCACCAAAAACCAAATCTGCTGGCACCTGGAACACAGGACTTTCCAGCCTCTAGAACTGCAAGAGAAAAATGTTTGTTGTTTAAGTCACTCCGTCTGTGGTATTTTGTCATAGACATCCACAGAGTCTAAGACACTGGGTCTGAGAAGACCGGACATCATGTAGCTAAAATCCATGGATTTGCCCAAAGAATAAAATTTTAGGACATATCCACATTAAAGAAATCACAAAATAAAAAAGTGAAGGAAATAACAATATTAAAATTATTGGATAAGGGGGGCCTGGGTGGCTCAGTTGGTTAAGTGTTTGCCTTCACCTCAGGTCACGATCCTCGGATTCTGGAATAGAGCCCCACGTCAGGTTCCCTGCTCCGGGGGAGCTTGCTTCTTCCTCTCCCTCTGTCTGCTGCTCCCCCTTCTTGTGCTCTCTCTCTCTCTCTCTGTTAAATAAATAAACAAAATCTTAAAAAAAAATAATTTAAAAACTTGGGTAAGTAGCAAAACTACAAAAGTATGGACTCAAAGAAGAAAAGAAGATAATTCTAAGTAATCAAAAGTGCCATAACCTATTCCATTGACAAAATACAAAGAATCCTGAGCAAAGTAAATAAGCTTAGAAAAAATGGTTGTCTTAGAAGAAAGTGGGAGAATTAGAGGCATCTCAGCATATATCAAAAGGTTTACTTGATTCAACACATGTTAACACTGCTATCTTCAAGATGTTCTGTGAACCACTATGGATTCAGAAACAATGCAACAAGGTAGACAAATCATTCCTTGTACAAGAGAAGTCAAAATTAACAGTCAAAGAATTTTAAAAATGTGAATTGTGAAAGAAATATGCAAGCTTTCTGATTGAGAATAATCGAGCACCTACATTTTGTTCAAGAAAGATAACTGCAACTGAAACTTGAAGGATAAAGAGGAACCAGCTTTGAGAAGAAAACCA
Source organism: Canis aureus (assembly GCF_053574225.1). NCBI lineage: Eukaryota > Metazoa > Chordata > Mammalia > Carnivora > Canidae > Canis > Canis aureus. Next base: position 10,833,709 of record NC_135630.1, on the reverse strand, counting down.
CCAGATGCAACAGCCTTCTATGGGATTTACTGAATTCCAGGAATGGAAAGAAAGTCATCAAAGCCAGAACATAAAAAGCAAGGAAGAGAGTAAATGGATGTGAGACGTGAGACTGGAGATACAGGAAGGAGAAAAATCATGCGTTGCTTGTCTAACAACCAAAGGGGTTTGGAATTTCTTTTTCTTTGTGCAATGGGCCACTTAGGGCATTTAGTATGAGTGTGAAAGGATATGATGTCTATAAATATAGTAAACATCTGACAGCATTATAGATTACAGCGCAGAATAGATTGGATGGAACAGGAGTGATAAAAATACAAGTCAGGAGGCTATTAACATATTCTGGAAGGAGAGAATGATTATCTGGATTAGGTGTCTGAAAGGAAAAGCAAATGCTTAATAGCCCGGGAGCCTCTTAGTTAAAAATGCACGGATCTAAAAATGTGTCTGCCCTGCTCTATATAGTGTGACGTTAATGTCCACTTATTTTCAAAGAAACTCAAATTTGCCATATATAAAATAGAAGTGTTGCAAGTCAAGATGCCTGGGGAAAAGATTCTGAGTCTTTGAGCTTATGAGGGAGGACTCAGGATCAACTCTTGTGGCAGAGGGAAGGAAGGGAGCAGGACTGAACATTTGTATAAGAATGAGACTAACGTAGAACAACAACAAAAAAAGTGATTTTAAAAACAAGGACAAATTTGGAGAACTTACATTACCTGATTTCAAGGTTCATAAAGCTATAGGAATCAAAAGGATGGTATTAATAGAAGGATAAACATATAGAGCAACGGAATAGAATAATCGGTTAATAGACTGACACATATATCATCAGTTGCTTTTAAATAAAAGTTCTAAGCAGTTCAATGGGGGAAAGAAAAGTCTCCCAACATATGTGGTGATGGAACATCTACTACCTATATCTGTATGAGAGAAAAGTAAACACCAACACACATCTCACACAAAGCATACAAATCAAAATAAAATGGATCATAGATCTAAAAGTAAAAGTTAATAACATAAAACTTCTAGGAGAATACACAATGGAAAATGTTTAATACTTTGGTGAGGGCAGGATTTCTAACAAAGGACACCAAAAGCATGAGCCTTTAGAAAAGGAATAGAATTTTCTCAAAATTCAAAGCATTTCCTCACTGACAGTCACCATTAAGAAAAAAAAAAAAAAAAACAAGGCACATAATGTGGCATAATATTTGCAATATGTATTTCTGATAAAAGAAGTGTATTCAGATAACATAAAGAATGTTCAATAAGAAGCCAACGATGCTACAGACAAAGATGTCAAAGATACTTCACCAAAGAAAGACACTAATGGTCAACAAATACATGAGAAGGTGTGCTTTATCATTACCAGGGAAAACCAAAGTTAAAGCACAATAAGCTATCACTTCACACAAACTAGAATGGGAAAAATTAGAAAGACATTACCAAGTGTTAGCAAGGATATAAAATGACTATAATGCAAAATGATGTTTCTATGTCTTTGGGTAACGTTGAACAAAGTTCAATAAACAGAGGAGTCTCTAGATTCCTCTCCAGCTAGGGCAAAGAAATTATTTTCCAATCCACCCTCCCTTTGAAATCTGAGAACCCCAAAGACTATGCCCTGGCAGCAAGGGGTTTACAGGAAATGAAATTCCTCACAGGTACTGAATCACAGGCTTTGAGTGATCTCAATCACTAATTAGTTTTTCTTTCCTTAATTAAACTGTCAGAAATTAAACCAAAGGCTCAAAGGGAGTATAAATTGTAGAGAGCTTCAAATTAAGTCTAATTTTTTTCATTTATAATGTATGGCATCTGAGCAAAATTAATCTAGTATAAAAGTGTGCAATAGCTGACAGAAATAAAGATAAAATATAGAAAATAGAAAGAAAAAAACATAAGAAAGCCATATGTTGAAGTTGTCTAAAAGAGATTTTAAAATAATTGTGATTAAATGTTCAAGTTATTAACAGAGAAAAAAACTCAGAAAATTTCATGAGAGAACTAGAGTCTATAGACATATCACACAAAAATTCTGGCTGAAGAATAACGTAACTGAAGTGAATCATTGAACTGATAGCACAGAGATTAAAGAATGAGATGAAAGGAAAGGGTGACATATTCAAAATTTGTAAAAATAGTACAATAAGGGGCACATGGTATTTATCATCAAGTTTGTCATAAAATTGAATTTGGCATCCTAGAAGGACATGATGTGAAATACATATTTGTAGTATTAAGACAATTCTCTAAAATCAATGATGGAATTTAAGCTACAGATGCATGAAGAACCATGAACCTCAAGTTGTTTTTTTTTTTTTTAAGATTTTATTTATTTATTCATGAGAGACACGAGAGAGAGAGGCAGAGACACAGGCAGAGGGAGAAGCAGGCTCTATGCAGGGAGCCCGATGTGGGACTCGATCCCAGGACTCCAGGATCACGCCCTTGGGCCTAAGACACTCAACCACTGAGCCACCTGGGCATCCCTGAACCTCAGGTTTTAAGAGTGACATCTAAAAATGATGAAGGAGACAACCTGCCAAGATGATATAACAATTTTAAATTTATATACACCTAGTAACCAACCCCAAAATATATAAAGTAAAAATTTACAAAATTAAAAGGAGAAATAGACATTTCTAAAATCAGAGTGGGAAATTTCAACATACCCTACCATTTATTGATAGGATATATAGACAAAAAAATCAATTAGAATATATAAGATTTAAAATTATGCCAAACATGTTTGATCTCTTTTAGATATATAACCTTGCACCCAACAAGTGTAGAAAGGAATATTTAGCAGGGTGGCCTGGCAGTCTCTCCCAACTTGAACAAAGCCAGAAACTTTGAGAATTGAGTATTTTGAGCTTATGGTTATTTTCCTGACCCCTTGTTTTTTGCCCTCTGAGGCCCTTATCAAACAAGTATATAGTAAAGAAACTATATTACTTTGATAAATTACAGACTTAAAATTAGAGGATTTTGTCCAGAAAAACATTTCTTTAGGGTACTTGGACCCACCCTTTCATTGTTTAAAAATTACCTTTCTTATTATTTTGTGTCCAGGTGAGAATCCTGTCTCAGTTGACCTCCCACTCTTTTCCCCCAGCTACTAAAATGTTTCTTAATCTTCAGAAAGTTTGATAATGTCAATAACCACATTAATTTCTATGTCTCCAAAAATACTGAACAGTTATCTACATCAAGGGTGTGCAAACTACATTGGGCAACTTGTATCCATATATAAAGTTTATTAGGACACAGCCACACTTCTTTATTTACATATTGTCAGTAGTGGCTTTCACATTACAGTGAAATACGTGAGTAGTTATGACTAAGACCATAATACCAACAATATGAAATATTTACTCTCTAGCCCTTTAAGAAAAAAAGTTTGCCAATCCTTAATTCCTGACCTACGTGTTTGAATAAACAGAGACTAAAGAAATTTAAACCATATGGCTATCTTAAGTCTATTATTCATTTATGTTTAAAGATTTGCAAAAAGCTCAATTTTTGCATTGTTCAGTTTGTTTGCGTAGGATCCCTTCATATTAGCAATTGCTAAATGCAAGGTCCCACTATATTGGGAACTTCAATAAATAAAAATTAATATTATAAATATTTTAATTTGGCATGAACAAAAATTATGACATGTAAGAAGTTATCCCATTCCTCTCTGCAAATTGGAGGTAATATTGCCACAAGGGCATTCTTTGGAATCTGATCCAAATATTCAAATCACTCTCAGGACCACCACACAATGAAAATAAATAACATTTTTAAAGAAGATAGAAAATGACACTTCATCATCTGTAACTGTCTTCCTATTTCTTAGCATGTCCTTTCTTTCTTTTTTTTTTTTTTCAATTTCATTAGAGGAAATATCAAATGCATCCCAAACTCACTCACCATGAAGTTGTTATAATGAAAGAAAGAACGAGCAAAAAAGACAGGGGAAATGAAATCACATCTCTACACTTCTGGAAACAATCAAGCTGTATGAGTCAGACAGCAGGTCAGCGGTTTTTGCCAGAATGCCATAGTACAACTCTATTGAAAAACTAAACCAACACAAAAAGTAGTTAAAAAAAAAAGAAAAAAAAAGAAAAGAAAAGAAAAGAAAAGGGAGGGGGATAAATATTCAAAGTACTGCAGACCCTATGTACAGTTGGACGTTGTGCGGATGGCCTTCATTTATGGAAATTATCAGAAGAACTGTTGTGAAGAGTGGCAAGTAGCCCCTGAAAATAAAAGACTGGCAGCAATTCCAGGACAGACATTATTACAACTGTGTGATTTAAAAGGAGTTCTTCAAAAATAAATAAATAAATAAATTAATTAATTAATTAATTTAATTAAATAAAGTAAAAGGAGTCCTTCAATATGTAAGACACCTACTGCCTTAAATACTGAGATATGCCTTAAATATTGAGATGTGAAACCATACATTGTTTTTCATTTAATCACATATCTCTATATTCATTTTGTGCTCCATATATCCTATAATAATTGGAAATAATACTGTCCTAGAGATGGAGATTACTAAATTTTAATTCCAATACCCCTATTTCAATACTGCTACACATCTTGTCACTTTGCTTGCTTCACCATCAGACAAACATATAAACCAGGACTAGCCAGATCTGAAAAGCACAAATCATAAATTCACCCTTGAAAGTATGAGTACATTTCTCGATCTTAAGCAATTCCTTTTATTTTATTGTTTCTTATTTTGGTCTGGTGCTAATAATATTTCCTTATTATATGTGTACATGTGTTTATAAATATACTTATTTATAGATATTTATGTATCAAACATTAACCAATGTTTCAAGTATTGTTGGAACAATAAAATTACTTTTTTTCATGAATCTTATGAAAAGCAACAAGTTAAGGAAAAATATTGATAATTTGATACCCCATGTAGGGTATTAAGATGCATAGTGTTTAAGTTTCTATAAAGAACAGTATATATTTATGGCTGTCAGTACTATAAAAAGATGAATAGATAGATGACGGGACATACTGATAGATAAATAGATACTTACACACACACACACTATCACACAATTCAAAATCAATTGGAATTTAAGGTAATGGTCAGTAATAAATGTCTGTACAAGGCCTCTGAATATTCTATTTAATAAATTTGATCATTAAATTTGGAAATGACTTGTCTTAGTAAAGATATTGATAGTTTTTCCTTCTAATAATGCAACAATTTCTATTCTCTTTCAAGTATTTATTTATATATTGTGAACAAAATAAGACTAAAATAGAACTAAAATAAGTTTTAGCAACATGTCATTTTATCTTTGTAGAGTTGGCAATAATGTTGTTCATTTTACAGTCCCCATATTTCTTCTTTACCCAAAAGACTATTAATTATATCATAGTATTTTGCACATAGATTAATGATACCCCTAATACTTCATTGCAAAATTTCTTCAGTTTAAAAAACCAGCATGTGTATAAATAACAATAGCAAAGAGCTGTGGGAGAAACAGACCAATTCCCTTGTAATTTTACTGATAATTGAAACTAAAACATTTATTAATAACTCTTTAACATTTTCAGAACAGATTGCATAAGACACACAGCAACCATATATGCATTTTTGACAAAGAATTGCTTATTTCTATTATTTAAAATTTATTCCTTTATTTTCAGTAATAGGACATGAGCAATATTCACAGGTGGTAATTGACAGAACTGATGAAGAGAGCTCATGTATCCGTTCATTTATTAAATTCGTATTGTTTCCATACTGAGTCTCAAGCATTCTGTTAACTTCTCAGGATACAGAAGTGAACAAAGCATTATTTCTGCCTTAGTAGACTCTAGTCTAATGGCAAATTTGACTTGAAAACGTGAAGCATTCAGTACTAAAATAAAAATCTAATCCAGAAGAGCCCCAGATCTCGTAAACAAATTTTTTTTCAAACATTTTCTCACTTTCCCTCACTTGCATACCCAAGCAATTTTTAAATAAGTTCCTTCTTTACAAAGTTTTTGTCTTTGTTGTCTATTGCTCCTTTGTTTTGCAATGTCTTCAGCAAATATGTTCCTGTATCAGTTGCCCATTGGCTTTGCCATGCCTAGAGCAAGACAAACAAAATGAAATACTAAATGTGTTAGTAAATTGTTTGTACTAAACGTTATTTTGCCGAGTGAACAGACTTGAAATTGTGAATTTTGCCTTTTGTTTTTCTGGTATAAAAGTTACATGATTTTCAATATTCTAGGGAATAACTTCTAAAGCCTGTGTATAACCGTTAAATGGACATATCAATATTTAATTAAAAATTTGAACTAATGTTGCTTTATCTTTATGTCATTTGTCTGCTAAAGTTATAATGAAATAGAAGCAACAAAGCCAGGCTTGTAGTGCAAGCCCAGGTAGTTTATTATCGGGTCAATATGGAAGCTTTCTAACTTTCAATGGGCATGTTTTTAAAAAGAAAATATCAATTCTTCCAAGAACAAGACAAAATCAGTTGAAAAAGCTGTTAATGTGGAAATCATTCTCTTCTAGGAACAAATGTGGAAAGTGGTATAATCTGAAGACAATAAAACTGTGGTTATTTTGAGGTCAAAATGATCAGTATTATTTTCTCTCGAGCAACACAAGAAGTAAAAGGGACTTTTTTGTTAATTCCATCTGGCTCACAGATGTTATTTATTGTGAAAATTGGAAATATATGAAAACCTTATGGCTAATCTGTTTGGAAACACATTCATTTTTATGGCAAGATAAAAGCAGATATTATAGATATATTTAAAGAGGTTCTATTTACATATTTATCAAATCTAAAAAATTTGTAAGTTACTAGTGGTAACTTTTTTCAACTAATGATCCTCATAATAATAATAATAATAGTCAATAATAGTCAATAGTAACTTTTTTCAACTAATAATCCTCATGATAATAATAATAGTCAATAATAGTCAATAATAGTCAATGAAATTTTTGCCAGTCCACGGAATGATTTTTGAATGGGATATTTTTTAAAAGAAACTTATTTTATCACCAAAAAATATATGGAAACATGCCGTGATTATGTCAGGGGGAAACCCTTACTGATTTAAGAGTGTTCTTGATAAGTTCTGGCTTATGGATTGTTTCCTGGGAAATTCTGCTACATTCTTTGTTTCCACTTAAATTTGGCTTTTAAGAAAACATTAAGGCGACATTTATATTAACCTTTAGAAGGTGTATACGATATCACATTTTAAAGTTTTGTTTTCCAAATGCAGAAACACACCTTTAGAATGATGTCCATACAGCCTGTCATAACACTAAACCTGTAAACACACACACACACACACACACACATACATATAGATAGCTTTTATTCTGTATCTAACTTTCTCGCCACAGCTGTTTTATGCATTAAAAACAATCTGGCTGATAATAACACACTTACACGATGTGTAAGTGAACCTTAATGTGGTGCCTGACTTTCTTCTGATATAGTCAGTTATTGTCCAGAGCCTGAATTACTGAATCGTACTTTCCTACTGTTCTTCCCATTGGGCATCAATTCTCAAATGTATCTAGAGTCTCTGCAAATAAACCATAGAACTCCTTCTTGCAGGTCAGCTAAGAGGGAAAGGTTATAAGTTCAGAAAATACTGCTGAGCTAAGCAGCTTGTGACTTCACCTATAAACTAATAGGCCTACAAATACATTTGCTCAATATCCTATAGAAAGACATGAACTGTTGCTTGTGGTTTTGGGTCAGGCATCTGTACTGAGATGATAACATTAAGGTCCAGTGAACACAGCATTCCTGGGATATACAAGTTTCTCTTTAAACCAACAACAAGATTACATTTAATTATGGCCTCATTAAAGCCGAGTCATATGTGCAATAGGCAAAAATACACGTGAGAAGGGAGAGTTAGAGGTGGTGGGTACATGATTTAAACAAAAAATGTTTATCTGTGCCTTTCCTGTGCCTTTGCAACATGAGAAAGCAATTTGAAATTTTGATTCCACAGATACATCCTACAGCCTTTCACTGTATTTCCTAGACAAGGTGCATAGTGCTAAAATGGCATCAGGAATTTCATTAGTAGGTTTAAATTGGAAGAAATTAAATCTGATGTCATGAATCTAAATGTTAATTCAGTTCAACCAGGGTAACGCTAACAGCTTCTCTGAGAATTTTGGTGCGTATTTTAGGCAATGCTGTCTCTTTTCACAGGTATGGACATGTCTTTTGGGGAAAAAAGAGAGTGGATAGGAAGTAAACAGAGTAACAACCAGATATATCCAAATCCATTCAGCTGGGACTGAGAAGACCTGAGAAGGTGCATCCAACCTTTAAAGCTATTCACAATACTGCTTACCCTATGAGATTTTTCAACAGCTAATGGTGCAAAATGACTGCAAACATTCAATATAATTCTCTGACACGATTGCTGGGGGCTACAGGCCTATGACAATTTTTTGGCTTCCAAAACTAACAGCTTTACAATCAACTTAAATCAATAGCAGCATTTGATTTCAGTCATATTGGTTTCCTTCTAGAATTTTGATAGGTATCGTAATTTTGTAGTATTGATCAATATGCTACGCTCTGTGTCAATATGAAAAACACAAACATCAACTTCAGCTACTTGGAAAAGTTTGTGAGAACTCAGGAAGGCATTTCATTCACCTTAACATTCTTGACTACAAGATTTAGCAAATTTATCCTTTCTTTATGAGCATGTACCCTTGCCTAAGAAAATCAAGTATTCATGTTCTATTCAAGTGAAATCACCCATGTTAGAAAAATGTCTGTTTCAGGGTTTTTTTTGTTTGTTTGTTTTCCAGTTTCTTGGCTGATCAGGGTGTATTTACAATGGAAAATCTTTTGAATAAAATACAATTTTATTATTCAAATGTGAATCTGGAGTAGATTTATCAGCTCTTTTTCAGCGTGTACACCTGCATAGTGTTATGGAATGCTAGGTCTTAAAAAGGAGTGCTTTAAAACACATTAATTTCCTTTCTTGCAGCACCAAGCCTCACTCTCCCTGGTGTGTGTGTTCAGCTGGTTCTCCAAACCTTGGTCACAGTCTCTCTGACCTTGGTTGCCTAGTTACAAAATCCTCTTTGTGATTTGTGAGATGCTTGTCTTGATGGAGAGCAAAGGATTTTTTTTTCCTAAAGTAAACTTAAGAGAGTTTCTATTTCGGACTAGAACATATTAAAACCAGTATATTTTGCCAAATTTAGTATGTGTACTTCTTTGGGATTAAAATTATGATCTCGAATTAAAACCAGTATATTTTGCCAAATTTAGAATGTGTACTTCTTTGGGATTAAAATTATGATCTCAAATTTTTCTGTCTAAATTCTATTTAGTATTGCCAACATTTACTTTCTGGCTCTAGAGAATAGCATCTCAGATAGTTAAGATTGCAATCTAAACTCCTTAAAAAATGAGGTGACTTTATAAAACTTAAGGAATACATATAAGAATAGGTGTGAAGTGTCATTGTATGGCTTCTGAAGACAAATCGTTTTAAAATCCCCATCCTTTATGTAAGTGAACTTAGAGGAACCGTATTTTTAATAATTTCTGATGGTAGACAGATAATCCTTGATGCCAGAAAAATAATCTGTGATGCACAATTCACTGTATTCATGATCATAGTCTTCTTATCTTTCTAAAGGTCCATATCTGTCTATTAGTGTCAAAATACAATATTGCTTTTCAGATAAGCATTTGTCCAAACTTTCAAATCCAGCGTTCTCAGGTTTTCTTTTCCCCCGGAAAATAAGATCCTCTGGTATGTATGTGCAATTAAGCAGCAATTCAGTGAGCTTACAAAAACACACAAAAATATTAACACTTGCTTGTTGTGAGAGTGTAGGTATATAATTCTGGAGATTACTTTAAATTGGAGCTCATAGCCAAACTGAGCATAAGCACCACGGTCAAGTTAGGAATTAACAAGTCCATTATATCATAGATTCAGCCTGCAACACGGACTCTTGAGCATAGAGTCCCACTGAAGTTAGTATAATTGGTACCAGCTGTTTAACTGTTGCTTTTTTTTTTTTTTTTTCATTTTGGACAGGAGCCAACTTGACTTGAAAGTAATGCCACTAAAAGAGAGAGAGAGAGAGAGAGACTGAAGAGTGATGCCAATGTATATGTATGTATTTAATTCAGGCCGTCTTCCTCAAGCAGTTCATCTCAAGGCCATGATGATTCAAACACAACAATAGTGATAATGGGCTGTTTGGCTGCTAAAAGGCAGCTGGACTGATTGAAGCCAAGATGAGTGGGGAAAAAACATTTCACTTTTAAACCTTTTCTTTATGAAAGAATAATTGTCTCCCAACAATGTTGCAAATGATATATTTGCATCTTCCTAATATTTTCTGTAACAATCTCTAATAAGACTGATTTGTAGCTAAAGTAACAAATGACGTCCTGAGTCTTCTTTATAATTTTAGCTTCTTTATAATTTTCTTCTTTAATGAAGTTATTGAGTAAAGACTATGTGGTGGTTTTTTTTTTTTTTTTTTTTGGCTGAAGTCCAAATATCAGACAATATTCCCCTAGAGACATAAAGCATGACAAAATTGAGATATGCCTCAAATATCAACTAAGAGATATATTGAAATTCATACAACTATTTAATGTTACATCTGGATCAACAATTGAAGTCTCTTAATTCCTAGTTAATGACAGTTCTGCTGAATGATGTACTGGCCTTCTTACCTATTTTGCCAAATAGTGATTTAAAAAAAAATTATAGTAGATTAAAATAAACTGTAAAACTCCAAGCTAATTGGTGAAATTAAAGTCATAAGCCAAAATTTGCAAAACTAAAACTATAAAAGTTTCATTTTAAACAGGCAACTTTTAAATGTGCTAAGAGTAGTAGAGAGCATGCACAAAGATGTCTTTTAAAAGGAGTAATTTGGCAGTAAAGCAGTCAAAACATTATTAATATTAAAGTTATGAGAAGCAATTAGGAAACCATGGCAAGAATGGAAGTACCTCCCAACGTGTCATGTTCAGAAGAGAAAGGAAGGAAAGAATGTTAGAAAAGTCATGAAAATAGAAAAATCTGGGCTTGAAAAAAAAAAACTGGATAAAAGAAAGGAGAGATATTAATGCATTAAAGGAGAGTTCATGTTTTGGGTAATAAACCATTTATTCATCAACAAATCGTCATTGAGCACCTATTACCTACTAAGTACTCTTCTATTTATTGTGATTTAAGAGTAGTGTGTCGCTGATGGAAATGGGCCAGATTGCAGTCACCATCTTTATCAATGCTCAACCTCTTTGTCTTTAACCACGTTTGAATAATTCTTTCACATTTTTTTACGTCTATGGGAGATCATGAAAAAGAGTAAGTTTCCAATGTATGGAACAATAAATAGAAGGGTCCCATATTCTAATGCAGGATATTTTGTGAATGAGCCATTTGACTCCCCTAGAGATAAAAATAATGACTCCACACAGTTTGTTTTATGAATTACTTTCTCTCCCCTCTTCCCAGATCTCCTATAAATATCTTCCACTTTCATTGTTATTGGGGATCTTCCCTCTTCTGTACTTACTGCAAAGGAAACCCAAGTCAACATGTGATTTATGTATAGGGGAGAACAGAGTAACTTAGGCTTCCCTAACCTACTCACATTAGCTAATTAATTGAATACTCTTACCAAATAGTTCTTAAAATTGAGAATAAAATAGATACACAGAGAAAGAGATACTGGCATTCACCCATGTGTACCACCTCTAATTTCTCTCCCATGATACTAAAGCAGGATATTTTTACGGCCAGGCGGGATTGGCTGGTACTGCATACAATGGAGTTTTTCTTGGGCCATAGATTTATCAATAGGTGGGATTCCAAACTCAGCCATTTGGCAATAGGGAGAAGACAATGGATCTACTCAGAATTCCTCAACCTCGGTACTACTGACATTTTAGGTCTGATAATTTTTGTTGTTGTTATGAGGGAATGTCTAGTGCACAATAGAATGTTTAGGAGCATCCCTGATCTCTACCTTCTAGATGCCAGTTGCGTACTCCTCACCGCCCCCCTCCCCAAATTGTGACAATCAGTTGTCTCCAGACATTCCCATTGTCCTGTAGGGAAAGTAAAATCTCTCCCAGTTGAGAGGTGCTGGTTTAGCTGGACCACAGTCCGTTATACAATCAAAGCAGTTCAGTTTGTAGGGGTCATACCAGTTGATCTGTGTCCTCAGAGCTTCTACGGTGCCTTCCTGAATCTGTGGATTAAAGGCATAGGTTCTTTCTTCTGTGGCTAAAATACTTTTAAGTCTATACCTTGGAAGCAGAGGCTGGATTCTTATTAGTTCAGGTGCTCTATCTACTTAGAAGATGAAACTTATTAACATTAGAAACTAATATACTTTCATAGTCAGTATTTTTCTGCCAGCAAAGGAATTTTACGCTTTCTTTGAGATCTCATTGTGTAATTTCTATAAAACAAACATAGGCTTGTTCTTTTTTCCCATCCCCCAAATCCAAATAGTCACAAATAGAACTTCACATCAATTGATCAAATTTGCTTTGAATTCTCAGTTTTCAGGATGCTAACCCACACTTACCACATATGCCTATATCAATTTTGATTTCTGTTTTTAACTCAAGAAGTTAATCATTCAACAATCTATATACATGTACTTTGTTAAATAATTGCTCATACATCTCACACAGTAGGTAAATATATTAACTGTTAATTCTTTGGCCACAAGATCTAACATTATGTTTTTCAATAAAAGTATAAAAAACAGTTTAATTTTAAAAATTCCATATATCATATTGGCTTCACTCATCCTCAATCAACATTTAACAGAAACATGCATTCCCATCTAATCTTTATATTTCTAGATTTAATCAGGAAGAGAATAAATTAAACCAAGTACTTAGGATAATTGAGACTATAAACACAAGTCAAACCATTTGCCCATTTTTTCCCTTAAGCATCAAATAAAAAGATATAAATCTTTTCTAATCTTTAATATGTTTTAATGCTTTAATGCTTATCAAAGTCATTTTAATGCCATGACAGTTGTGAAATTATTCTTTTATAATAACGATTAGGTTTTAGCTATAAAATAATACATTGACTATGTTATCAAAGGCCAGCTTTGAAGCATTCAGTATTGTCCTTTTTTTTTTTTCTGCTTTAACCCTTCTTCTCTCAATAAGTCAATAATATGTGCTGAATTTACGAAGTAAAGCCTACAACTTACCAGTTTCTGATTAGAATTTATCCTTAGGAAACTGTCATAATAGCTAATGTTTAGTACAGAAAAGTAAATTTTCTAGAAGTTTTTCAGTTTTTTGCTATTCTCTCATTTGTTTGATGTCCTTATAAATGCTCTACTGATCCTGTTTTGAAACAAATTTGTACATAGTTCCAGAAGATTGTACTGCAATAAAACAATACCTAATAGACTTTTCATACAGGTCTTTATTCATCAAATATATATATATATATATATATATATCCTCGAAGTCTTGAACTATTTCTTTGTATCCCATCCTGTATGGGGTCTTTTGCACAGTAGGTGCTCAATTAATATTTGTTGATGGGTTACATGATTCCTCCATGTGATTATTTTAAGAGTCTAGCATTTGATTTTATGCTTCTCTAAGACTGAGTGGCAGAAAAGTAGCGAATTTACAGTAACAAGACTGAGGTTTTATACTTTGAATTAGGGCAGCCCAGTGGCTCAGTGGTTTTGTGCTGCCTTCAGCTTAGGGCACGACCCGAGGGTCCCGGGATCGAGTCCCACATCGAGCTCCCTGCATGGAGCCTGCTTCTCCCTCTGCCTGTGTCTTTGCCTCTCTTTCTCTCTGTGTCTCTCTTGAATAAATAACTAAAATCTTTAAAATGCAACAACAACAACAACAATAACAAAAAACAAATATACTTTGAGTGAGTGAATTCCGCTCATTGATTTCAGGTACAGGTACCCTTGTGTATTAATATTAACTTTTAAGTGTGATATATGGCATCCTGTAGGTAAGCTGAAATCTCAAATGGGTTTAAGATCCAACCTGCATATGTTGAGCTTATTTACCTGGTTTTATTTAGAGTTCACTTTCAGGAAATATAATCATTTCGAAATCTGGAAAATGCACAAGAAGGAAATAATTTTGCCTATTTTGGGGGGAAATTGAACATGAAATACAAATCAATAATTCCCTCTAATTAGTTGATCTTAAAATTTGAAGAAAATAGTATGGAATATCTCACGCTTTTGCAAGATAGTTTTTACTTCCAATTTAAAGTTATATTTGAGAAAGAGGAAATTATTTACTTTTCTCTGAAGACAGCCTTTAATTTTTTACTGCAATAATACTTCTATATATATCACTCCTTGTCCATTTTTACACCTTGATTCCCCTGGTGAGATTTTTGGCACTTTGTCTAGAATATTAGTAGTAGGTTTATTCTGCTACTTTCTATTCATTCTACTGTTCTGCTTCTGATTAATCATGTGGGCACAACAAAAAGCCAGACATTTGTTTATTGATCCCCATTCAATACTATAAGTATTTTACAGTAGATGCATAGAAAATCACAAGTTGAAGTTATTATCTAGGGTGCCACATATTATTTATGTGGTATGTATGTTAAATTCAAGAAAAATGCAACGGATTCTAACATGTAGTGTGTGCCCATCATTTATGGGGTATGATTCAAAAATATATGTTGACTGATTTTTCAAGCCTGTATCCAAGAAGTCCCTTGGGAATCTGTAGTCCCAACTTGGTGATAGTCCCATCCCATCCCTTTTGGCATTTTGGAAAAGCTCTTTTGGAAGTAGCTTTATAGTCTGTGGTATATTTTATTGACCCACCCAGTAGCACCAGACTTTTATATTTTAAATTTGGATTTCATTTGACAGAAGAGATGGAGCTCGTTTGGAACCAAGACTCATGAAAAATGTAAGTGATGGAATTGGACAGTGCCATTTTTAGACTCCAAATAGTCTGTGTTTTTAATAGATCTGAGATTGATTTTTGTTTCTGCATGACTCAAATATTTGCAAGAATACACAAGAAGTTTTCCAAATTCTTTGTGTAATGGAATAAATAGACCCTCTCCCAAGATGTCCATTTTGAAAGACAACACTCCTTTGATGAAGTAAATTTAGGCATGTTTATAAAAAGCAATTACTTATAGTCACCCACTGCACTTTCACTTAGGAAGAATAAGGGGTTGTCAGCTTGCACAGAGCAGGACCTGGCTTGCAGGATATTGTATGGCTTGTCAGAGATCTCAAGACATCCAACCTGAGGTGGTACCACAAAACTAATGCTATCAATAACTTGTAACAATTTTTTTGAAAGACAAAATAGCTTTCCTTATGATCTCCTAACTTGGTTCTTGCCCTTATTAAATTAACTTTTCCAGCATTGCTTGAATTTTTTAGCCTGGGAATTATTTAGGCTTAAACACTCAACATAAGCTAATAATTCCCTGTTTCCTTTGCTATTCTAGAAGGCAAGAACTGGGCATCTGTCCAAGAGAGAAAATGTTGATTATAAATCCAAAACCTGAAGAAGAAATATCTTGCCTTTTCAGTTGCTGCCTTAATTGGGGTGGTGGGGGAGTGCAAGTGACATTTTAAACTTGAGTCTAAATATTTGTAGAAAACTCAACAAAAAGTGAGTTCCTTGTAGAGAGCTTGTGAAACCAGATATAACTGGACAGCTGTCATTTTGTGGAATTTATTTCCATGGAAAATTAGAGCTTCCCTCTAAACCCTTTTTAATTATACATCTTTAGAAAGGGCTTCTTTGTCTCTTGATGCTGGACCCTTACTTATGAAATTTTGAGTAACAGTTCCTATTAAAGTTTTTTTTTTTTTAAGATCTTGGTGTTTCTCTTTTTAAATTCATGTCTTAGTAGTAATAATAACTGGAGCTTCATATAATGTATATGGTGCTAAAATCCTTCTTTAATAAAATCAGAATAAGTGAAGCATCATTTTCAAATCCATCCATAATACATTTAATGTATATTTATCACATATCTTTTTTGGTTTGGACACAGTGCTAAAAGTTAAAGCTACAACTTTAATGAGAGCTCTGTGGATCTCATAATTTATCAAAATCAAGAAACTGCTTCAGATATTATCCTATTATAAGCCATACATCTCAGGTTTATCTAAGTTGTCACATATAGATAAAACCAATGGTATTATTGATATTATCGTCTTTGAAGTAGACACTTATAATAATAAAGCATATGTGTAAATATTAACTTTAAATAATTATTTTTCATTATGATAAAATATTATGATTGGATAACACTATATATAGTTCTGACACAAACCAGGTCTGACTTAATTATAATTTCAGAAATTTAATTTATACTGTAATTTTTGCTCCTTTACACAAAAGAAATACCACCTAGTCAATCAGCTATTTGTTTTTCATTTTCCCCCACAGAAAGAGGGGAAACTTTATTTTTACAAAATTGAAGCCAGTATTTGGTACTTAATTAAATGACTTCTTTGATAATTAAGACTAATTATTTTTAATGTTGCTTATTCATATATACTAAATTTATTCTCTACTCATATGCTCTATACTTCCAACATATATATGTATATATATTTTTTTCTAATCTTATCTATTATAAAAAAAGATCCAAAAACCTCTGAAGCAGATCCAGTTTTTAAGTACAGTGAGCATTAAGGATTAGGAAAAGTATCTGGTGAAACAGACTTGACCATTTCAAATAATAAGGCTTAAATTAGGCTTAAACAATTTAAGAGATGTGAGATTATTGTGTTTACTAAAAGTGGTTAAAAACTCACATTTATTTTGTGTTTGATTTAACAAATGAAAAAGTTTAACTGAGTAAGAATATTTTTTTCATTATACTTCTAATTTCATATAATCATAAAGAAAATTATAGGTTCATGTTTTAATCTAAAAATGGTATGAATTGTTTCTAAAAAGGGAAGAAGTTATTTTGTAGAGCTAAAATTTTCATTCCTTTTTCTTTTACACTTAAAGATTAGAATTAACATCAATATATGATGCTCAAAACATAAAAGAGTAGAAAATTATCAGGACAGAGGTGCCTGGGCAGCTGAGTCGGTTAAGCATCTGCTTTTGGATTAGGTCATGGTCCCAGGGTCCTAGGCCCCATAAAAAGTTTCTGGCTCAGCAGGAAGCCTGCTCCCTCTGTCCCCTGCTTGTGCTCTCTCTTGCTATCTCTCTCTCTCTAAAATAAATAAATAATATCTTAAAAAAGAAAAGAAAATTAGTGGCACCTATATTTATTAAATGAGAACTTTTTAAAGTTTAATAAGCTAGTTTTGTTTAGTTTAATAACCTAAAAAAATAGTTCCTTAAACCCATTTAATCACATTCTACTTTATTATTTTTAATCACATTTTAAATAATATTTTTCAGTTTAGAATAACCACTCAATAATGTCATCTATGTCTATAATTCCTTTCTTCAATGTATTTGAAATAACTTTATTAATAATCTCTATGTGCTAGAAAAAAATAGTAGTAGTAATAGATGAAGATAGAAATAAAAAAAAAATTAGAATGACTCTTCAGTGGAATATAAACTTGAGCAACAAGTTGCATCCAAATCTGTTTGGCTTTCTAGATGTAGTTGGAAGTAGCATAGCACTGACCATCAATACAAGAAGCATTGTGAATTATTAGATTCTTTTAGAAAAAAGAACAGCAACATTTTTAGCTGTTATGAATGCAATGTAATAAGCTTATAAGTATGGAATATGCTGATAATGAATCCTAAAATTATGATGAAGGAATTATATATTAAAAACAAAAAATAAATATGCTGATTTAGGAAATATGTAGTGAGAGATTATTTCCCTGAAAGATTTAAGTGATAAAAAATAGATATTATCTGTCTCAAAATTTTGTGGTTATATGAGTGTGGTGACTGTTTTACAATTAAAAGAAACAAAGAAAATAAACCTATGTAAATAATGTGCATCATTTTCCCTTTGACTGGAGTATTCAAAGGTATTTTCACATCTCATGTTCAAATCTGCATTTCAGTTTTCATTAGTAATTATAATTAATAAACATATTTACCAGATGTTATGTAACTTCTTTCTGCTAAGACATTTCTTATGTGCCAACCTGATACGATATTGGGCATTGGATTAATAATTATACCTCATTAAAAGTGATTTGAGTATGAATTCTTGTTTACAAAGTCTATAGTTGCAAAGAGTGGATTAAAGTAAAAATGAAAAATATCAATAAGAAAAATAGACACTAGAAGATTTAAAGGAAGAAAATTTATTGTTATGATTTGCTAATAATGTTACAATTAGGAGTATTGTATTTGTTTTGTGCCTTGAAGAATAAAAAACCATGTAATTGGAAATGTGAAACTACTACTATATATGTCTTCAATGTCTTCATTGAAGGCCTAGTTACAATTCCATGATTAGGTGAAATAAACAAAGGAAGAAAGGCAACTCTCCAAGGCATATAGCTTACCTTCTTTATATAAGGGATGGAACTTATTATTCAATTTCATTTTATCATTCACACTATGATGCAGGTTTTATTTCCACTTATTATAGATGAATAACCAGAAACTCAAACAGCTCTTGCAACCTATCAAAACTTCCATTTTTTTTTTTTTTTAGATTTTATTTTTTTGAGAGAGCATGAGTGGGGGAAAGGGCCAGAGGGAGAGGGAAAGAAAACTCCCCACTGAGCAGGGAGCCTGATGTGAGGCTTCATCCCAGGGCCCCGAGATCATGACCTGAACCAAAGGCAAACCCTTAACTGATTGAGCCACCTAGGTGCACCATTCCAATCTAAAAATGGTGTGACTTGTTTCTAGAAAGAGAAGAAGTTATTTTGTAGAACTAAAAACCAAAATTTAGAAAGTGTAGGCCAAAAATTAAATCTTGTTGGGACTGACCCTAAAGTCCATGCTCTTAGAAAGAAGAAAATACATATATGTAGAAGATATAATATCAAGCAAGGCAAAAGCAGGGCCAAAAATAACGTGGAATATGCTACATGTTTGCTACATTCTGATCTTAACACTTTAATTGTTATTTCCTTTTCATAAGAAAATCTCACTTGCCACCAACCATATTATTTATTATAGGGGTAAATATGACAACCTACAATTGAATCATTTTCTTGAAGAGTCAGATAGTTGCCCTAAGTGTATGTGGCATGAATTAAACCTGTGGTATTGCTGACTAAGAGTTCAGCATCCCCCAGATAACTACAATTAATGATATTCTAGGTGAATCACTTCTAGACATATTTGCTCATGTTCTCCTTCCCTTCAAACACCTCAGGTGAAACATCATATCAACAATGTTTGAAGGGTTTCCATGGTTGTGTTTATAAGAAAACATGCTCCCTTTCAAGAAAAACACACATGGTGATATCTAGGGAGCGTTTTATCCTGAAGGACAGAGTAGATGGTAATTAAGTCACTGAGCTTTATACTAGAGGTTCCAGTCTTGGTTATCACTTATTAGGGGATTTACTTTGGGCAAGCTGTTTGACTATTACATAGTGATAGCTGCCACTTGCTGAGTTCCTGTTATATCTTGAGTATGTATGCATATTTTATCCTGATTTTCTCAGATGGGACAACAACCCTTCAAAATAGCTATTACATATTTCATTTTATGGTGAAGGAAATTGATGTTAATCAAAGTTTAAATTAGGTGGTTCAACTCCGGATTAGTTTTACTCACTACACCAAACTGGCAGTCATTCTTCCAAACTATGCTAAATCTGTTCTGTTAGCCTTATCATTCACTTTCATTCCTTTCATCTTCATGAAATCCTGGCTCATGAGACTATCACTGTCACGACTCTTTGACCCTCAGAATTTTCTTTCAAATTCTTCCTATCAACATCTAAGACTTAAGATTTTCCTATCTCAGACATTCCCTTTCATTCTTAGACAAACTTTGTCTCTTCATGGATTCTCTCAAAATTTGTTTACTTGTCAGTTCTCAGTTTAATAATTTTGGTGTCTGCCCTTGTCACTCCAGGGAAATAAACAGTTTCTGAAAATTTCAATAACTTTTTCACTAAACCATATAAACCCTAGTTAGCATTTAATTCACTCAACTATTCTTTTTGGCAATATCTCATATTCTTGTCTATGTCCTTTTTTTTTAAGCTTTATTTATTTATTCATGAGAGACACAGAGAGAGAGAGAGGCAGAGACACAGGCAGAGGGAGAATCAGGCTCCCCGCTGGACCCCAATGCGGGACTTGATCCCAGATCCCGGGATCATGACCTGACCCGAAGGCAGCCACCCAACCACTGAGCCACCCAGGCATCCCTTGTCTATGTCCTTCTTAACATATACAAAATACTGATTCATACATGGGCATTGGGCTTAGTATATATGTGCTTGAATGCCAGTTTCACTTCTTAATTGTGAAATTCTAGGCAATGTTTAAATTCTTCTCTTGAGAATTCGTAGGGATCAATTTGGGGGAGACAAAACACACCCACATAAAAATATGTTGGCATGCAGGGAGTTAAAAATAAGAAGCAATAGAAATTGACTGGTGTTTACTTCTTATTGGATAAATAGAATTTTTCTGAGGAAGGTGTTTAGGCTAATATTGAAAAGGAACACTGGGAAATAATCTCAAGTCAGAAGGAATAAGCTTGCTGTTTTTGAAGAATCAAAATAAGGTCTGTGTATCTAGAGAGGCCTGAGCAAATAAGAGAGTGATATGACATGGGTGGGAGAAATGAGCTCGTGTGAGAAGATGTAAGGATTTGTGAACAAAGGTAAAGAGCCCATATGTTATTCTAAATGCAAAAGGAATACATTGAAGAGTTTCAGAAAATGGTGTTTTAAATGTTTAATTACAGTTTTATATACTTACCCTTGCTATATATATATATATATATATATATATATATATATATATATATAATGAGTAGTTCAAGGGATTTTCCTCATAGTGCTTTGTGGTTGTTATAAGCAAGTATTATGTGAAGGCATGTACTTCACTATTTGGAACATAGTAGATGCTTCTGCTATAGATAGATATGGATATACATCTCAATATAGATAGATATAAGCATAGCCATAAATATGGGCATATTGTGTCTTACTGTCAATCTGAAATCCTTGAAAAATAAGTACAAGAAAAGGATAGTAAAAAGTGATTCTGAAATTTCCCCAAACCCACGTAGCTACTCAGCCCCACACCTAGACCACACGAACTTTTATAAATTTGATTGCCTTTTTCTCTATAATGTTACAAGCATTTATTCACTTCAATATATTAGAAATGGATAGATCATCCTAAGCAATATAGAAATATCAGCTGCCCTAAGCAAAATAGAAGGTATATGGCATTATGTATCATTTGTATGGCAAAAAAAAAAAAAAAAAAACTAGCATGTGATATTTGCAGCACAAATGATAAACTAGACATTAAAGCTTACCATAAAAATAACAAACAGGATTTATGTTTATCGTAAAAATGAGAAGTGCAAACTAATTAAAAGACAAATAGCCAGTAATAGGTAACACTGGACAAAGGAGTCCAGTGGCCAATAGCATGTGAGAAAGAGCTTAACCATAGTAGAGAAACACATATTAAATAAAGTAATGTAGCACATTAATTTCACAAAAATTTTAAGAATCAATAGCTTCTGGTGATTAGGAGAATTTTCATAGAGATGAATGAAGTAGACATTTGAGGGGCCATTGGAAGTAATCTGTAAATAGCTCTTAAAATTTAAAATACCATACTCTTCGACCCAGAAATCCTATATTTAAAATAACCTTATGGAAATAAAATAGCCAAGATATGAAGATAAGAATTTTTACTCAAGGGTTTTTTTTTTTTAATATATATATATATAATATATATATATATAATATATATATATTTTATTTTATTTTATTTTATTTATGATAGTCACAGAGAGAGAGAGAGAGGCAGAGACACAGGCAGAGGGAGAAGCAGGCTCCATGCACCGGGAGCCCGACATGGGATTCGATCCCGGGTCTCCAGGATCGCGCCCTGGGCCAAAGGCTGGCGCCAAACCGCTGCGCCACCCAGGGATCCTTACTCAAGGGTTTTTATGTGTAAGGAGTTTATATATTCATAGTAGCAAAAAGAAAAAAAAACAACAATAATCAATAGTGAAGTTGTTTAACAATTATATCAAATCTGGATTTACTGAGGAAAATAGCTGTTATATGTTCACATTCAAGTTACTTAAATTACAGAAATATATGTATAGGTGTGTATGACAATCTTTATTGTAAACACCTAGAACAATAAACCATGCCTATAAGTTTGGATATTTTTATTTATGTCCATATGATAATTCATAAAGGTATGGAAAAATACAAGTCTTGCTGTTATCATTAGTTAATTCAGTATGGTGGAGGGAGAATAGGACCATTTACTTTACACTTTGCATTGATTTACTAGATTAAATAAATGTGTATTACAGTCATGATTAAATAAACGTGTACTACATTCATAATTTATACAGATAATACATTTTAAAAGACATACAAACTGTTTTAATGGAATAAATGCAAGAATATTGTCCAATTTTCAGAAAAAAAAATGTTATTTTTTCCTGTTTTCTCCAGCTGCAGCTTCCTTTCCAATTTTGCTTTTTCAAGCCCACTTTCATCATGGGTTATTTATGAGGATATTTCTCTGCTGTCGTGTCTCAATACCAATTAAAGGTTAAAACATCTAAAGTGTATTGTTTATTCCCCACGGAGCCCTAATATGGCTTAGAATATATAGCCCTTTGGCAGATGAGACAAACACAAAACCACTTCTTTTAAAGAAAGGAGAATTGTAACATCTCAATAGAAGACATTTTTTTTCTTTCAAGTATCTCTGTTTTCTCTGAATATTACAAAACACTGCAACATAATCAAATAACCAAAAGGTGCTTATTTATCATCTTAATACACCAGTGCTCTACTAGCCAATGTACCAAAGAAATTAAGCAGCCATTACCACTTTATCCTTGCTGTTCTGAAACTAATAAAAACACATTAATAATAAAGCAAAGTTAAATATAAAGGGCCATGCAACAAGCTGAAGCAATAGAAAAAGTAAACATACAATTAAATACACACCTCCTCCACAAAATTCTCATCACTGAACTGGTCTGTCTGCAGAAAAAGTGAGATTTAGGATTAAAGAAAAGAGAATGAATAAGGTTAAAAATTGTTTTGTGTATATATATATATGTTATATTATATAAATAAAATATATAAATATAAAATTAACATATAAAAGTGAATATTTTATAAATACACACACAATAGAGATATTAAATCATATTGAGATGTGTAAGGAGCTCATATTGAGTGCCTGGATAAAGAAATAGGTTGAGTATGTCAACTCTTCAGCAAAAGCGGAACAAAATAACTTATAAAAAACTCTCCAGAGAACAAACATGCAAGCATCACCTACATTCTCTGCAGGATGAGTCAAGAAGGATTGACCATTGTCTAAATGTATCCCAGGTGCCTGAGATTTTATAGATAAAAGATATATAACAGTAGGTAAGACCCATTCACTTGGAGGTGAAAGTACAAAAATATTATGTTACGTTTGAGAAATAAGGCAGGATGGCAATAATATCAGTCACCTAGAAATTATTTTTTAAAAATCTCAAACAAAACCTACTGTTTGTAGCCAATTCTCCATAGATCTCACATTTCTTTACATTTTGTGAGCAGAAGCACTCATTGCTTTTATTCCAGGCTGTCTTTTTAAGAATGTTTGTACAGCAAAAAGCTTGGGAAGTAAAAGATAGTGTCTCCCTCTAGAGCAAAAAGCAAGCATGGATTTTGTCTGGTAAAATAAAGATAATAAGTCCCGCAAGAGAAAGGATGGGCAGGCTTATCCCCATTATGAAAGATCTGGGTTCTCTAAATTTAGGGCTTGTCTCCGTACAACATAGGCCTTTTGGGCCCATTTGTGATTCCCAGTGAGTCTTGGGATTAGGGATTAGGGATGCAAGTTTGTTGTTCTACTGTTCACGGAACTATGAATCATAAACTCCTTGGTCTTGGATTCCCCCAGTACCAGTGAAATCTGGCAGGCTAATTTATGAGCTTGCAAGGCGAGTGAAATCTCAGATTCTTCACAGTACTTTGCAGTATTGGAGACAAAAATGGGGTAATTACAGAGACATGGGTTTTGGGAAGTGAGAGGATGAGGGCTGTGTGGCACAAATAGATTTAATAGGATGCTGGCAGGGATCTGTAACATATTGTGTCTTACAAAAGTATTTGTTTACATTGGATTGGAAAGTTTAGAAAGAAAGAGAGAAACAGGGAAAAGAAGAAAAGGAGGGACTAAGGAAGAGGAGGGAGGAAGGAAAGACTGGAAGTTCTTTTATCACTAAGATTTTAGAAGAAATGCTTTAGGTAACTTCTTCTCAATCTGAAAATGTTTTACTAAGAAGATTCTCTTGGTTTGATACATTCAACACTACTGTGATCCTGCTGGTTAATAAGTGTTTTGATGCGTTTAACAATATGTGGTTTTTGAGAGTACACTGCTTAAAATATTGCGGCTATACAAAGTGATGGATCTATAAAGTTCAGCTCTAGGCTTTTCATTATTTCCGATTAACAAGACTGACCTAGATACACTTCCCAACAAAAGTTGACTTTCTACTTTAAAATCTGTTCATATAGCTATTCGATTTCTTTACATATCTTTCCAACGTATACGATTTGCAGCAAAGCCATTTTGCGTGTGAGGTAGAATAATCTTCATCCTCCTTCTCAATAGGAAGTACCAAAATCAAGAGATTTATGATAAGTTTGAAATGATGACATAAATGATGAATAAATTTTGCTTTACTCAATTAAAAAATACATATGAAAAACTTTTAAGAAAAGCAATAGTAAAAAAAAAGAAAAGCAATAGTATTATAATTTTATAGATCTTTTATTTTGTTGATGAAAGAGTGGGAAATATCTTAAAAGAGACATTTTGGTTCATACGGTGTCAAAGGCCACATTTTAAAGAGGTCTCAGCAGATTCTGCAAAAAAACATAAAGAAGATGATTGAAAAGAATAATGAACATATTCATGTGCTAGGTTTCATACTGAGTCTTCAAATCCTGCGGTTTATTTGAGCTTCCTTTAAAAAAAAAAGTATTCTTTGGTTAACATTCATTAACCATACCCTGCTGATAACAAGAAATACATTTAGTAGGCAGCTGGATGAGAGTAAATGTAGCAGAGTTGAAATTGTCCTGGACTAGTGATTCAAAGACCTACTTTTCTCCAACTCCACTGATTAAACGTTACCAAATAAAAGGTATATAAAAATTATCTTTAAATTAGTTTGCATGTATTTTTATCAATGATGCCGTTAAATAAGTATTGGATGGCTAACTAAATAATCGGGGAAAGCTCTGTGCACACATGCATGTGTGTGTGTGTGTGTGTGTGTGTGTGTGTGTGTACTCTAGAGGTCAAGGGTAGGCTGCCCTTAGATGGGCTACAATGGAATATATACTATTTTCAACTGAAAACAATCAAGGCACAAAAGACTGAGAGAGAAACTTTGATCTCCCCAACAGCCTAAAAAGAATTTATTTGTTTATTTATTTTTTCTAAAAAGAATTTAGACAGAGGACCTGTACCAGGAAGAGATCTGTTAATAGAAATTTCTTTTTACCTAAGGGATTTATCTGCATAACAGGCCACCTTCATTTTCCAAACATCTCCTCTCACCTTCCTTAATGGTTTCCTCCCCTTTATATCCCAGTTAGGTACCTCTCTCCTTACTTAGCTCAGGATGTTATACAAGCCTCATGTTTCTTTGGAAATTTTATGTCACACACACACACACACACACACACATGCACACACAGGCACATGCATATACATATATACATTTCTCTACCTATGTGCATATATATGTGTGCCTGAGGGGGAGAAAATGAGAGAATATATATGTGTATATGTAAGTATATTCATAAAATACACACAAACACACAGATCATTTATGACTTTGACCTGTGGATCTTAATATTCAATCCATCAGCCCTGAATTGGGCCTAATAACTGATACTATAATCTCATATTGGAGAAATTGAGGGATACAAGAAAAAGTAATTTTATTTAAAAACATAATTTAAATAAAAACTCATAATTTCCTAACTTAGTTGAAACCACAATATGGTTATTAATCCTCTCTGGTCAACATCATATCCCTTATTCTTTAGAAACTTTTCTGAAGGGCAGCCTGGGTGGTTCAGCGGTTTAGCGCCGCCTTCAGCCTAGGGTGTGATCCTGGAGACCCGGGATCGAGTCCCACGTCCGGCTCCCTGCATGGAGCCTGCTTCTCCCTCTGCCTGTGTCTCTGCCTCTCTCTCTCTCTCATTGTGCTTCTCATGAATAAAGAAATAAAAATCTTTGAAAAAAAAAAAACTTTTCTGAACACTTTTTTTTGTTCATTAAGAAAAAGCTACAAATCTATCCATTTTAATTATTAAATCTGTGTCTACAAGATACTTTCCTCTTCTGATATCTTACTGTTGAAAGCTGAGTTACATGTACTCATCCAATTTCTAGCTCAAGAAATATATTCTATCAATTATGTCCTCTTATTCTGTGTTGGAATCGCAACTTCTCTACCAGTTTCTCCACATTATACTGTAATCTGTTCAAGTTCTATACCATAAAACGACCTCCTCTTCCACTTTTGCTATCCAATTTCTTTCCATGTCAGGCACATATCCTATATAGTTTTCACATTTCTGTTGCAATTCATAAGTCATGGAAATCTAGCATCTCCACAATGACCTGATTGTGAACTTCAGTAGGAATTTTTCTGTAAGTTCAACACTTTCAGGTAAGTTCAACACTCTTTCTTTTTAAATTTTCAGGTAAGTTCAACACTCTTTCTTTTTAAATTTTCTGAACTCACAGAAATGTGCTCTCCTGATTCTTCTCCTACTCAGTGTTTACTCTCTTAGTTTTTAAAAAGCTGATCCTCTTTCATTGTCTTTCTTTTTTTTAAATAATAAATTTATTTTGTATCGGTGTTCAATTTGCCAACATACAGAATAACACCCAGTGCTCATCCCGTCAAGTGCCCCCTCATTGTCTTTTTCTTAAATGTCAATGTCTTTGCAATTGATCCTTTAAAATCTCCTTTTAAAACATTAACAACCCTCTCATGATTTTGTCCAGCTTTTTTAACAACAGGTACTAAATCTTTGTTCTAGTCAAGATCACTCATATTATTGTTTATGAGATTTAGTAGATGCATATTAAATATCTTACTAAATATTAACCGAGGTATCCCAGAAATATTTGCAGTGCATCATTTCTGAATTCAGCTAATCATAATTTCCCTGAGTTATTTTTCTTGAATTTCCTTTTTGTTGGCTTTCTAATTTCCAGAGAGAAACTTATGTCAAGTTAGATCCTTCCCCATCCATTTTCTCCACATCAAATTGGTCATCAAGACTCAGTGACTTTTCCTTGCTACTTATCAAATCTATCCTTTTTTTTTTTTTTTTTTTTTTTTTGCTGGTTAGCTCAATCTCTTATCAACTCTCTTGCAAATGTTTCATAGCCTCTTGTTTCTAGTCTTTATCTCTCCTTCTGGTTTATTCTTCCCATTGCCACCAAGTTGATTTTTTAAAAACAATTCCCCTGCTTATAATGCTTATGACTTATAATTGTTTACACTCTAAAGCCCGTACCCTGCATTTAGCCTAGAGAATACTTTTTGATATGGTCCGTATTCAAACATTTTGCCTCATTTTTTTAAATTTATTTTATGATTTAGTGGAATAAATATTTTATACCTCCGATTTTTATATGTAATATTTCTTCAGCTAGGAATAATTATACACATACACACGCATACTCAAACTCACGCATTTTCTCTCCGTAGGGTACTCCTAATCAGCTTGGCATGGATAATTAGAAAAGCTTCTTTACATACATACACAGATTTAATTACTATATTTATACATTTAACATACTAATTATTGAATTTGCCATATTGTGCTGCAATGTACGTATATCCATATATATTTGCTTATCTTAATGTTCTAAAGGCCGTTTCATGCAGAGAGTATCTTGTTTTTTCCTGCATCTTCTATGACTGGTATGGAAAGATTCATAATATGTATGGTGAATAAATAAACGGATAAGCATTTATCTTTCTGATGAATGACATGATACATTACTAGTGTGGAAAGGAGATGAATCATCATCAATATTTATGCTTATATGATTTCATGAATAGTAGAAAGCACACTGTAAAGAACCTGAGCCCTCTCTGCTTTGCAATTAATGTACAGATATCCTTCTCAGTTGGCTCTGTCATATTGTTAATGACAAATATCACATACGACTATCTCTAAATAAAATTTAGTCCTCTGAGTATAGGTTACTGAAAACATAGACATTCCTTATCCTGTAACTAGACTGTATTAAAGATTTTTCTTTTAATTCAAGCATTTGGAACTCGAGTACTTTTTTTTTTTTTCTATGAAAGTAGTGTTGTGGACTACTGTTAATTTTTTCAAGAAGGTCACAAAAGGCAATTTACCCATAAACTGTTCAATCATAATGGTGAGTTCCTTTTCAATCGTACTTAATTACTACTCTGAAATGAGTCTGATCAAAACCAGATATTTTCTGCCTCTGAAGGACTGAGACTCTCCAACTCTCAAAGTGTTCTTTAATCAGAATGTCAAATCTTTAGGGAAACAAAATCAAAAATGAACTATTAGGGCTTCATCAAGATAAAAAGCCACATGGTGAAGGAAACAATCAACAAAACTAAAAGGCAACCTATGGAATGGGAGAATATATTTGCAAATGACCTTTCTGATTAAGGGTTAGTAACCAAAATATATAAACAACTGATACAACTCAACACCCCAAAAACAAATATTCCAGATAAGATATGAATAGAAGTTTTTCCAAAGAAGAGAAGCAGATGGCTAACAGACATGAAAAGATGTTCAACATCACCCATTATCAGTGAAATACAAATCAAAACCATGACGAGATACCACCTCACACCTGTCAGAATGGCTAAAATTAACAATACAGGAAACAACAGATGTGGAGAGGATGCACAGAAGAGGAAGCCCTCCTACACTGTTGGTGAGAGTGCAAAATGGTGAAGCTACTCTGGAAGACAGTACAGAGGGTCCTCAAAAAGTTAAAAATAGAGCAACCCTATAACCCAGCAATTGTACTACTAGGTATTTACCCAAAGAATACAAAAATATAGATTCTAGGGACTATATGCATCCTAATGTTTATAGAACCCTAATGTCTATAGTCAACAGTAGTCAAATTATGGAAAGACCCCAAATATCCATTGACTGATAGATGGATAAAGAAGAGATGGTGTATATATATATATATATATATATATATATATATCACCAATATTCTATATATATATATGTGTGGAATATTACTCAGTTCTCAAAAAAAGAGTGACATCTTACCATTTCTTTATAACAATGTGGATGGAACTAGAGAGTATTATATTAAGTAAAATAATCCAGAGAAAGACAAATACCATATTATTTCACTCATATGTGGAATTTAAGAAAGAAAACAGATGAACATACATAAAGGAGAAAAAAGGAGAGGCAGGCAAACCATAGGACTTAACTATAGGGACACCCGGAAGGCTCAGTGATTGAGTGTCTGGCTTTGGCTCAGGTCATGATCCCGGGTCCTGGGATCGAGTCCCACATCGGGTTCCCCACAGGGAGCCTGCTTCTTCTGCCTATGTCTCTGCCTTTCTCTGTGTCTCTCATGAATAAATAAACAAAATCAAAAAAAAAAAAAAAGACTTAACTATAGAGAACATACTGCGGGTTGCTAGAGGGGAGATGGGCAGAGGATGTGTTAATGACTGATGGATATTAAGGAGGACACTTGTGATGAGCACTGGGTTTTGTATGTAAGTTGTATTAGTGACAAATCACTAAATTCAACTGAAATCAATATTATGGTATATGTTAACTAATCAGAATTTATTTTTATTTTTTTATTTTTTTAATTTTTATTTACTTATGATAGGCACACAGTGAGAGAGAGAGGCAGAGACACAGGCAGAGGGAGAAGCAGGCTCCATGCACCGGGAGCCCGACATGGGATTCGATCTCGAATCTTCAGGATCGCGCCCTGGGCCAAAGGCAGGCGCTAAAACGCTGTGCCACCCAGGGATCCCCTAATCAGAATTTAAATAAAAACTTGCAACAGATGAAAAAGACAAAAATATTCTAAAAATTAAAATTAAAGGCCCTTGTAAATGTGTGTTTGTCCAAAGCTCTCAAAAAAGAAAAAAGAAAAGAAAGAAAGAAAGAAAGAAAGAAAGAAAGAAAGAAAGAAAGAAAGAATGCTGAATCATTGGCAAGGAATGCATTGGATTCAAGGACTTAGATTCAAGGTTTTTGTATTCTAATAGGTTATCTACATTTTTGTAATACCATTTTCATACAGCTGAAAGGTAACATCTAGTTTAAACCCATGACATTTATATTTCCATCATATCTTACATATTGTTGTAGATATTGTAGAAGAAACACAGAGGTCTAAAACTAAGTTGGAGGGCATTGAGAAAAATGGAGAACTGAATGCCCCCACATTTTTATCATATAAAATACTCAATAATACTAGATGTGGCTAAAAAATATAAGATGAGGATATTTCATATGTGTTCTATAATGTTGTGCTAAGATTTTTACCCTTAAACAGAATGCATTAAGATGTCGTTAAAACCTTTGGGTTTTAGAAAGTTTAAATAGGAAGTGGTAGATATGAAAGCATGGAAGGGACAATGACAGCTAGAGGACCCATTAGGTTATTGCAATAGTTTAATCTCTTTGCTTAAAATTGAGGAACAATGATCAAATGTCTCCAAAATAGGAACTAAAACCTACATAAGGACAAAATACTCTGAAACTTCACATATAATGGTTTCATAAGACAATGAGGGTTATTCATCCTTAAAACACCCATACTTGGAGGAATTACTGCCTTTAAATTATGCATGAAAGCATAAGGTACCTAACAACAAATAACCATCATTGGAGAAAATATCTCCTTTTCATGTCTACCACAATGAAGTATAATCAGGATGTACGGAAATATTCAATAAGAGCATGAAAATGCTTTGAGAAATATGTGACTTCCCCATCTGTTATACAGAAAACATGGGTAGTTATACAACATATGTAAGTATGTTAACTCTGAAAGTCTGAAAATAATGCTCCTGACTAACAAAAAAAATTAACCTAACAAGAAAAATAAAGTTGAAAAAAATGAAACTTTAACAGATGCTTGAAGAAATCATGATATTAAGCATATTGAGGCAAGCTTAAATTTTGGGAGCACTGACATCGCCCTCTACGATGGTTGCTTATAAGAAAATACTAAGCCCATGAAGAAATGTGAGGAGTAAAATATTTGGTGGTAGCATATATGTCATTGCACTCTGGCATCTTCCTTTTTAAGATTTCACAGTGGAAGATTTACAAGCATGTAGTGGTTACATTTAGAGAAAACTCTCTAAATGTGATGTTTACTAAATGTCCCTTTTTTGGCAAGTTGAAAGCTATGTAACTTTGACTACTGAATCCTCAGTAAACTATAACCCTTAGATATCTGATGTAGCAATAATTTTCCCTTCTGGCCCATGACCTGACAATCAAGCCATTGGTAAGTGCCAGGAAGATGCACATATTCTCACCTTCAGCCAATTTTTTCTTCCACATAAAGTGGGTGGCCAGGTGCAATGCTCATAGTATTGCCTAATGGGAAGGTATTTTCCTTACTGTCTTTCAAAATCACCCCTGAAAATGACTGTCATAAAGTCGACATCCATTCTTAGCTTTTGCCTTTAAATCAAACTGAACTGTCCACAAATCAGAAGTTGTTGGAAATTTCCTCCTCTGTTAGCTTTCTAGTAAGGATTTCTTACCCCCTGCCCCCTCTCCCCTCCAGGATGGTCATCATAGATGAGAACTGAGAAATGACTCTGGTACAACTGGAGTGGAGGGCCAAGGGAGTCGGGGAATCCCTGCTCAATCAGCTCTTTCATGTCTACTCTTTTGGTTCAATTTCCATTTTAGAACGAATTGCTATTTGGACCTGGCTAATTTTATGACTTGGAGGGGGTCTCAGGCTATTTGGACTGCTGTAACAAAATACCACTAACGGGGTAGTTTATAAACAAGAGACATTTATTTCTTACAGTCCTGGAAACTGGAAATCCTACATCAGGGTGTCAGTGTAGTTAGGTAAGAACCCTCTTTCAGGTTACAGACTTTCACTGTATCCTTACATGGCATATTGACCTAAGAGCACTGATCCCATTCATGAGGGTTTCACTCTCATGACCTAATCACCTCCCCAAGGCCTCACCTGGTAATGCTATCACCTTTAAGAATTAGGATTTTGACATATGAATTTGGGGGAGACGCAAACATTCAGACCAGAGAAGAATGTCTGCTAGAACCCAGATCATAGTAGCATGGTCACTTGGTGTCCTGTCATCTAGGGTTTCCATCTCTACAAAGTCCTAGAAACATGCCAAGAGTTACTTCTAGAAAGGCATATAAATAGAATTCCAGGGGACTTTGTTGTCATTTTTCAACAGGCACTTGACAAATACCACATATTCTATATTTTTCTAACACCATAGGGTTTAAGGTGCCATATGGACCTAGTAGTAGAATAGCTTTCCGAACAGCCTAGACCTGTGGCAGCGCCCTTTTGTTCTCTAAGTGCCACTCAAAATGTGGTAGCATCTGATATTAAAATCACTATCACTCAGTATGTCAGGAGCAGTATTCCTAGGTCTGGAATACTTTGCCTCCAGAACTCAAAAGAGGTCTATCAAGAGCTGTGTCCCATTCATTGTGGTTAGGGATGGATATGCCCCACAATAAAAAGTGACTGAAGTCACAGGTCACTGAATCTTAATTCTACTCTTTGGAGCATGTGTGTGTGTGATAGAACAAAGCTCTAATAGTGTAGCTACCTCTTGCTCATCCTGGCTGGTCAACTCGATACCTTCGTTATAATGAATCAGTGTGATATCCTATGGGATTCCAGGTGGTACAGACCTCTTCAGAATATGATAGAAGGTAGAAGAGCTAATACATCACTTACGCAGCACAGTCAGTGAATCCTGTAGTCCATCTTAGGCAAATGTAAACTGTCTCTGATCCTCTTGGCTAACCAGATCTCAGGCCTTATAAATCCTCTCTAGTAACAATTCCACGGCTATCACAGAAGCTGTGACTGGGGCTGTCGCTTGGTTGAGCTTGCAATAGTCTACAGTCATTTTCTGTGACCCTTCCAATTTGCGCAGGTACCAGATTAGTGAAAGAAATGTTAAGGAACATTTTTTTTAAAGATTTTATTTATTTATTCATAGAGATGCAGAGAGAGAGAGAGACAGAGAGAGAGAGAGGCAGAGGCACAGGCAGAGGGAGAAGCAGGCTTCATGCAGGGAGCCTGACGTGGGACTCGATCCAGGGTCTCCAGGATCACGCCCTGGGCTGCAGGCGGCACTAAACCGCTGAGCCTCCCAGGCTGCCCAGGAACATTATTCTTAATACTTTAGGTTTTTATGGGAGAACTAATATTTGTCATGCCCCCCTGCTCAGGATATAATACTACTTTCAATTTATTTCTTTGAAGTCATTTTTTTTAGGGTTTCTACTTGGTATTCCCCAAAGGCCAAGTACCCAATGTGAGGCTTATTCCAATTACCAAGTATATCAATTCCAATATTACACTCAGGAAGTTAGAAAATGACCACTGGAAGGGTATGTAGACTGAGGAGGCCCGCTGTGAGCTGGGCTTCAGCCAAAACTCCATTTACTGCCTGGCCCTGATAGATCTCCATTATGAGTGAGACCATGATGATACTTTAGGTCTCTGGGTATCAATGCCAACTCAGACTTTATACCCAATAATCTTCAAAATGTGTAAGAACCACTTTTTCCAGTGGACTTGAATAAATGACCCTAGTTTCCTTTGGGCAAGGCCTGGAAGAATTATTATTATTGTATGTATTCATTGCAAGGTTGCAAGTTCCTCCATTTTAGGAATCTAGAGACCAGTTCATTTAATAGATTTCAGTTTTAAAAACTGCCTCAGGACCGAGACCTAAAAAATCACATTCTCAGTGTCTAGCTCCTCTAATTCTTGCCTCTTTCTAGTTGTGGATATTAAATAACACCCCTTTCAGCTGCTTTTCTACTTTGTGCCTCAGAACACCACATTCTGTGAACCATTTCCACAGCTTTTTGTGGGTCAATCCTTTTCCTACCGCCTCCAACCTTGCTGCTTCTTATTGTAATTTCCATTTCATGGCCTATTTTGTGGCTAAGTGGTGCTACCTGGTCACAAGTACTTTGGGGTCTAATCATCTCCATATGGAACTCAGCTCTGTGACCCACTCCTCCCCTGCTCTTAGTCCTGGTCTGCAAAAGAAATGAACTCAGTGATGCTGGTGCTCCTCCCACAATGCACACCTCATGTGTCCCTGGGCCCTGATGCCCAACATAATTTGTAGTGTTTTTTTTCCACTTCACATGATATTATCCAATTCAACGTGTCCACTTAGCTTCAGCCTCTTTATTTTTTGCTCTACCCTCTACTAGGGCAACTTCATCATTTGCACGTCACTCTACACTGACCATTGATTTTTTTTCCAGGCTTCTCAAAGTCAACCCAGCAGTGCGTTCACTCCATCCCTCAGGGTCTTTGCCAGAATGTTAAACACTGAGTCCCCAGGAAGTGCTCCAAAGTCAATGAATTCTTCTTTATCTTGTCTTATATTCTGAATCCCTTGATCAAATTCCAATCTCAGAGGTAGTCTCCTGTCTCTTGTCCACGGTACCTATTTCTTACACTGTTTGGGTGTATAATCCTTTTCCTCCTTCATCCCCTAGTTATTGCCCTACCATCCACAAGAAAAAGTTGAGCACAGCTTCTTAGGAAACTCCTCCACCTGTTCTCCTGAGAAGAAATTTCTTTGGTGTCTTTAGCACAGATGATATGCTAGCTCTTACTAGGGAAAGATGAGCACCTCCCCAAGTCCTGAGAACTCAGGAGGCTCTGTAGAAACAATATCCTTGGGGCAAAAATAGAGTATTTCTGTTCCATATGTCATGGTCCAGTCCAAAGCTCTTCCATCTAGATGTCTGATCTTAGCATACTAAATGTGTTTTGCCTAAATATCTAAATGTTTCTAGAGCTCTGCAACCTTCAGTCCCCTACACAGTTGTCTGCTCTTCCTCTGCAACAGATAAAAGCCACTTTTAACTTACCAGAAGACCACTCTGACTCCTACCCCTAGACTTTAATTACTGGTCCTCAGCTTCTTATTATCCCTCTGGAGGCCATAAAGACAACTAGACAGTAATCATCCGTTCCACTGTCTTCATAGGCTTTGTTCCCTCTGTATCTTCAAAAGCTTCAATTATCTCACTTTTTTTAAAATCTTTTTTTTATTTATGATAGTCACACACACACACACACACAGAGAGGCAGAGACACAGGCAGAGGGAGAAGCAGGCTCCATGCACCGGGAGCCCGACGTGGGATTCAATCCCGGGTCTCCAGGATGGCGCCCTGGGCCAAAGGCAGGCGCCAAACCGCTGCGCCACCCAGGGATCCCAATTATCTCACTTTTAAGACCTTTCTCCTCCACTGGAGCATCCTCCAAGGTTATGATTAATGAAGTACATGGCAATTATGCTACCAAGTCAGTGCAGGTACTGTTGCTCACATACCACTCAGATTTTCTCCATTTTGCCCACCAGATAGTCTCTCACACATTTTCTGTGTTAACCCCACTAGTTCATAGCAAGAACACCTAACATCCCAGTTTGCCTTGTTGAAACCAGTGGGTTTTTATTTTTTCAGAAATGTCTTTGGAATTTTGATAGAGATTGCATGGAATCTGTAGGTGGCTTTAGAAATATGGGCCTTTTAACAACATTAGTTCTTCTAATTCATGAATTTTTTCCACTTATTTCTATTATCTTCCATTTCTTTCATCAATGTCTTAGTTTTCAGTGGATAGCTCATTCAATTTCTTTTTTAAACGTATTACTAAGTATTTTATTCTTTTTATGCAATTGTAAATAGGATTGCTTTCATAATTTCTCTTTCTGATAGTTTGTGGTTGACATACAGAGATGCAAATGCCTTTTATTTTTTTACTTTTTTATTATTTTTTAAAGATTTTATTTATTTATTCATGAGAGACAAAGAGAGAGAGAGAGGAAGAGACATAGGCAGAGGGAGAAGTTGGCTCCATGCAGGAAGCCATGCAGGACTGGATCCCAGGACCCCAGGGTCACACCCTGAGCCAAAGGCAGAGAGTGAGAGAGTACACTGTGTGCATGTACATTGTGCACACAAGTGGACAAGGAGGGGGTAGATAGAGAGGGAAAGAAAGAGAATATTAAGCAGGCTCCATGCCCAGCATACACCCAACTCAGGGCTTGACCTCAGGACCCTGAGATATAACCTGAGCCAAAATCAGGAATTGGATGCTTAACCAACTGAGCTACCCAGGTACCGCCTAGCACTCCCATTTCTGGGTATATATTCAAAGGGAATCAAATCATTATCCTGAAGAAATATCTGTACTCCAATGTTAATAGTAGCATTAGAAGCATAAAGAAGATGCCAATATATATATATATATATATATATATATATATATCCATTTATATGTGTGTATATATATATATATATATATATACACACACACACAATGGAATATGATTCAGTCTTTAAAAAGAGGGAAATCCTGTTAATTGTGACAACATAGATGAACCTGGAAGGTATTATTCTAAGTGAAATAAGCCAGGAAGAGAAAGACAAATACTGAATACTGCAAGATATCACTTATATATGGAGTCTTAAAACAAACAAAACAAACAAACAAACAAACAAACAACAATAAAAAAAAAAAAAACAGAAAAACAAAAATCCAGCCAGGGCTGGGGGAGGTTGGTAAAATGGTCCACACTTTCAGTTATAAGATGAATAAGGTTTGAGAAGTATGGGTATTTTAACATGGTGACTGTAACTGATAACATTGTATTATCCAATTAAAATTTGCTGAGAATAAAACTAAAATACTCTTACTAAAAGAATAAAAAGTATATAATTGAGATGATGGATGTTAGTTAATTAACTCAATGTTAGGGAATCCTTTCTTGTGATATTCACGAATCTAATCATCAAATTATCAGATTATATACTTTAAGTATCTTACCATTTTGTCAGTTATATCTCAATAAAAATGGGAAAAGAATCTGTAATTAAAGTAAGTACCACTGGTACCAGGTGGCTCAGGGGGCTAAGCATCTGCCTTTGACTCAGATCACGATCCCTTGGTCCTGGGATCCAGCCCCTTGTCAGGTCTCCATGCTTGGTGGGGAGCCTGCTTCTCCCTCTCCCTCTGTAACTCCCACTTCTTGTGCTCACTCACGCTGTGTCAAATAAATAAATAAAATCTTAAAAAAAAATAAAAAATAAAGTTAAGTACCAGAAAATGCCCTTAGAACCTCCCCCCAAAAAAACCCTGTGTTCTGGGCATTATTGTTAATAGTGCCCTTTCTCATTCTCAAGTCTACTTTGCACGATTAATTATATGGTCATCCTAATTAGAACACAACTCCCCTGCATCTTATGCACATCACAGATGTACACTCTTCACTCTATTGGTAATAAAGCTGTAATTTATTGAGTGTTCTATGCCAGAGATACATCTTATATACAGTATCTCATTTAATCCAATAAACTATCATCACTCATCTCTAAGAGAGATTAAATAATTTCTCAGATATTATCCCGCTGATAAGGGGTGGGAACAGAACATGAAGGCAGATCAACCTGACTCCATAACTTCTGTATTATAATGCTTTCTGCTTATCTTTATGGACATGCTCTTTTAATAATTAACTGAAAATGGTTCCATTCCGGTCACTAATTTTTCTAGACCTTAGTTGCCTCATCTCTCAAAGGAGGAGATTGTGTATATAATTTCAAATGTTTCTTTTAAATCTAAAATCCTATAACATAAATTAAGAAGCTAGTCTTATTTCCATGGCTATCAAAGTGGTTACTGTAGCCCAAATTTTGTCAAGCAAGGGAGGAACATACCCAAATTAGGAATATAGTTGAATATGAATTCTTTTTAAAAGCCACTGTTGGATGTTTTTGTTTTTGTTTTTGTTTTTTGGAAAATTCAATCATTCTCTAAAACTCGACATTTCTGCAAGGCCAGTGCCTTAGAGATAACTTAATATTGTTCAGTAATACCAAGTACTGAGGCATAGCCATTCTTTTTCTTTAATTTGTATTTTTAGTGTAGTTTCAATAATCAAATGGTTCTATAAAGCCTATTAAAAGCCTATTAATAGCAGTCCCGTGCTCTTATCCCATTCTCTTTAGCTCTTTCTTTAGACATTTATCTTCATATCTATAAATTATATGCTTATAGTGCTACTCTGTAATTTTTTAAGCCAACATCTATTGGATTCCTACTATGAAAATTAATGACTCAATTCTCTCTCTTTCTCCAGGTTTCACACCACGGTTGCTGTGTGCACTCACACATGCCACACTTCTCACCTCCTTCTCAAAATACGTGCATAGTGTCTTATTGTTACTTTACTATTCAGGGTTGATATTGAGGTAAATAAGGGTGTGAAGACCAAGGGAAATTTAGCCTCACTATGCATCAGGATGGTGTTTCCCTTCCGGTAGAACTTTGGTTTCTGAGACAATTATTTTTTACTAATGATTTGCTCAGCTATCCAGGAACCTATCACTAATTGACTCTAAAATCTCTTCTGTTAGTGTCAACCTCCCCCAACTACATTCAAACACATCAGATATTTCACTTAATTTCTTAAGGGAAATCTTTCCTTGGGGTTGCTTAATGTCTTCAATCTTGGCTGACTGCCATTGAGACTTGTGCCTGAAGATCTTCCTCTCTCATCCTGGAGAAGCCTTTCTCCTCATCTTACATTGGATCTTCTTCCTAGATCACATAGGTTTCTCTTTCTTTCTTTCTTTCTTTCTTTCTTTCTTTCTTTCTTTCTTTCTTTCTTTCTTTCTTTCTTTCTTTCTTTCTTTCTTTCTTTCTTTCTTTCTTTTCTTTCTCTTTCTTTCTTCTTTCTTTCTTTCTTTCTTTCTTTCTTTCTTTCTTTCTTTCTCTCTCTCTCTCTTTCTTTTTCTTTCTCTCTCTCTCTCTTTCTTTTTCTTTCTTTCTTTCTTTCTTTCTTTCTTTCTTTCTTTCTTTCTTTCTTTCTTTCTTTCTTTCTTTCTTTCTTCTCTCTCTTTCCCTTCTTGGTTTACTTCTTTATTTTAGTGAAATACATCAAGCAGTGACTTCCTGAGAAATTAAGCAATGAAGATCACTTTGAGACCAAATGTCTCAATTTTTTCCACCATATTTGATTTTGGATTTAATTATAGTTTACAAACAATCTCCCGCAGGGTTTTGAAGGTGCTGCTTTTTATTTTCTCCTGGTAGCATGTGATAGCAAGATGTCTGAAGCCTTTCTGATTCCAGATCCTTTTCATGTGACCTGGATCTTCTCCCTTTCTGGAAATTTTTAAGACCCTCTCTTTGTCAAATTTCAGTTTTCCACATTTTCAATTTGATATGCGTTAGTACAGGGAGTACTGGGTACCAGGTGGCTTATTTGTACCTAGAAAACATGTTCTACTGTTTGGGGAGACTTTCTTAGATGGTTTCTTTGATATTTCATGCTCACCCTGTCCTTTCTTTGCATTTCAGAAGAATTGTTTTCAGGAAAGGGAACACTGCTCCTCTAATTTTCCTAACTTCTCTTAAGTATTTCTTACCAAGTTTTCTATTTTCCAACTTTCAATTTTATCTTCCAACTTTTTGAATGAATATTTTAAAACAATTACTGAACACACACATGCATTCATGTCTTTTTTAGCTCTCCAAAAACTCATTTGTTTCATGGCTTATAATACCCTCTCTTATTTCTCTGAGTACATTAATAGATTATTTGAATTTTTTATCCCTGAATAGTTTCTGCTTTCTTAGCATTCCTTTTAACTTATTCCTGTTGTGCATTTTGGTCTACCTCACCTATTAGAGCCTCCTTCCAATTAATGATCTCTATTTGCCAGTATTTATGATTATTACACTAAAAAGAGACTTGGAAATTCTCCGGGCAGGGTGCAATCTATGGACTGGCAATGCCTCAGGTAAGATACTTCTCTCTCCTCCCTGTGAGTATTAGACTTCTCTGTAAACATTCTGATGGCCAAGAAATAAAAGGAGCAGAAAGTAATAATTCTTAGTATGTAAACTAGCATGCAATCCTCTATTTTTAATGGCAAATGTCCTTTAAAGTGAAAGATAGAAAGAAAGGAAATGTTTCTTGTTTGCTGTTATCTTTATTCTAATTATTCCTAAATTGTTAGGTATCTATGTAAAAGTTAAATATGAATGCCTCCTAGATAAGTGTATTCAACACACAAATAAAAATATAAAGAACTTTAAAGATAGAATTTGCAGATAAAGATATAAAGCCATATGGCAAGATGTACAATATGGTGTAGTATGTTTTATGTATTCATATAGAATGCCAAGTCACACTTGACAAAGTGTTCCCATCAGGATCAGGTTGGAGTTCAAGATAATCACAGTTCTCCCAAGAACTACCCATATTTCTGTTCTATAGCAGAAAGTCCATTCAACATCTACAGTCTGATTTTGGAGAATTAGAATTCCTTTCCATCCCATCCATTCACGTAGAGACTGTATTGTATTTTGGGAGCTATTGTTGGTTCCTTCATGATAATAACCTGCAAAGTCTTTACTAAGAATTGGACATTCTTATTCTCCGCTATTTTATTTTTCATCAAGGATATAATATCAAAATATCTCTATTGTTTATTTTCTCATTATTTTTCAGTATTGAGACCAAAGATAAATCCTCACATGAGAAGAATGACATCAAGATAATCATTTCAAAATCTTCAGTGAAGGGGTAGCCCGGGTGGCCCAGCGGTTTAGCACCACCTTTGGCCCAGGGCATGAACCTGGAGACCCGGGATCGAGTCCCACATTGGGCTCCTTGCATGGAGCCTGCTTCTCCCTCTGCTTGTGTCTCTACCCTGAGGTGTGTGTGTGTGTGTGTCTCTCATGAATAAATCAATAAAATATTTTAAAAAATCTTCATGAAGACTGAGCTTGCACATTTGATTCATCTCTTTAGATCAAGTTCCCAGGTTCTGTCGTAGGATGTATGATGGGTGTTGGAATGAAGGAGTTAATGAACTTAATTGAAAGCTTTTTCAATATGAGAGAGGGTGGTTTATAATGTATGTAAATCTTTATAAAGTGTTCTCCGTTGAGCCAGATGTGGATTATGCCAATGTCTACTTCTATGTGGATATCAGATCTCATAAAATCAAATCTTATACAATTCAGCAAGCCAGAAGTATTTCTATCTTCTCTAAACTACATGGAAACTTCTTACAGTGAGGAGCTGGAGGGATCCATGTCGTGGGAACTTTTGCTTTAGCAATTTGTTGTGAATTTGGTACTGTAATACATATTTTGTGATTCTAACCTGTCTTAATAGAATATACCTGAGCTGTAGAAGTTTATATTTTCACCATAGCACAGTGAGGTTTTAGAAAGCTTTGGCAAGTGAGACGGTCCTTCATGAAAGCATGTGGCACTTTGTCTTTAATCTTTCCCTACAGAGGAAGATTATGTTCAGTTATTCAGAAAAGTTCTTACTATTCATCAATGGACTTGCTCCCTTGCTTTCTTTAAACTGGTAGAGAGCTTTTACTATATATAAAAAGTAACCCAGCTTGTTTACCTCGTCAGCTACTGTGACTTGGCAAGGGAAGATCCAGGTAGTAGGTGGACGAGGACAGCACTCTGTGTTCAATGCCCAAGTGCCCCGGTGTAAGTTGAAACTCTCTTTTTGAAAACTCTGGACTGATACTGACTACTCCATTTTTGACTAGCTCTCAATCAGTACACCTTTTCTATTAATATGAGAAATTCAGGGGATCCCTGGGTGGCTCAGTGTTTGAGCATCTGCCTTCGGCCCAGGGCATGATCCTAGAGACCTGGGATCAAGTCCCACATTGGGCTTCCTACATGGAGCC
This sequence comes from Canis aureus, assembly GCF_053574225.1. Classification (NCBI taxonomy): domain Eukaryota; kingdom Metazoa; phylum Chordata; class Mammalia; order Carnivora; family Canidae; genus Canis; species Canis aureus. The sequence continues at coordinate 10,791,449 of NC_135630.1, read as the reverse complement.
TGCTTCTCCCTCTGCCTGTGTCTCTGCCTGTCTCTCTCTCTCTCTCTCTGTGTCTCTCATGAATAAATAAATAAAAATCTTTTATTTTTTTTAAATATGAGAAATTCAATGATCTGTGTTTACCCTATGCATGTCTCATATTCATGTATTTACCTTGAATTAAAACCCACTATGAATTAAAAACCCACTATGGACCAAGAAGAAGAACACCTAAAGTATTACTAAGTATAAAACAATAACAACAATAAATATTGCTCATAAACGTTATTGTCCAGAAAGCTCATCAGCAGTATTCCTAAGAAATAAGTTAAAACCCACTTTATATTGATTCATATTGCCATAGTTCAGGCAATGCTATTAACTGGGTTTATTAATACTGATTTTGATACTTTAAGGCAGGCTATGAAAATGCTATGCACATGGACAACAAGCTCTCCTGATAGAGGAGTAGAGTGAGAAGGAATAAATAAGCACCAAATAGAAGAGTGCATAAATAAGCAAATGCAGTCTACTGTAATACAAATCCTCCAGATGAGTCAAGCTTAGGGGGAAAAATGTTTGTTCAAGTTCCACAATCCTTTGCTTTGTATTTTTGCTACAATTTTTTGCTCTAAGTTTATACAGGACTATTTTGGCAGTGGTATGGAATACACAAAATCCCCCCTCAGAAATTGCTTATTTGCTGTTTATTTTGATATTTAAAGTCTTAGAGAAATGCAAGTTCTCCTTTAATCCTTTTTTCTTTACATATAGCTTATTTCCAGTAGTATATAGAAGGATCCATTTATCTTATGTCAAAGTGTATCTAAGAGTCTGTAATAGGCTGTATTCAGAAATACTCTAATTAATCATTTTGTACATAAACTAATTTGGATTTGTTCAAATATAAATAAGGTTAATTCAGTTACCTTTTTCACCATTTCCCAATTATTGTCATCAAAAATCACTGATTACAAATTAAAAATATATTTTCACTTAACCTAGTTGTGATTGCTCTACATAGAATTTGATTAAAAATTAAATACATTGATTGGCTATTAAGGACAAACTCTATGACAGGAATGTACAGTAAATCAGAAACTGGAATTGCAACTTTCCAATGGCTTATCAATATAAGCAGGTTGTTTAGACCAAAGCACTTATCCCTCCCTATGTAAACCAAATTTAAATAAGTCATTGAATATTTAAGTTTATATTCTCATTTCACATTTAATACAAATAAATCAGCCTCTAATCTGAAAAGAATTAGAGTATGTGGGTTCATTTACCTCTTGCTTACCTATCTGCATAGGTGGCAATGCTCTTAGAAAAAGAGAAGTCTAAGATCAGAACGCAATCTTGTGGGGTGGAGACATTTTGAACGTAGTTCCTTTATTTTGGGAGGTCCTGCGGATCCTATGTCAACTATAGGATTTTAGGCCAGAGATATTCATAACTAGCAAGCCAATAGGATAAAGAGAAATTACTTTCAGGGAAAATAATTGAGTTCATGCAAAATAACATAGAATGAAAAATACAAATAAAGCTCAAGGTGGGGAAAGATTTTTAAATGAACATGAACTCAGAGAGAGGCTGTAATTTGATACATATGCTGTGAACCCCCAGAGAGAAACAGCAATGTGGAATTGCCATTAGGTTTCTGGGAATGTGGAAACTTTATTTCGCATGCCAGGATATGTGAAGCAAAGCCGAGTTCCCAAATGTGAAACTGTCTGGCAGGCAGAGTTTTATTTTTAAAATTTTTACAACTGTTGGTGAAAACTTCAGCCATTTCGAAACACTAGATAGATTTTTTTTCTTTAAATCCTATAGCAAAAGAATTGATTTGTATTCATTCAAGTTTGATACTATCCAGAAAAGTTAAACAGAGACAAATAGCTAGATAACTCAGGAAAATATGTTTGCTTTTGACAGAAAAACAAACAATAAAAACCATTTGGGTTTTACATTTAAGTCTATTGCAGTACTCTTACTGACTTAAGCAATGGAATGACTTTCTCAGAATCAGAATGGGGTAGAATAGGGGACAAATGCTTTAACAAAACAATAAAATATCAGTGAACAATTTTGGCTCTACATGTACCATCTTTTTGAATGAATGTGCAAGACTCCTTTTTCACCCATAGCAATTAGATTTCCCTATTACAAAACGAAATTACTTGCAAATGAACTAAAACTTTACTCTCAAAAAATAAATAAATAAATAAAATAAAACTTTACTCTCATAGAAATGTAACCTTCATATTTCTCAATCACATAGAAGAATTAAATGTAAAACAAAGTTTTAGAATAATATCCTGCTCATGTGATTGCTTCATTCTCATGTTTTAAAAGACATTGTATATATAATTACAATGCTATTTTGGTACTTTTGAACCCATTCTTATTTTTCCATATTTTTACTCAGTTTGTATTCATTTCTATTACTTCTTACATGAAAACTTTGAATTTTAAATACACTAATAAGCAATGTAGCTAATATCTTTAAAAATAACTATCAGTATGGAAACCTTAGCTTTGTTGATGGGTAATAGAAGATTGTATTGAAAATCAATGAACAGGGATGCCTGGGAGGCTCAGTAGTCGAACCTCTGCCTTTGGTTCAGGGCGTGATCCTGGGGTCCCAGGATCAAGACCCACATTTGGGCTCCCATTAGGGAGGCTGCTTCTTTCTTGGCCTGTGTCTCTGCCTCTCTCTGTGTGTCTCTCATGAATAAGTGCAATCTTTAAAAAAAAATAAAAAGAAAGAAAATCAATGAACAAAATAAGATGCACAGAATGCGTAAGAAATACAGAGAATTTTTATCTCGAATCTATGTCTTGTATTTATAGTTTTATTTTAATATCAGTACTCCCTAATTCTTTAGAATTAAATAAATCAGAGCAATTATAGCTGATATGATTAAGTATTTGTGGAATTAATAGTTTCATACTTAGAAGTCACACATCACATATTGAAAAAACAGAAAGTTTTATTTTTTTCCCCAAAATGGAAACTTGTGAAACAAACATACCGAAACACATCTTTTTGGTTATTTAGATACCTGGAATTCTCTCATCTTTGCGATTATATCTGAGTCCCTTTGCATTTGTATCTTTGACTCATTCAAATCCTGGTACTAATTTTAACTTTTTGTACGATTTGTTTTTATTTGTTTATTTTTTTCCTCATTATGTTCTCATTTACCTCTGGCTCTGAATTTCTCCTTGAAACTTTTTATTTTTTAATTAAATTCTCACTTAGGAAATCATTATTTTAAAATCAGCACTTGGCTCTGTAGATCTTTTCCTTGCAGTTCATCTGGGTAGTAGATACATCCTCTTGGATTTTATGCTTTTATTTATGAACTGGCATTTGAACACACTCTTTCTTGACTGAGATCACCATCCTAGGGCCCTTGCTCTGCATACCAGCGTCCTTGAATTCCTGCCTCTAGGCGTCTCTAGTGTCATCCTTTGTCAGGTATTTTAAGGTGAGACTTTTAGTATCCCTAATACCATTAGCTAAACTCATCTCCAGATTAAATATACAACACAGATAAAAAAAAATACTTCTGCAGTATTCTTCAAACCTGTGTAACATGACAGACAGCATTGCTTTAAAGATATTTTTTCTCTCTTATTGATCAATAAAGCTCAATTGAAAACTTATATGTCAACGTCATTATCCACAATTATGCATCTGGGAATTCCTCTTGAAGATTTGGATTCTTTTGACAAAATTAATCGGCAATTATTAAGAGCCTCCACAAGTAATAGACAAGTATTGAGCTTTATATCAAAGGCCTTCCCAGCTTCTGAGTAAGCAGGTCACATTAACCTTTATCTCCAAGTTGAAATGCTCTAAGAGCTCCACTGCGCAGGCCCAGGAAGTCCAGTGTATTGCAATGAACTCCTTAAATGTGTCCAAAAAATCAAGATGAAATTTAATTATCGATAGACCTAGCCAGCTTAGGGCTTGGTTTGGTGCTGTTCCATTGGAACTACATAACTCAACTCTGACTAATCCAACAAGATGTTGCCTTGAAATGGTAGGGTTTTTTTGTTGTTTTGTTTTGTTTTGTTTTGTTTTGTTTTGTTTTGTTTTGTTTGATTTATTTATTTATTTTAAAGAGAGAGAGCACGTGTGAGGGCAGGGAGGGATAGAGGGAGAGGGAAAGGAAAATCTTAAACAGACTCCCTGCTGAGCACGAGCTTCAGTGCAGGGCTCAATCCCACCAGCCATGAGATCATGACCTGAGATGAAACCATGAGTCAGTCCCATAACTGCCAGAGCCACCCAGGCGGCCCTTGAAATGATGGTTTTACTCCTAATTTGTTTGCTACCACTGCAGTTGCTACTGCAGCAGAAATCCACTTCATCGTTATCCTGAACTGGAAGGAAAGTGTCATTATCTGTGATGGGCGAAGGGAGAAAATCTCATAATCAGGCTCTTAAAGACTCAAATGTAAAGCAGTGAGTTTTGTGAGTTTTGCCCCTCCACTCTAGCCAACTAAGATGTGCTTCATAGCCTGGACGTCAACAAACTTTCTCTATGGAGGCTTTGCCATAACTCTCCCTGGCTGAGTTCTCACTGCCATTATTACTGCTTCTGCTTTAGATAGAAGGAGAAATCCTCTGAAATTATGATCGAGGATACTACCTATGCCAGGAGTTTCTACCTGGACCCTGCTCTTGTTTCCACCTGCCTATCACTGCTCTCCAGTGCAAAGAGTTTATTAAATTTTGTCCAACGTTTACGATTACCATCCATGGGAGGGACAGTCCAATGGAAGGTATGTTGCCATTACTGGAAGAGGATCCCCTATTGTATTTTGAATCTTCCTCTCCATTACCCTGTCAGACACATTCAAGAGACTGTGCCACATTCTAGGTTATTGTGAGAAAATTCCTTTAGATCTAATAGTTGTATACAGATCCAAGGTTTGCCTCCAAAATTTTTACATAGAGTGGTCTTAATCTCCTTTCTACTTCCACAGTTCTTTGTTATTTCTGTTCAATGTGCTCTTTATGTCTCATTAATTTTCACAACTAGTTGCATTCTTCTACTATTAAGAGCTTTCCACTTTTTTCCTTTCCTGTTGTAATTCTTGGTACATAGGGGATAAAAAAGATATACATACAAGGGTGTGGAATGACTGTGTAGAACCACAAACACTAGTTATTTCTAATTCTGTAATATAGCTGGCTGCATTTCATATCAAATCCAATTGACACATGAAAAGCATAAATAAATAAATAAATAAATAAATAAATAAATAAATAAAATGCAATCTTATTTTTTTTCCATTTTTAATAGTCTCTTGGAAAAAATAAATATTTTAGATTATGCCAATTATTTTGTCTATAACTTTACTTTTTTTTTGCTTTTTCTAATGCCATGCTTTCTTGTTTTCTTCTTTAGCTCATTTATTCTATTAATATAACCTACATGTAAAAAAAATAATATAACCAACATGTAACTTTAAAAAATATATTGTCAAGTCATTGAATTGTGTGTGTGTGTGTGTGTGTATTTATGTTCCATTATGGTGTCTGTCCATGGTGTATACTAGTCAGACATTCCTTCAAGAGGACCTACTGTTTCAGAAAAACTGAAAGCCTCCAAGTGAACACCTTTAGTTTCTCCATAGGGCTTAAGCTGAAGCTATACTTCATCAAGGCTGCTGCCAATCACTGAGCATGTCAAGGGTACTAAAGATCAACTATTTCTGCCCAATATGTCACTCCCAATAGGAGAAACCATTCTCAGGATCTCTCTGCCAGTTTTCTCAGAGTCATTCTACAACATGAGCCCTTCCTCTCTCATCCTCCTCCTTTCTCTCTTTTTTCCCCATAGGTGTTAGACATGCATCATGTTATGAAGGCTCTTCCTACCACTCTTGAGCCTTCCTTCTATAACCTCAACAAGAATTTACCACAAAAAAAAAAAAAAAAAAATCTTACTTGTGTTTAATTACATATTGGTGTCTTCTTGGATATGTGAACAGAGAGCATTGGTACTGAGACTAGTTTAAGAAAAGCAATAGGTTGGATTGGGGAGACTGGCTCACTTGCTGCCTCGCTAGCAAGGAGAATCCAATTCTAAGAAAAAAAATGGAACAAAAGGGAAATGCCTTAGTGGAATGCAATACCCTCAATGATAATGATCAAGTCATTTGAATGATGGGGGAATTGGGATTGGAGCAATGTCATAAAAACAATGGATTTAGTTAATTATTCTTAAGTTATATTGACTCACTGCAGAGGGAAAATAGTAAAATGATGGACAATAAAAGGTCATTTGGCATGTATGGTATGATAGTAAAAGATGATTTCATTTTGCATTTCCTATCACAGAGACAGAAATACAAAGTCTGGAGAGCCTCTTAGGATTCCAAAGGCAACACATTCCACACTTAGAGTACTGCGTTGGCCCACATACCAGGAGACGCAGAAGCTGTTAGGCTTGAGTGGGATCTGAACAGGAAGGGCTTCACAGCAGGCCTTGGCTACAAGTCAAACAGCCCTTGGCCTGGGTCACAATATCTGGCAGACTCTGTGGATATAGAGATTCCAGTGGTGAGAACATACAAGTATAGTGTTTAAAGCAAGATCCAGTCGCAGAATCATAATGTAATTTCTTGGGGCTTGAGTGTAAGTCCGTGCTATCTGTACTAGAAAATACACACACTTCAAGAGACAGCTCCTGAGTGCTCCTGAGCCCTGGTAGAAAGAGAAGGCTGTCTCTGGGACAACAATTGAACATGCTTCCATAAAAATAACCACTGTGATCTGGCTATCAGATGGACCCAGTCATAAAGGCAGACAGGGAGAGCAGCAGGATATTAGAAATGGGACATCAAGAAATAATTCAAGAAGGGTAATAGAGCATGACTAAGCAAATGAGAAGACAACCAAAATCAACTCACACTGTATCCACTCCCATCTTCCACCTCGTACCTATGACCATATGGGCTATACCTGTGACTAGCTTAAGGAGGACAGGAAATCCCAATTTGATTTATAGACAGGACATCTAGGTTTGTGGATCCAAGCAAAAATGGATCATAGCTACACTACAACTATTTTCAGGGAGTGAGTTGAAAGAAGGTAGACAGAGAAAAATCTTCCAATAAGCAAATCTGCAAATAGAGCAATTGTCACACTTTTGGTAAAAGCAAAAGTAGCCCTAGGTGACATTATATACAGATTTTTGTGCTATGGCCAATAACTTGGTCAGGTTGTCAAGGTCTTGGAAGGGAAAAACTTCTAAGATTAAATGAGGAAGGCTGGCAAGAAAACAAGTAGGTGGATGTATGCAGTAAAGTTGGAGGCTACACATGGTGCAACAATATGCTCTCCTGGGTACCCAACCCAGTTTGTCGTGTCACCTCCAAATGTCTTACATGCAGTAACAGAGACCAAACCAGAATCCCTGATATGTTATTATTTCTGAAGGAAACCAACTGGTGGTTAATTAACTGTTTGGACTCCTTCCATTCTGGGAGGGCTAGCAATACATCCTCACTGGATGTGGGTTGTATATTCTTGGTTGCAGAACCTCATCCTGCACTGCTAACTGGGAGCCAATGGAATTGTGATCTATGAGTGTACAATCCCACAGAGCAGTGGTTTTATGATTAGGTTTTCAGTCTCTTTCTTGCCAGTTTTAAAATTCAGCAAATGCTGACAAAGTGGAAACTCTAAGAGTGTAGAGTCCACTTCCGGGTGGCTCCCTTCTCTTTAGGATCTTGCCCCTCAAATCTCTGCTGCCTTGGCAGCCCTGAACTCAATATTTTGTCTTTCTAGCTACTTGGTATTATCTGTTGTTCTTCTAGTTCCTTGTGTATGGGTCTTTGTCTGTGTTTTCTTTTCACGAGAGTTGAGCATTGCCAAATTCCCTAAAAAGAAAAGCTTTACTTGCAGAGTGATGACTAAAGTCTCCTCGGTTTCCTTCTCTTTGGAATCTTAGCCTCTCCAGTCCTGGTTGTCTCGGCGGCTTCCAAATTCCTTCACAGAATACTGTAGTTTTTCAACCAAATTATTTAATTTTTCTTAGGTGGGAAGGGGATGCATTACAGTGCTACAAGATACTTATTCCTACCTGGAAGTAGGAATGCCCTATTTGCACTTAAATAATACTCTAAGAAAAAAAAAAAAAAAATGTCAAGGCTACTGTTGTCTAGATTCATAATTTACAAATGACATTCGTGATTTTTTAATAATATCCCAATTATCAATGTTCAATTATCTATTGAACATTTCTTCAAATCATCTTACTTTTTTAACTTCCATAAATAAAAAAACAATATCACCTAAAATAGAGGCATGATAAAAAATAAATTCCATAATTAGCTTTTTTCACTTATAATGTGTGACAAAAATATGTTTCTGAAATTTTTTACATGAATAAATATCCTCATTATAGTCCAGTATCCTCATTAGTATTATCACAAGTGAAGAAAACTGTAGCACACAGAAGTTAAGCAACCTACCTGAGGTTACTAAGCTAGTAAATAGTAGAGCCAGCAAATGAGTGAAGGTTGCATGGCTTCAGAGCTCAATGACTCAACAATTACATTTTAATTACAATCGTGAAAATATTTCAACAATATTAAATTTTAGTTAAATCCCATCTCCTGCCAAGAGAGAATGGAAAATGTTCGAACGATGTTAAAACATGCTAGCAACAAACTGGTTTTTCTTCTTGATGTATTAAAAAAGAATAGAAAAAGAGTGGATAAAGACACCCTTGTCTTGTATGATTCAATGCTACTTCGTTCTAAGCCTCTCTACCAGCTAAAACCATCTTGTGTATACATCCTGCCTTAGAAAACACTGTTCTAATCAACAAGTTAGCAAAACTTATTGTATCATTGGATCTGTCTAAAGAAAGCAAGAGATAGATATACCTTGTACAAAAAACTAATTGGTAAAATTCTAGGAGATTTGCTCTAATAAAATTGTTATTAAGAGACTTTAGATAAATTGATTATGTGTTAAAAAACTATGGTATATTGACTTTCCCCTTTAAATATCTTTAAGGTTATTTGGTCAAAATGAATAAATCTTCATCTTTATGGTTTTCAGAATTATGAAATTTGCCAAAATAAGGAAAAATTAAAAATCTAAAAACGTATCTGATTGAGGCTAAATGATAAAAAAAAAATAAAGGAAAAAATAATTTAAAAAAATAAAAATAAAGGAGTATTGTTTTATTTTTATTTTAGTTAAACTGTCTAAGATGTCTATAGCAATCAAATTCATTAGATAATTTATCATATTTTTCTCCAATATTTTTTAAAAACTCCTTCTTCTCCAAAAACAGAACAAAGTATTTCTGTGAGGCCATATTGGTTGAGCTACCTTAAGAACACCAATAAGTCAATATATCTTTAAAGAAAACATCAGCTGGAATGTTGATTAGTCTTTTGTTTTTTGTTTTTTGTTTTTTTGTTAATTTCTACTGAAAGCAAATGGCTGAATATCATCTGGCTTGAAATAGGCTTTCTCAAAATCATTTACTTTATTGATTTCTATTACTTTAAAAAGGGCTTTATCCCAACGCATCAAGTAATTATTATTTACTCCTGTTTCTCTTTTATTTAGAGGAAGAATGTTTAACCAGATGCATACACAAGGGTTTGAAAAAGTTAAAATATTGTTTATTTTGCTTTTGGATAAAATATTTATATGATACCATGTGCCTTGTAACCTTGGGGCTGATATGTTGGATCATTCAAGTAATGGAAAAATGTCTGACATATAACCTGATTCCCAAAGCTAGACCTGTTGTCAAACAAAACAGTAAGAACATTTTTACTTCCTGTCACAAAAAGCTTGACTTTATCTTCCAATTTAAATGCATCAATCTACATCCCTCAACAATGAGCTCAGTTCTGAATTTTAATTCTAAGCTACACAGAGAATTAGATGATATTAAATAGATGACAGAAAGAGAGAGACATGGATAGATAAAGCGTGGGGCCTTGCTGTGGGTGTGATGCCTAATGACATAATTCTCTCCTGATTTCTTCCTCAAGAACAATGCATTATTTGACTAGAATTGAGTAATGCACAGGTTGTGGTCATTAAATGAAAATTATCACAGTAAAATCCAGAATTTGTGAGAGCTTTATCTTCCTTTTGTAAGATGAAAAAAGGGAGGTGGGAAAAGAGAAGATGTCTGATTGACCATGTTACCCATTGGGAAGGATACATATGGAGGCTGAAAAATCTTGAAAGTGATTGCCTTAAAATTATCTGTGCCCATTTACCATTTAAAAAGTCTCCCTTGGGGAGCCTGTGTGACTCATTCAGTTAAGCATGGGACTCTGAATTTTGGCTCAGGTCATGATCTCAGTGTTGTGAGTTTGAGCCCAATGTTAGGCTCCTTGCTCAGTGTGGACTCTGCTTGAGTTTCTCTTTCCATTCCTCCCCCTATTTGTGTGTATGCTCACTCTCTCTCTCTCAAATAAATAAATCTTAAAAAAAAAAAAAAAGTATTTCTGATCCACATGGATGTTCATATCCCACCCGGTTTGATAATCATTACTGTCATGATATTTTGTATTTGTTTACACTTAAACTCTTTTGAGAAGTTTACATAATTAACCGAATGATGTTGGGGGAAATCTTAAACATCATATCCTACCATCAGGTATTCTTTTCACGTATAGGTGACTAAGTGTATTCTCAATTACCCTAAAAATGTCATCACTGTTCAGTCCAACATGAAAGATATTTACAGTTATTTCATTAGCGGCCTTGTAGACAGTAGCAGCGGTAACATCTTACCCAGCACACAGAGGCAATATTTTCATTGTGTTTTTTGTTTTTGTTTTTTTGTTTTTTGTTTTTTTGTTTTTTTTATGATAGTCACACACAGAGAGAGAGAGAGAGAGAGAGAGAGAGGCAGAGACACAGGCAGAGGGAGAAGCAGGCTCCATGCACCGGGAGCCCGACATGGGATTCGATCCCGGGTCTCCAGGATCGCGCCCTGGGCCAAAGGCAGGTGCCAAACCGCTGCGCCACCCAGGGATCCCCTCATTGTGTTTTTCTATTTTGAAAATTCTTTTTTTTTTTTTTTTAAGATTCTATTTATTTATTCATATGAGGCCCAGAGAAAGAGAGAGGCAGAGACACAAGCAAAGGGAGAAGCAGGCTCCATGCAGGGAGCTGGATGCGGGACTTGATCCAGGGAATCTGGGATGACGCCCTGAGTCCAAAGGCTCAACCGCTGAGCCACCAAGGCATCCCTGAAAATTTTCGGTGTGGTTAATATATCAAAAACAATCCGATCTGTTTACAGAATTATAAAACAAGTTATAACCTACCATCACTCCAAATTTGATAAGTGATTAATTTTATTTCTTATAATAAAACAAAACAAGAGGTAGGCATAATTAAAGTGGTGTTTTACATATCACTACATATGCCCAGCAGTAGAGTTTCAAGTGCACAGCAAAAAGCTCTTTTACACTTTTCTTTAAAAATTCCAAAGAGCACACATTTCCATTAGAGTGTATAAAACATAATAGGTCTTTCTGAAGAAGCCATTCAGTTTGACTCACAATGGGAATGAAACAGTCGAGATCAATGGATCTACTTGGGATAGGACTCCTGCATTGTTTCTAAAGTCCAAATAAATCTTTAAGAAGGGTTGTTAAAAATGGAATCGATGGTGATGGAGAAGATAAGACACACACACACACACACACACACACAAAAAAAAAAAAAAAAAAAAACTTGAGAAAATCATAAGCAGCTGAATCCCAAGCATGTGGTGTTATAGCTAGGAGCACAGTTTTTAACTATGATAAAGCTTTCGATGTAATAGAGAAGAATAACAGCAATGTTTGCAAGCCCCTTATAATGAAGTGGAATTTTAAAGAAAATCTTTCTGGCTCTGGTTTTAACAAGGAAATTTTATAGAAATCCATGAAATAGAGGTTGAAATAATTCCCCCAAAGAGGTTTCAGGTGTATTGAATCCTATTTCAATGTTGCTGACTGGTATCAGCATGCCTTTGAATAATTCATTTCTAGATCTTTGGGGTTTTGGTCAGGTTTTTTTTTTATTGTTGTTGTTGTTTGTTATTATTTTTTTTTCAGGAAGCAGACTTAGTAAAGAAGCCTGTCCTATTTCATTGCTGACTCACTTTATTCTTTCTTCCTTCCCACCTGACAAGTATACTTCTAATTGAAATGCATAGTAACATTTGCCTGCTCAGGAAAAGAAATGGGGAAAAATAGTTAATAGTTAATCTTATTTCAGTTTGGCTCCTTAAAATCAAAATTAAATCTTTTGAAGTCTGAATAAAGGGAAAAAAATAAGGTCACATTTGTCAAGCAATATACGTTGTAGACATATTTATGGCAAGAAACAGATTATTATTTCTAAAATAAATGCTTTTTATAATAGCACAGCTTGTTCTATATCCTGAATGAATGGGTGAAAGAGTAATGTATTCTGTGTAGAATACTAATAAAACCGTATTGGGGGGATCCCTGGGTGGTGCAGCGGTTTGGCGCCTGCCTTTGGCCCAGGGCGCAATCCTGGAGACCAGGGATCGAATCCCACGTCGGGCTCCCGGTGCATGGAGCCTGCTTCTCCCTCTGCCTATGTCTCTGCCTCTCTCTCTCTCTCTCTCTCTGTGACTATCATAAATAAATAAAAATTAAAAAAAAAACGTATTGGGCATCCTATAATATTAAGGAAACTCATATACCTCTTCTTTATTTATAATGTAAAAAAATTGAAAATGGAGCAAATTTATTGAAACTCACTGCCAAGTGGAAGAGGCTTTGGAGTTTTCAATGTTGTTTGCAGTTTAGTGGGACAGTTTCTAACACTGCACAGCTTTCTTCCATTAACTGGCTTCCCCATTCCACAGTTAAGTCATTTTCATTCCCCAGAGAAGCTTCTTTTCTTAACATACTTTTGTCTGTCAACGGCACCAACAGCTTTCCAGTGACTGGGTCTCAATTCTTGGTATCATTTTTAACACTTTTTCCCTTTTTGCCACCCCCATGCAATGAGGTAATGAGTGCTATATATTCCATTTCTATCATTTCCTTCCAGTAACCCTTCTTTTCCGTTATCACTACCATCAGTCCAGTTTATACCCTGTTAACTCTTGCCTAACAAACTATGGCCCCCAAGCAAAACCTAGCCTGCTGTTTGGTAAATAAAATTTAATTGGAACACAGCCTTGGTCCCTTGTTTCATATTTTCTATGATCGCTTTCACTTTTTATCAATAGAGTTAAATGGTTCTGATGGAGACCATATGGCCTGCCAGGCTGAATATGCTCACTCTCTGGCTCTTTAGAGAAAATGTTTGCCATCCCTTGACCTAGAATATTGTTATATGCTTTCAAACAAGACTCCTTATCCCCAGACCCTCCTAAAGTTAATCCTGTTGGTTGAAATCTTTTTAAAACACCAACATTCATGATCACATCCCTCAAAACGTCTACCCTCACAGACAAAACATATAATTCTGAGTCTGCTATTAGAAGCCATATATGTGTCCTGCATACACTGGTGTAGGCTTTGTCTCCGAGGGATGTATACTGTTTCACTTCCCAGTTGTACCTGAAATACACATCTTTCTTTTGTGTGTATTTCTTTTGTACAATTCTTTTGTAGAATTATTGTATGCTACAAGCCCATCTAAAATAATTACTCCATGAATCTTCCCCTAATTCATCCAGCCATATGTGAACTTACATACATTCCTCAGAGACTTGTCCTTAATCTTTTTGCCATAGTCATTTGACTTCCACTTTAATTAAACTGCAAGCTTATTGAGGAATGAAACTTTGCCCTACTTTGTCTTTATCTGCTGCTGGTCCTGGTTTGGTTCTTTGCGTTTGTTTACTTAACACACATCTGCTTTGCAACTTACTATATCCCAAGCACAATGCTAGTTACAGGAGGATGCAAAGAAAAGAAGGGTAGTCTCTGTCCTCAACAAGTTTACTCTTTAGTATTAGAATTAAAGAAGTAAAGAGTAAATGTGATAAGTTTAAAGTACGGAGATGCCCCAGAGAAAGACAAGACTTCTGGTTACATTTGATTGAAAGACAGAAGAGCCTCAGTGAAGTTGGCAACTGAGTTGTCTTGAATAGAAGCTAGCCAAGTGCAAAATGGTAGAGGAGCATTTTGGGTAGAGAAACATATTGTTAAATAGCATGGGGGAATTTCAGGGAAGTGTGAAAAGTTTCACAAATCTGTAGTTGAGCATGTGCTGTGAATGAAGTGCTATATGCATTGAGGCTATAAAGAAAAAGGAAACATGTCCTAAAAGTAGAACTTGGAATGCCTTATTGGAGAGTTTATACTTCACACTGTAGGCAGTCATTCAAACACAACTTCTAAAGAACACGGGTATTGAAGGGTGTTGCTACTTCTTAATTGGAGAAAAGAGGAAACTGCAGTTAGTCAACTAACCTTAGGAAATACCTGATTAAACAAAAGTAATTTAAGTCTTTTCTGTAGGATTTACACTGCTGACCAAGTGGGGCATGGATTGTGGCGTACTTCCCAAAATTATATTGACCATGAAATCTTTTTGTCTGAAAATATTGACTGATGTACTCTAGGAAATTCAGGAAACACTGCTCTATATAATGGAACATTTCATCATTTCCCCCTAAGCACAATGAGATATGTTCACAGTGACAGAAAAGAGATAGGAAAATGAGGTAGGATATTGTTGCAGCAAGTTACATAAAAATAAGAAGATCCTACATTAATGCAATGACCAAAAAATCTAAACCAAAAAAACAAGGCAGAAGGAAAGAAAGAAAGAAAGACAAATTCAAGGGATATTTAGGAGTTTGCAGAAATAAATTTGTTAACTAGATGTGAGGATATTTTTAAAAACATATTGATTTCATCACCCCTTTGGCTAAAACCCCGAAACGGTTTGCCATCTCTCATAACATCTTTAAATTCTTTTTAAAAAAATATTTTATTTATTTACTCATGAGAGACACAGAGAGAGAGGCAGAGACACAGGCAGAGGGAGAAGCAGGCTCCATGCAGGGAGCCCGACATGGGACTCGATCCCAAGACCCTGGGATCAGACCTAAGCCAAAGGCAGACACTCAACTGCTGAGCCACCCAGGTGTCCACATCTTTAAATTCTATATGGATATGCATGTTCTGCTCCTTTATTCTTTGGCACCTCATCTGTCATCATCACATTTCTTCAGACTCCTTTCCTTCCACCAACTCTGGCCTTCCTCGACCAGTTCTCACTGTTGTGCTTCCTTCGCCTGACAGCCTTTACACTTGCAGTTCTCTATCTTCAACTGTCTCTTTTCCATCTCATAAGACAGTTAACTCAATACTTATACTTTAGTTCTAGGTTCAAGTGTTCCTTCTTCTGAAAATCTTTTTATGACTCTTTTGATTAGGTCAAATGTCATTACATGATGTTTTGGGATGAAGTATCTCTCAATCTATACTTTTGACACAGCTGAATCTCCAGGAAAGCAGGGAACAGTTGCTGGTGCATTAAAAAGTTCTATGATACTCATTTAATATAATAATAAATGAATAAATGGGAAAGGAAGAAATCAAAGATATCTCTAAGATTTATGACTTGGCAATGATTATACAGTTATATTTATTGAGTAGAAAACATTTGGCTTTTGATCTATTTTTGATATGCCTGAGCAGTCAGAAGTTGAGTCTGGAGATCAGGAGAAAAGATCTGAGTTAGCAGTGGGCATTTTGAAACAGTCATTGTAATTAGTGAGACAACCCAAGGAGACTATATGCAAGAAACAGGAAGTCTAAGAAAGACCCTCTGAGTGGTAACTGCGTAATGAAACAAGTGTAAGAGAGGTCTATGAAAGAGATTTGATGATGCAAACAGGGATGAGAAGAAAAACAGGAAAAACTATTGAGAAACCAAGAAAATGAGTTTCAAATCAGGAGGAAACGTCATTGATGGACACTGGACTATTTTAAGTCCAGCCAAATTTACTTGTGAGTTACACATTTCGAAGAGATTATAGATGGAGATAAACAAGGTTGAAACCATGGTAGTTCATACCACTTGGATATAATTAATACTCTATAACTTTCCTTATAAAGAAGAGAAAAAATATTCAGATAATCTGTTAACCACTGGCTTTGTTAAGTGTGAGGATGAGAATCATATAGATTTAGGAGATAGCTAGGATATAGTAAAGTATTTTTTTTATATATTTTACTTGTATGTACCTATTTATATTTCCTTCAGTTCCTCCCATATATACTTGAGGTAATAATACCCATTTTCCAGAGTTATCTGTATTAAATAAAATATAAATGAAGATAGTTATTTAATTGTTGAGTTTATATAAGATATCTGTATGGAAACTAAACTTACTTTAATACTTTGAGGATTAAGAAAGGTGAAAATGCTGGCCTAACTTTACCCTAACAGCACTATCCTAAAAAAATATGTAATGTATTTCCTAACAGAAAATGCAATAGAAGTACATTTCCAAAAAAAAATTATATACCCTTGGCAAAAATCTATGTGAAAAAGCCAACAAAATTCAGAATATCCATTTTATAAACCCTTTATCTGCAACAGGATAAACAAGTATTATAATCAGAATTCAGGTTCACATTAAATTCTAGAAATTCCTTATTGATATCTTAAAATAGAGGGAATAATTATCATCATCTAGCCCTATTTAAATCAGTCAATATCATTTGAAAACAGCACTGCAATATATAAGAAAATAAGACTCAAGCTCAAGGATGTCTGAAATTACCATTACAATTTTTCTACAGTAAAGTATTTCATCCACTTCAGGATTATCCATAACACAAGCTGTGCTTAATGAATAAATAATTTCTAGAAAGTTTAAAAAAAAAATAGTTCTGCTTCAAAGGAATTCTTTGTCAAATAGCATTTAAAGAGTCAGTTCTTTCTTAGCAGTGTTATGCATTAGCCTAGAACTAATTTGGAGAACTTAATCAAATGATCTTTATAGATGTGAAGTATGAGATAAATATATCATCAGAAGATCTATCCCATTCTCTTCTTGAAACTACTCAATTTTCAACTATAACATTACATGCTCCTCTATTTGACTTTGACTCTAGTATTTTAGTTACCTCTTGATTATATACATATCATTATTAGAATTCTTTTCTCAAAAGGTGGCATTTAATAACATAGTCAAAAAACATATGTTAGAGTGATTGAGGTCATGTAGAACGATCTGTCTGAAAGTTGAAATTGTTTTCTTCACACTGTGTTTCTTGCATAATACTTGAAATGATTAATATTTTCCTTGAAAATTAAATGTTAAATTGCCTAGAAAAATAACATATACAGAAAATATTCGAACTGTCTTAAATTTAAGTTCCCAGGTTACATAAAGTCTGAGTAATCTTTAAATACATTTTTCTATTCTATTTCAATGTCCTATATTATATCTATTAATAAAAATATAAACCTGACAGAAGAGAGTAACTGTAATATATGGAAAATACGCATATACAAGTTTTATTCTTAATAGAAATCTATCATTTTATTTAAGAAACATCTTTAATACCATAAAATCTATAGAGAAAAATAAGAAAAATATATCTTTAATGACAAAAAGTTTATAAATGAGAATTTACTTTTCAAAAACACTAAAGCTGGGATGTTTTCTCATGAAGTAACAGAGTGGCAATTTCTCTATGTAATCCGATTAATGGTGTTAGCCAAAATGCATGATTCAGGACTTTATCCTGTTGTCATTGATTTACTGTTGAGACTAACTATTCATTTCAAACCTTCCAATGGATGATACACAAAATTAATGAAAGTATGTTAAGGAGATTTATATAGTGTAATATATTCACTTTGTATTTTTACTAATTAACTAAGATATATCACAAAAGAAGGAAATATATTAAGATCATAAAAGTTAAGGAAAGGCAAGAATGGAATTACAAGAAAAAAAACAATCATCTTGATTTAAGGACGTGAAGGTAAAATAATCTAAATGTCAGGGTTTTGAGGAACTTTACATAATTACACTTTTGGAAAATTTACCTTGTGGGATTATAATGGGAAGAGATAGTGAGGAAATATTCATATTTAAAATCAAACTTTCGGTTTTTTGGATGAACATTACCAACATAATGACGGCTGGCAAATTTTTAGGTGTGACACACTTTTCATCCACACAGCAAACAAAAAGAAGAGACAAGGACATAAATATAGTATTTTAATCACTTAGCTCAGCTTTGAAAGAAATGTAATTTTGGTGTATTATACAGCAACTGCTGAATAACTGCACAGCAACAGAATCTGGGTTGTAAATTCCCAATATTTCCAATACTGACAATAACTGAAAGGTCATTAGCGAAAAGATGTCATCATCATCACTAAACAAGATGTGAGATAAACAACTTGGATACCTTCCACATGACAGATAATATCTATATGTGAGTCCTAAACCCAACAAATAGGTTACTCAGGATCCTAAAGAGACTTATGTCGCCATCAGACAAATTATTGTTGTAGTGAAAAACATTAAGAACACATTCTCTCCAAAATAAAGTTTCCATTTAGGCACAGTCAGCAGGGCTTAATTAGAAGGCATGAATAATTGAACGTGCTGCTGCTCTCTCTGAGCAACAAACTTAAGAGTTATGTGGAAGCACATTCCTGTTAGACAAAAGGGCACGCTGCACTGAATCATTCTCGAATGTTTTCCCCTCTCTGAAGGCAACCTTTTCAGTGATAATTCAAATGAATACCCTCTGAGCAAATACTATAAATATAGGTCTTCAGTTAAAATGGAAACAAACAAACAAAGCAAAACAAAAAGAATTCCTGCAATCTCTACATAAAACCAAGTTTCTGGAAAAAATAGTAGAGAGACAGAAGAGGGGGAGAGGCAAAGGGTATGCATTAAAAATCCCTTAAAATATTGAAGTCTTCGTACAACTGGTAATGCTGGTAACAGTGTTAGATAGCAAGCTCACAAATATTCTCAGTCAGAGCACAATTTGAATTTATGTACGTGTTTTTCACTTTCTACCAGCCCCTCCCTAACTGTATGATAATAAACCAAATGTTTGAATGCTTGCCTGTGATCCCTGGTGGGGCTGTGTCAGCTCCCATATGTTTAGGAGCTCTTTAAAAAGTCACAGAGGAGTTAGTTGAGCTGATTAAGAATATATCTGTTAAAAGTAATAATAATAATAAAATAAATAAAAATAAAAATAAAAAAATAAAAATAAAAATAAAATAAAAATAAAAATAAATAAAATAAATATATCTGTTAGGCAGTTAAGACATGAGTGAGGAGAGGTAAAGCTGGGCTGGCCATACCCTCCATGCCACCCTGAGGGCTAAGGACTTACCAGAAGGCAAGACCTGGCCACAGAGTTGCCTCAAAAGCCACAAAAGGACTTCTAAGAGCTGAGCATGTGGGCAAAAGGTGCAACTGGCCCTTAGGTTACCCTAAAGTCACAGCAAAGCCCATTCAAGGCCCATGAATACACAAATCCATCAATACAATTACAACAGAAACCAAAATGTGCTAGAACCACCAGCTGTCAATCAAAAATGCCAAAGTCAAACTTACAGGAACACAAAGCAGTCCTAAAAGGATGCAGCTAGAGCTTCTCGATGCCATTGCTGCTCTTGCTCCCAGAAGTGGCCCGTTTTCACTCTTGAAAATGTACTACGCTTATCCACTCAATAAGCTCTATCTCTCTGTTCTGGTCTTGGGTCTCTGGTTCTTTGGTGCATCTGGGACAAGAACCCAGCAACCCAATAACATATCTACTGTCAAGCAGTATATAAGTGAACTAAAAAAAAAAACAAAAACAAAAACAAAAACAAAAAAAACATTAAGACACAAGAACGAACAAAAGTCAAATACTTGAACAGTTAACAAAACCAAAACCCTAAACAAAACATAAATCACAGGGTTTAATTACCTAGCTCACCCCACCAAGCACTGATTTCCCTGGAGCCATGTCCAGCACTGCGATTTCTGTGTTTTGCTTTTGTTTTTATTCTCATTTCTTATTCTTTTTCTTAAAGATTTTATTTATTTATTCATGAGAGACAGAGCAAGAGGCAGAGACATAGGTAGAGGGAGAAGCAGGCTCCCTGTGAGGAGCCCCATACAGGATTCGATCCCAGGACCCGGGGTCATGACCTGAGCTGAAGGCAGATGCTCAAGCGCTGAGCCACTCAGGCGTTCCTCTTTTTTCCTACTCTGAGCCATGTCCCATCTTCTTGGATCCCCTGTTTACTCTGCAGAACTAACCAAAGGAGTCCCATCTCCTTCTATGTTTATTAGTTTGTCTCCCGTAATAAGGAATTGCAACCCACTCCTTGAAAGCTACAGCTACTGCCCTTGCTCTTGCTGACCTTGCAGGGCCCTCCCTGCCCTCTCTATAACCTTCTATCGTATTGCTCTCTGCCTCTCTCAAATTACTTCTCTTTCCATATTCTGTGCCATGCTTGCGGCCCCTGTGAACCTGCAGAAGGAGACATCAGAGCACACGGTTAAAAGTCTCAGACTCAGTGAGGAGGTCACAGGGCAGGTTTTTTCAGGTTGGTAATGCCCGTCAGTGATGCTACTTACTACAGGCTAATTCGACTTTTGCTTATTTGGCTCTCTCCACTTGCTACTCTCTGCTCTTTCAGGATGGCCAACACATGTTTCTACTAGAAATAACTTCTCTGTGGCTGCAGTTTAGAAGATAGCTCTTTCACAGAAGCCCAGGAGATCTATACTCTGCTATCCCCACAGCACAGTCTCCAACTCCAGGGTACCAGGGAGGCATTTCTGCAAGGTGACTACCTAGAAAAGTACCTAGGCTTACTCCCCTGAAACATCTTTTAATTCTTATCCAGGGTATTTAAAGGATGCACAGTATATTCCTTAGCCAACTGTTAATATTTATAGGGAGCCTCCAACATTTTGTGCATAAATTTTTTTAAAGTGTCATCCAAAAATACCTTTTTTTGTAGAGACAGTTTTGTGCAATAATTCGGAATGTAGACTACAAAATGCCCCAGATTCTAATCTCAGGACTGCTACATCCTACCCACATGAACTTCACCAAGTCATTTTACCTCTCTATACCTCAATTTCTTCCTCTGTAAAACAGGACAATATTCTTCGTAAGGTTATTAGGAAGAATAAATGTGCTTAAAGATGTAAAGTGCTCAGAATAATACCCACCACATACAAAGCACTGTATCAAGTGTTTGCTGTTAATATTATTATGACTAGTATTGATGGGAGAAAGTTGGATGTTAGTCTTTACTTTCTACTAATTCATCTTATACTTTTGCAAGCATTTTAAGCTCCTTTAATGTATTAAAGAATAAAGAATTGCTCTCATATCTAAATTTTTTTCCAACATCAAAAACATGAATTACTTAGAAATTTCCTTGGGTAATACACTTCCAAACTGAAGCAAGGTTGTTCTTAAAATATTTACAATTAGGAGGACTTAATGGCTGTCTTATTCTTGAATTGCATACAGTCACAAGACAACCTCTTGGATAGTATAGATTAGACACTTTAAAAATTTTTATTGACTATATCCATATTTTATAATGTGATTTTGTTTTAAAATTATAGTAATAGGTACTTTTCTCACATTATTTATTTGCTATTATTGCTGCTGCTATGGGCATTGTTTATACTGAACAGTTATTCCTAGGAAGAAGAAAATATTGAAATTCATTGTTTTCTTTTTCAATAATGAAATTCTATATAGATGGACCTGAAATTTCTTCTCATTTCAATCATTGAACATGTAATATTACATAGCCTGGAGTATAAACAGGAGCTAAAAATAAAAACACAGGGGATCCCTGGGTGGCGCAGCGGTTTGGCGCCTGCTTTTGGCCCAGGGCGTGATCCTGGAGACCTGGGATCGAATCCCACGTCGGGCTCCCTGCATGGAGCCTGCTTCTCCCTCTGCCTGTGTCTCTGCCTCTCTGTCTCTCTCTGTGTGACTATCATGAATAAATAAATAAAATCTTTAAGAAAATAAAAAATAAAAATAAAAACACATATTCCTTAGCTCATAATAACTATGATATGTGGGGGATCCCTGGGTGGCTCAGCAGTTCAGTGCCTGCCTTTGGCCCAGGGAGTGATCCTGGAGTCCCAGGATCAAGTCCCACATCGGGCTCCCTGCATGGAGCCTGCTTCTCCCTCTGCCTGTCTCTCTCTCTCTCTCTCTCTCTCTCTCTCTTTCTTTGTGTCTATCATGAATAAATAAATAAAATCTTAAAAAAAAAAAACAAAAAACATGTTATGTTTCCTGTAAAGAACAAATAACCTTACCACAATAGCAGTTTTGGAAAGCAGCCTCCCCAAAAAAGAGAAATGATTCAGAAAAAAAAAAAAAAAAATACAATCTTAAATTTGGAAAACAATTGAGATGTCAACCAGACAAATAGTCTATCTCATATAATCAACCCCTACAAAGCATCCATTTTTTTCTAATAGACATTGACCCATTGCTTAAAAATATTTGGGTTGAGGAGCTCATTATTTCATAGAGCACCCTATTTCTTTGTATTTCTGAAACATTCAAATTGCATTAAAAATCACATCCATGTTATTTCCCTCCATATGCCCTGTTTCTGCTATCTAGATTAAGAAATAAGTTCATTATCTTAAGATATTTCTTATGATATGATTTCTAGTTTTTAACTATCCTAATTGCTCTTCTCTAATCATATTCTTCTTTGCTTGTTTCCCTCTGAAAATCTCAGGCAATTTCAAAATCCTTTCTTGTTTTGTTTTGGAAATAAAACATAAATTTCTATTTAATAAAGCACGTAGTTATAACTCAAAGGACAAAATCTGTTTTCTTCATTTATTGACAATTTTCATTTGGCTTCTTTAGTAGTTTCCTTAGAAAATAGGAGCAACATAAATACACATTTTTGACTAAAAAGTAGAATGACCTGGTTTGGTGTAGCCTCAAATCTAAAGAATGACATGAATCTCTTTGCTTTCTATATTACCATCAAGTGCTATGTTACTATTTTTAAAGTCCAACCTACTATTTGTCCATTTTTATTTGTGGCTAAAATTAATTTCCCCACTATTTCTATTAGTGGGCAAATTAATTCTAAGATAAAACAAAACAAAACAAAAAACAGTGAAAGTGTTATGTATTAATTATAATAATAGGAAATATTAAGTGAATCTCATTAAATATATTGCTCAAAGTTGCAAATGACTGTTAAACACGAAATGATTCTCTCCTTTCCAAATTGAGAAATTAAGCATGTATTTTCTCAAGGATAGTGATGAGAAAAATAATCCTTTAACGACTCATCTCTGAATGGATAAGTGCATATTTATATCTTTATCCATGCTTAATGGAATCGCATATGTAGATTATATAAGTATAGGGGTAGATATTTTAGAAAAAGGATATTGCAAAGGATGTCGCACTCAGGACTTCAGATGATTGCAATGTATCTGAGAGAGCAAAATAATGAGGGCTTCTTGTCTATAATTGGGGGTTAGAGGTGGAATTTGAAGAATAATTATAACCAAGAGAAAAAGGAAAAAGGAAATATAATCATTTTCAGAATTTGAAATAAGTCATGGTGTAGTCAAGTTGATTTTTACAAAAATCACATGAAAACATCAAAAAACACAGGAAAATGAGTATGAATTTGCTGAATTACTATTATTAGCAATGATGCTAGTGGGGGTTAGGGGAGGACATATTGTGGTTGAACAGAGTTAATGTAGATGAATCATAAATTATAGGAAGAGAAATAGGTACTTTAATAATTTTTCATTTTGAAGTACATGTTTTATGCATCTATGAAAATGCCCTATAAATTAAGTAATATATTGAATACTGAGAAAAAAAGCAAACATTTTATTCAAACCAGTTGTTTCATTTTCCCATTTTATTATATACCACAGAAAAGTAATTTAAAATTCATAACCAAACCCTATCTTGTATCAGAAAACAATCTTCTCTTCCATATTCAAATTTATTTTTAAAGGGAAAAATGTATATTTTACAACTTGTGTTAATAATAAAATGTTGGCTTTTCATATAATATTTTGGCCAGAAATCCTGAGTTTTCTCTTGCATACTTACATTTGTCTAACACAACCTAACAATGATTCTGCAACAATTTAGGCAATGCTAGTGAAGGAGATTTTTAGTTAAAACAGAACTCTAATGAGGGTCGTGACATCATTTGCATCAAATTAACATCAGTTTCCAAGTGAAATGGGCAAAGCTAATGTTACTAACTCAAAGATAATCAAGTACTGTACTTAAGGTAACTCTCACAAGCAACTCGAAAACAATCCCATGGTTTTAGTGTAGGATCTTCATGAGTCCTGGAAGAGAAACTGATTCTAGCTTATGTCTGTGCACCTAGAAAAAAATAAGTATTTTAATTGCACATCTTGGATTAAGACTTGAAAGCTTTTATTCAGATTCTAGAAAAACACAATTGATTCAACAAACAAATGTGTTTTTTAAAAGTTAACACTGTTCTGATATTGAATTGATAATTTCCTACTAGTCCTCTATTTAGTATCCCTTTCTTAATATAATGACACTGTATTTGGTATTTTTCAGGAGAAGAAAAATATGGCTTTTGCTGTTCTTATTTAATGAAGAACTGACTTTTGAGAGGATCTTTCAAAATTGCCTTTATGATCTACAAATAAAGCCCAGGAACCTGTCTTACTAATAACCCATGCCCTCTGATCATTGTGTGAAAGTATATTTTGCAGTTTTTATACTTACATATGCATTAGGTCACTTGGATTTTGTATAAGGTCTTTTTTTTATAAATTTATTTTTTATTGGCATTCAATTTGCCAACATATAGTGTAACACCCAGTGCTCATCCCATCAAGTGCCCCCCTCAATGCCCATCACCCAGTCACCCCCACCCCTCACCCACCTCTCTTTCCACTACCCCTAGTTAGTTTCCCAGAGTTAGGAGTCTCTCATGTTCTGTCTCCCTTTCTGATATTTCCCACTCATTTTTTCTCCTTTCCCCTTATTCCCTTTCACTACTTTTTATATTCCCCCAAATGAATGAGACCATATAATGTTTGTCCTTCTCCAATTGTATAAGGTCTTCCTTAACTTCTTGAGATAGGGACTGCTAAGGCCTAACAAATACATCGAGGCAAGAATACCACCAATTACACACTAGAGAACTTATCTAAAAAAATTCAACAAAGGAAAATTAAATTTATAAATATTACTTACAGCATAATTTGTAACTATATACTCTCATCCAATAACAGAGACATAGCTAAATATTTTTGAACATTTTCAGATAAATATTTTAGCCACAAAGTTATAATTATGATGATAATTATGAAGATGTGAATGATATAATGTGAAGTGATAAAAGTGCAATATGATCTTAATTATATGAGAAATAAATATTCATGTGAAAATAGTAGAAGGGCAAATGGGCTTAGTCTTGAGAAAGGATTTTATAGTTGTAAATAGATGATTTTTTTCTTTATAAATGCTCCATTCTAATGTTATTGTTACAAATACATATAAATAAACATGATTGTGCATTGCATAAAATAAAGTCAGTCCAATCATCTGATTTGCAAGAAGGTAGAAATGGAAGTCTTAGCTCTATTAGAAAACTCTCCATGTTCTGAGCATATCTAATTAAAATGATAGAGTTATATATATCTGACTTTATTCTCTACCAGGTCAGTATTGCACAATATAGATTAGGAAATGGGATCTATGACGATATATTGAGGGAAGAGTCTATAAATCTATAAACCATGACTTTCTAGTCACAACTGAGCCAGAAGTGCTTGGGTAAAAAATATAAATACTATTATTAAGCCTGTAGGTGCCCTTCACTATGCCTTATATTTATTATGTCACTTAATTGCCACAATTATGGTATGTGATGGCTATTATTATCCACTCCACTTTACAGATGAAGAAACCAATTCTCAAAGAAATTAAATGACTTGTCTAAAATCGCAGAGCAAGCAAATGGCCTCATCAATTCTAAAGCCAATTCTGTTGAGCCCAAGAGCCATTGACTTTAATCCACATACTGTACTGCCTCAACATGAAAATGACCCGGCTTCTCACTATCTGCACAGAGCCATAGCGGTTCACAGGCTAAGTCCTGTTGTCAGGGGCAAGTTGCCCTTTGTGTGCACAGGCAAGACATTTTATTTTTGCTGGTTTCAGATTTCTCTGGGTAAAATGAAAATAATAGTAATAATAATGGCAATACTCCCCCCGTCCCAAAGGGTTGTTGTGAGATTTAAAGACCTGAAACTTGTCATTTCCTCCATTCACTCAGCCAGTCATCACTGAACAGTGACTTTGTTCCAAGCCTTCAGTCAGGGCCCAGAACTAAGAAGCTGAGTCAGTGTAGGAAGGGAGGAAAAACTTACCACTTGAACCAATTAGGATTTATCAAATGCATTAAGTACCATGAAAGAGAAATAAAGATGGGGAGGGATCTTCAATAGTTCAGGGGGTGGATAAGTCCTCCCTGAGGAAGTACTGCATCATCTGGAATTTGAAGGATGAATAGAGAATTAATAAACAGTGTGAGGGAGACTCTCTGGCAGAGAACAGCAGGTATAGAGACCCCGAAGTAGGAAAATGTGTGCTTGAGGAATAAAAGTCACGCAAATCAGTAACATTTTACACCAGAAGCTAAGAAGCTGCATAAAATGATACTGGAGAGAAAAGCAAGGCTAGATAACAGAGTCCTTCAGACCCTTTAAAGATGTTGATTTTTTTCATCAACAAAGAGTAATGACAAGTCATTGAAGGGTTTTGAGTAGTGTTGCCTGAGTGGCTCAGTTAGTTAAGTGCCCAACTCTTGGTTTTGGGTTAGGCCGTGATCTCAGGGTGCTGGGATTGAGCCCTGCATCCAGCTCCACAATGCATGGGGAGTCGACTCAAGATGCTCTCTCTCCTTCTCCCTCTGCCCCTCTCCACTGCTCGAGGCGTGAGCTCGCTTGTTCTCTCTCTTTCTCTCTCTCTCTCTCTCTCATAAATAAATCTTCAAGGGTTTCAAGTAGATCAGGGCCTAGCCTGATTGAGTTTTAAAAGAATTAAGGAACTGTGGGAAAGGTTTGGAATAGATGGATAGAGACAAATTAGCAAATGGCAGAGGAGAAGTAAAAGATACAGGTAGTTTGGACTAAAGCTAAACTCCGAGGATTTCCAGCATTTGAGTGTTGCCTGGAGGAAAGAAAACAAGCCAAATAAGCCCCTTGAGGAGGAGTAGCTAAGAGGTGAAGAGGTACCTGGACAGGGTAGTGAAGCCAAAGGCAAAGCTTCAAGGAAGAAAAGGCTAATACTACCAAGTGTAATTTATTTATTTATTTATGTATTTATTTATTCATTCATTCATTCATTCATTCATTCATTCATTCATTTATTTATTTAAAAAGATTTTATTTATTTATTCATGAGAGAGAGAGAGAGAGAGAGAGAGAGAGAGGCAGAGACACAAGCAGAGGGAGAAGCAGGCTCCATGCAGGAAGCCTGATGGGGAACTCGATCCTGGGACTCCAGCATCATGCCTTGGGCCAAAGGCAGGTGCAAAACTGCTGAGCCACCCAGGGATCCCTACCAAGTGCAATTTAAAGGTCAACTAGATTTGGAAATAAAATGTGCCTTTGGATTTAGGGACAAGGCATTTATACAATGAATAATGACCTCTTTATTTTTATTTTTCGCAGGGATTTAGGTTTTTGTTCTGTTAAAAGATAAGCTGAGGCATAGGAAAAAAAAAATTTATGAGTTTCTTTAAGCAAGCATAGATTCCAATAGGGCAGCACCAAGTTGGAAGTGGTTAGGAGCAATCCACTGACAGGAGTTAGGGGCTCTCGTTTATAGAGAAGGTATGGAATCAAGGCAAGAAAACTATTTGCAGGGTTATATACAGTTTGAGGTGTTGCATGGTTTGGGACAGGAGAGCTCACTTTGTCTCCTTTACATTCTAGGTTGGTTCTCAGATGATTCTGTAACCCATGATCCAAAATACAATCCTAGACCAAATGGTTGAAGTTGAATTCATGCTGATATCCATGTTTTCTTTTCTGGGAATTCCAATCCTGAAAGAGTTTCATAACTCTGACTTGATTCTATCGTTTGGTTCCAAGAAATATTATTTTCTGAAAAGAAATTTCATACTTGTTAATCTATAAAGAATATCACTTTTATCTTTACTCTGTGAGTTACTAGTTAATCCAGTTGGTAGCCCTTTGGGAGTCTTTACATCTTATTGTCATTGTTTATACAATTTTGTAACAAAACTAGGGCTTCGCCCCACCCCACCACCAGTATTTCAATTCTCTAAAGAAAATACTCCCCAAATCAGAATTCAAATTTCCTTTGGAAGAAGTCATCTTAATATCTGAACTGTACTTCTAACCTTTAAAATATATTGTCATAGCTGGTAATCTTCCTACAGGCAAGTGGTAATTATTGGGATTTGTGAGCAAATAAAGCCATGCTGCACCATTAGTAATGGGTTTCCAATCTTGAACTAACTTGACCTTGTATGTTCTGTATAATGGCACATAGTAGAGAATAAACTGCTAAAGTAGAAAGAAAACAACAAAAAGAGAGGACAGGAACTTAATCAGTCAGACATGTTAGTGCCTTGAGGAACTAAACTGTCTCATTCTTCATGAACTGGATGATATTTCTAAAAGTGCTGCTCTTCCTCCTGGTCTTGGGATATTTCTCCTTGTCAGCTTTTGAAGCAAGGCACAGTCTTGTGCTTTTGTTGTGGTTGCTGTTATTGTTCCAAAGAAGTTGTCACATATTATGTGGCAGTCGTGAAATCTAAAACTAACACATTCTTACAAGTCGGTTCCTGGTTTCCTGATGCTCCCAAGAGCCTGAGCAGAGCTCTTTTGAAGTTTAAGTTATAAAGAACCCAAAACTGGTGCACCTGCATGGCTCAGGACTTGAGAGTATGCCTTTGGCTCAGTGCATGATCCCGGGGTCTGGGATCCAGTCCCACATGGGGCTCCCTGCATGGAGCCTGCTTCTCCCTCTGCTTGTCTTTCTGCCTCTCTCTTCGTGTCTCTCATGAATAAATGAATAAAATATTTTTAAAAAACCACTAAAGCACTGAAAACTAAGCGTGAGGGCATGTTAAAATCTGTCCTCAGGTGAAACCATGCTGGTATTTATGCCCATAGGTGTAGAACTTGTATGATTAGAAATGAACATCAACATGATACCAACTTAATTATCCAGTATCAATAAATAGCAAAATGTGGAGGCTATATTAATTTTTTTTTCCAAATTTGTACAGAGCATAACAACGTAGTACGATGTATTCCACTTTGTGATTAAAAAAAAACAAAAACAACAAGATAATGAAAGGAGAGAAATACTTGGCTGTCAGTTGTTAAAAATTGCATTTGGGATAAATTTTCTTCATTTTCTTTCTTATTCTTTCTTTTCCTGTATTTGCTAATTTCGCATTTCTTCATTTATAGTTTCTTTGGGGAAGATAGGGCCTTCCAAGTCATTTACTAATCTCTCTCAACAAATATTTACGGAGCATGTGCTACTTGTCTAGTGCTCTGCTAGGCTCTGGGGATACAGCAGTGAACAAAAGCCAACATTGCCCATAACATCTTGGCACTGGCAGGAAAGTGGTTAAAAAAAAAAAAAAAAAAAAGAACCAATCAAATCACTTCTGAAATAAACCTCAAATTGTCCTTTTGCAATTGCTACAGAGTAAGGGTATATAGGGGAATTGAATGTGACCAAACAAGTCAAGGAACACTGGCCAACTATTCTGAGGAATCTGCTCTACTAAGAGGGCAGTGGAAGAATACCTGGCAAATGGAGCAGATGCTGCAAAGGGGTAGAGTGAACACAAAAAAAATCAAAACAATTCTACTATGCTTTGAGCAGAGGAAAAATGAGGGCAAAAATCAAGCTGGTCTCTAACTTGAGTGAAATATACTACATTTCCCCAAAGATTTGTGCACATTATATTTAAGCACCATTGCATGTCTCTGATAGTGTTAGAAAGTAAAATGGCCAGTTGGTAAATTATGAAGAAAATACAATTGCAAGGCTAGTAGCTGGAGGCAAAAAATGTTTAAAAAAAAACAAATCTTCTGATTTTCAAGCCATGGATCCAATAATATTAACTCTCTTTATAATATAGCATAGTGTTTGTTGTATACTTCCATTAATTATGAACAAGCGATGCTTAAATGCGTTCAGTTTATTGGTGACAAATGACATTGTGAGTGACTTTAATGAACATGAAAATGTGTTCATGAAAAAGCAGTGTCTTCCCTCATTTTTGTCTTACCTGGGGTGTTGAATTATCCTAGAAATACTCTCACAAAGAGATTTGGAATAAACTGGATCTCTTTTATTCTTGTCATGTTTTTACAAAATGTTAAATCTTAGCATCTTCATCTTTATCATTATTATTATTTTTTAAGTAGGTTCTATGCCCAACATGGGGCTTGGACTCATGACCTTGAGATCAAGAGTCCCATGCTCTACCAACTGAGTCAAGCAGGTGCCCCAGTGTCCTCATCGTTTTATTAAAAACGGAGTTATAATCTTTTACTTTACTCACTAAGTACTAATTTGTATTTGTAACAATAATACCTAACTTTGGTTGAGTGTTTCCTGTGAGATAGGAAGCTTGTATCTGCTAAAATGATCTGATTAAAGCAGGTCCTATTAGAGTTTTCATTTATAGATGAGAACTTGGAGGACCAGCACATCGAGGACCCAGTAATTAGGTCAAAGGCCTTATAAATAATAAAAGCATAAGTAAGAATCACTCCCAGACAATCCAGTATTTGAGTTGAAGCTTTTAACAACTAAGCTTTTAACAACTTTTAACAGCTTTTAACACATCCTCCTCTTCCGAAAGACACTTGGTTTGGCTTTTTCATCTCAACTAATATGCTAACACTAATACATTGGTTCCTCTGATGCCACCAGATTTTGATTAACTCCAGTTTCTTCTCTGTCAACAAATCTGGATAGGCTTTCAGATGCAAAGAAATTGATAAATTCAGCCAATCATCTGCTTATAGTTGTAAGTGCTTCTCCTTGACTTGATTACAAAGAAATCCCACAAATGATTTTGTAGGAAACCTATCTTGTCTGCTGATAATTTGACTTGAAACAAAGCAAAAAAGAAGGAAAGCTTTTTTCTTTTTTCTTTTTTTCTTTTTTTGGCATATTAATCCTCAAAATGTACATCCTGCTAGGAAGCTGCAGGGTACTTTAAACCAGGTTATTTTAACTAAACATAAATACAGCACAAATTGGATGTCCCCTCAGGCCTTTGAACTGACTTGAAACTTAGGCTGTACCCAGGCCTTCAGTTTTATCTATGCATGTTCTTGGAATAAAGCCAAATTCTCAGCAGAAACACACATTTGCAGGCATAGGACCAGCTGCAGACGGTTTTGAAACTATGAGCACTAGCATTTTCTAAAAGCTGAAAAATACAGACGATCTCTGAACTTTAATTACTTGACTTCTCCAAAGCCACATGGAGAAACCCCCTATTGTCTATGCCTAAACTATTCATCGCTTGGGGTGTGATGGAAAAAAGATAGGTTGGAAGCTTGACTGGTTTTACAGTCCTGGTCTACCATTTAGCTGTGGCAAATTGTTGACGTTTTATTTTCAGTTTTATCATACCTTTATGTTTTCATGTGTCTGTTCCTGGAATAGCACAGAATACCAACTTATCATTGTTATGTTGAAGCTGACGACTTTGAATTGCCAGTATTTGGAAGTGTGTCCTGGATATTCGTTTCTCTAATAAGTTTTAAAACACCTTTCTCCCTTTGTAGGTTTCTTTCCTTTTTTTCTGGGAAACAGCCTTCCATCTTAGCTGTCGTTCTAATGATTGCATCATTTTACACTATCATTGTATGGAAGGTTCATCTTTCACAGCAAATAAAATGCTCAGATTCGTGGAGCATTCATAAAATAATCTTTCAAAGTTTTTTAAGCTGAAGTAATATGGCCTCCAGTACCTGAATCCTAAGAAGACTAGGAAGGTTTTGGAGTTAGGTGGGGTAAAAAAGTGTTCCCCATGTCTCATCAAAAGAAATGTGTGTAAACACTGCAATTAAGACAAAACAGATTTGCTCTTTTAAGTATGACAAGGGAAACAGGTATCTTGGCAAGTAATGTCTTCTGAATTCAGGCACATTTATTGATTTGTTTTTTCAAGATTAGCTTATCTTGCTGAGCTCTGCAACCGTATTGTGTAATATCAATCGGTGGCCCAAGTTTTATAGCATTGAGGATATATTCCCTTTCCTTGGGAAAGCATGAATAGGCTGAAAAGGATGGTCATCAGCCTACATCCAAAAACAGAGTGCCATGTCCTGCTTCAGCCATGTGAACACCACTCCCAAGCCTGCCTGTTTATAACACAAATTAAAAAAATGACAAATATCTTTCTTTGGAAGACTACAAAAAAGAATGAATTTGAAACGAATTACAGAAAGTCTGTCTATTTTCTGTTTCTGGGTTCTTGGCGCTAAATGTGATGCTGAGAAATGCAGACATAAGTATACGGGAAGCCTTTCAAATGAGCCCAGTAATTTGCAGTCACTTAATAACTTAAGATACCTGAACCAACACGGATGAAAAATTTTGGCTTCCAGCTGTGCTAAGTGTTCTGGAGCTTAACAGAACTTTCCAGCATATACAAAAAGACATTCGCATCTGAAACTTTGAGACACTGAAAAGAAGACCTTCAAAGTCTGATGAATTATATGCCAACCCAAGGCCCTTGTAGCAGCACACTAGCTCACATTTAGAGGGATAAATCAAAACATTAATCGGTCTTGTCAGTAAAGCAGGTGTTTTGGCTGCCTTTGTGGTTCATTTTCATGCAAAGGGGTTGTGGGATACAGAAATCACAAGGGACTGCAAATAAATGGCACTGACAGGACTGATCCCATCAGGCAAGGGGGCCCAAACCAGCCTGTCTTTTCATATTATGAAACATACCTAATAGCAGTTCCTCCTTAAACTCTAGCTCTACAATAGTCTGTTTGTGGGCTCAGGATTTCTCTCTCTCTCTCCTTCTCTCTCTCTCTCTCTTTTCTTCATCTATTTCTTTTATTTATTTGTTTGTTTGCTTGTTTATTTTTTTTTGATATGCCAAAGGCATTTCTTTTCTATTCGTGATAAACTTTCAGCAACCATATCAGGTGTAGAATTTTAAAAGAACCATGGCACACATGACTTGACAACAGATTTTTGTTTTTAAAAGATTTTAAAACCGGATTAACAAACTGTGTAATGTTGTTGCAATATGAAAGGGAAGGAGGAGGGGAAGAAACACATCTTTCATCCCAGTCCCATTTCAAAATTCAGTAACAACAGAAATATCATTCAAAAGGTCCAGCAACGGGATCCCTGGGTGGCGCAGTGGTTTGGCGCCTGCCTTTGGCCCAGGGCGCGATCCTGGAGACCCGGGATCAAATCCCACGTCGGGCTCCCGGTGCATGGAGCCTGCTTCTCCCTCTGCCTGGGTCTCTGCCTCTCTCTCTCTTTGTGTGACTATCATAAATAAATAAAAATTTTAAAAAAGGTCCAGCAACATAAGCAATTCTAAATGTATTGGTTTATTAGGAACTGTATATTTTGGAAGTGTGAGTAAATTGGTAAAGATAATTTAAAACTTGAAAATCTCACATTTTGGTCAATCTGACATCTCATAGAAGTTCTAATTTCTTATTTTGGGATTTTGTTAGATTTGGTAAATGAACAATCAACGATGTAGTAAAACATAAGTTGAAAACATAAATGAAATTACTGTTGAAAATTCTCTAGTACATCTCATGATTTTTCTCCTATATAGTAGTATACTTTTAGATAAATTCCAAAATTACATGCCAACTAGTTAATAAGCAATTATTGAGCACTTATTTTGCTCTGGAAATTATTTTAAGTACTTTATATGTTCAGTACTTATAACTGTATATGGCAAATAACATTATTATCCTCATAAGAAAATATAAGCACAAAAAAAAAAAAAAGGAAATATAAGCACAGAGAGGATAAGTAATTTGTTCTAGGTAAGCTGAAATTCAAACACAGACTGAACTCCAGAGCTCTTGTGCCCATCCACAGTGCTTTTCTGCCTCTACAGAGGAACTTACTAGATTCCTTGACATGAATATTTTGCATTGTGCAATAAGCACATAGGTTTTTTGCAATACAGATTTCTGTTTTTAAGGAAAACAAGCTAAGCAGGAAGTGAATTTCTTAAGCCAAATTATGTTTCCCACATGACTTTATATGGATCATAGAGTTCATAATATATAATAAAATCTTGCTAGAGAGTTCAAACTATTGATACAGGAGAGCTTGGTTCTCCTCTCACAGAGTCAAAGAATGAATCTCGCCGACAACAGAGAGTAAGCAAAGAGATAGAAGTTTATTAAGCAGAGAAACAGAGAAAGCTCTCAAAAATGAGAGGGGTCACCACAGGGTTGCAACTGAGAGCTTTTATGGTCTGTCTTTTATGGGAAACTGACCATGGAACTTGGTAAATTTCTTGTCAATATCAGAGTGGGTTTGTAAATATCATGTCGATTTTTAGAACAAACATGGTGGACTTGTATCAAACAAGGTGTTTCTTATTTATTTATTTATTTATTTATTTATTTATTTATTTATGAGAGACACAGAATGAGAGAGAGAGGCAGAGACATAGACAGAAGTGAGAAACAGGCTCCATGCAGGGAGCCCGACATGGGACTCGATTCCAGGACCCTGGGATCACACCCTGGGCCAAAGGCAGACGCCCAACCCCTGAACCACCCAGGCATCCCAACAAAATGGTTTTTTTGTAAATAACATGAGCCGGAACAAGGTGCTCCCTTCTCTCTGGTTAATCTCTCTTCCTCTACATCTGTGGTTTCTGTGAGCCTAGTAGCTATTAAAGGGGGGTTACTCTCTAACAATTTGGAGCTAGAGAGACAGGTTTCTTTTTATGATTTTACTGTCTTATCTCTGTTTCCTTGGGATGGGTAGGAAACTGACTCTAATGCCTTTCCGTTATCTTTCCCTGCCTAGCCTCATCCACCCCTAGCTTGTTCCTACATCACTCTTTCCTAATAACAATTTTAAAGAAAATCAATTTTTCTCCTTTCCTAGAATATTCTAGAACCAGTGGTTCAGGAACAGATAGTTGCCTTGGGTGACAAAGGTGGTTTGAAGAAACATTACTTCAGCTTGCATCCTGATATAAATAACTGTTTAATCTCTGTGTTAGCAAGATTGGCAAGAATTATCAAGATAAGACTTCTAGAGCAATAAATTTCCAAGGGAATAAAATGGGTCGCATCATCTGGCAAGTACATTAGTGCCATGCAGACAATCTTCATGAAAAATCCGCCTAAGTCAGGAATTTTCTTGCTGAATATAGATCTCCAGAGCAAGAGTAAAGTTATCTGCACAATAACAGTTGTTTACACGAAAATGTTTCGTGACATCAGTTTAAGAATACCTCATACCTATGATGTAGGAACAATCTAGGGGCAGATGAGGCTAGGCAGGGAAAGATAAAGGAAAGGCCCCAGAGTCAGGCTCCTACCCATCCCAAGGAAAGAGAGATAAGACAGTAAAAACAGAAAAAGAAACCTGGCTCCCCAGCTCCAAATTGTTAGGGAGTAACCCCCCTTTAATAGCTACTGGGCTCACCGAAACCCCAGATGTAGAGAAACGTTATGGAGGAGAGATTAACCAGAGGGAAGGGAGCACCTTGCTTGTGCTCATGGTATTTACAAAGAAACATCTTGTTTGTTACAAGTCCACCATGTCTGTCCTAACTATAGATGTGATACTTGCAAATCCACTCAATATTGATAAGAAATTTATCAAGTTCTTTAGTCAGTTTCCTATAAAGACAGACCAGACCATAAAAGCCCTCAGTGGCAACCCTGTCGGGGACCCCTCTCACTGTTGAGAGCTTTCTCTGTTTCTCTGCTTAACAAACTTCTCTAGCTTTGCTCACTCTCTGTTGTCGACGAGATTCATTCTTCATCTCTGTAAGACAAGAACCAAGCTTTCCCGTATCACCCACATCATACCATCACCATGAAGGGAGATGAAATTTTTGCCTAAGATCGATTTTTTGTTGTTGTTACTATTTCCCCATGTGACTCACCTCTCATTACCATCTCAGGTTGATTAACCTCTTTTAGTTGTAAATACAGCATATAGAATCATATAGCATTCACATCTTATTGGCCTGGATATATTTTCTCTTTTTTGGAAAGAATTTTTTTTTTTTTTAATTCATGAGAGACACACACAGAGAGAGGCAGAGACACAGGCAGAGGGAGAAGCAGGGTCCCTACAGGGAGCCTGATGTAAGACTCCATCCCGGGTCTCCAGGATCACGCCTTGAGCCAAAGGCAGGCAGTCAACCACTGAGCCACCCAGGCTTCCCAATAATTCTTAACACAAACATTCATAGATAGGTCTCAAAGGCCCTCTTTGTGTTGAAGTCATATATTATTAATTAAAATTGAATATGGAATTTGAATATTAGTTAAGAGCTGATGAACTTGTGCATTTTTCTGGAAGCATGATCCTAAGTTGCAGCATATTTCCAGAGAACAAGTATTTCAACGAAGCAAGAAAATCCAAAAGCAGTAAGTTTGTAAGACTCTGTTCTTAGCCATTCATTCTGTGTTGTTAATACATTGTAATACCCATGAAGGCAATCTAACAGTGACCCACAAAGAAGAAACTGCAACTATTATTGATAGTCATTTTTCTTCTTACTGATGAGTAAAAGCAGAGAGATACACTTTTTTTGTTGTTTGTTTTACTGGAGTAATATATACATAATATCTTAGACTTTTAATAATTTTTACATGTACAGTTCAGTGACATCAAGTACATTCGCATTGTTCTGACAGGTATGGCAACTATCCATCTTTTAAACTTTTTCAGCATTCTAAGAGATTAAGGATGATTTTTAAATAACACTTTGCATTCCCCATTTTACATATGGAAAAAAGTGAACTTTATTATTTTGGTTAAGGCTATAACTAACTAGTTGATGTTAGTGTACACCCTCCCTCCAAATAAAAATGTATTCTTATGTACAAATTACTTCTGAAATTGTGGTAGAAGATGACTCAATCTTAGCATTTATATCATTTAAGAATTTTTAACATGAGCCTGGCTTAAAATGACTTAATGTGAAAAATATATTTTGGGGGGTAATGGTCTTAAATCAGAAATAGGACTATGGTTTTCAGAGAATTTAATCCTTTGGTTAAAAACAAAGGTGAGAGTATATTAATCTGAAAAGCTTAAGAAATTAACATGAATATTCCACTAATATTATGAAAAAGCTGTTATTTTATTTCTTTACTTTGTTAAGTTTTATATTGTTACAATAGCTAATCTCATTAAATTACAGAGTGACTCCTCAATTAAAAACAAAAAAATAGTTTTCTGCACTAATAAAAATAATTATAGATAATACACAAGATGAGTAAAAGTGGAAAGAGAAGAAAAATACAGTCCATCCATACCATCTAAAAATGTGCTTTTAGGTGATTTTGTTACAATTTAAAAAAAATATATTATGTCCTGTATAAAAATTGTATCTTAACTTTTCTGGTAGCCTCATATTTTAAGCCAAAAATTAAAGTCAATATTCATATATTTCTATTGCATTATTTTAAAGCACACTATGGGCACATGAATTGTTTATCATTTATTCAAGAAACATTTCTTGAAACACATGATGTGTCCTTGTCCTGTAATTATTGCAAAAAAAATCTCCACTCTCTTTGTTGCTTACATAGCACACAAAGTATGGATATAAAGAGAATGGATCAAGCATTAGTTTACAATTCATGGTAATGAATTGAAAGCAGCCCTGAGGACTTTATGGCAGCATAAATATTTCTAAATATGATTTGGAATGCTTTCACAAGATGACATGTAGACACTTTGCCCAATAAAGTTGGTCAGGCAGAGATAAGATTTGGAAATTGTCTCTTCTGCAATCCGTTCCAGAAAGTAGCTTTTAAGATAGAAGGAGCAGAGGGGACTGCTGTAACGCCTTAGCATTCATTTTTACACATAGGATTTCTGCAGTCATGTTGACTTTCTAACTTTATTTTTATGTAAAGACAAATTGATCAGGGCTGTAGGAAGCAGAGTTCCTAACTCCACAAATAACCTCTGTAAATAATGCATCTAGGTAAATTCAACTACAACTTATATGAGTGTAGAGGAGATATACATTGATTTTTCTTCTAAATTTGAACATTCGGAGAGTAATATACATATAATAAGAATATTAATATGAATGATGATGAGTTAAAAAATCTCATCCATAATATCCATTCAGTTGGGCTACTGAAACACATTTTCTAGCAACATTAATGGCCAATTTCAAACTAAAGGTATCATATATTCTTAGCAAAACAATTTCTTTTGGGAAAGAAAGAACGATCAAGGGCAGTTTAGAAATATATTTACAAATGTTTGGCTCTCTTATGGGAAAATACAAATCTTTTAACAAAACAGTATTTCTCTCAGGGGTATTAAAATGTCTTAAATAGATCACATTCACAGCCATCACTCACTGACATAGAGCCACCTCATTGCCGGTTATGGTCAACTTACTCAACCAAGAACAACTTAGAGGTTGTGTTGTGGGCTGCACAGATATCCCAAGTTCTTGTTTTTAAATTGGGTCCAATGATAGCCATACATGGCAGTTTAATCAAAAACATTCTGCAGATACAGCTACTAGTCTGTGAAATTGGATATTAGCTATTGTCTGCCATCAAGAAGGCAGGGAACAAAAGGTCATACACCCTGTATACTAAAAAGAGGAACTACCAGATTGGCAACTGTATTAGTTTCTGAGGGCAGCTGTAGCAAACTCATTGGCTTAAATACACAAAAATCCATCATCTTATAGCTTTGGTTGCATCTACCAGCTTCTGATGACTCCAGGTATTCACTATCTGCTAGCTGCAGAGCTCCAGTCTCTACCTCTGTCTTCACATGACTTTCTTCTCTTCTCTGTGTCTTCTCTTATTGACACTTGTCATTGGATTTAGGGTCTACCCAAATAATCTAAGATGATCTCATGTCAAAATCCTTAATTTAATTACATCTGCAAAGACCCTTTAATAAGGTCACATTCACGTGGCCATATTTTTGAGGGAGCCACAATTCAACCCAACGCAACTACTATCACTGGTTGTGCGCTGTATTATGCTATTTACAGATTTAATGGTCATGTTATATTTTCTTTTGTAAGAGCTCCCTGCCTATCTTCTCCAATACAGTGGTGTGCAACCAACTCAACTATTTAATGATAACAATAATAGCTATGGCGGTTAATATATATTGAATTTCATTATGTGCAACACATTGCTTTTTAACCTATTAACTCCTCACACCAACTCCAAAAAGTATCATTATCTCAGTTGTACAGGTGAGGAAACAAAAACATAGAAATACAAAGTGATATGATGATGAAGGAGACAGTCAAGATCCCTGCTACCACAGAGTTTTCATTCTAATTTGGTAAACATACAGTTCCTCCGCTACCTACCTGCATCCAAGGACATGGGGCAGGCAAACTAGGAATGATTTACCTGGTTATACTCTGTGCAGGCAGAGCCAATGACTTCCTTTTTCACATCTTGCCCACGGGGGTAAAAGAGGGGGACCTCCAAAAGTGTGTTTTATACTCTTTTTTACCTATTTTAATGGGGAGAAGTTTCTAAATGTCAATCTCAGTTTAAACTGAGAAGTAATGATTAAATATAACATATCAAGAAGGGACATATAAGGGACCTTCACTTATTTCAAACTGGTCCCATAGTATGGTAAGAAGAACCAGGCTTAGTGCTAATATTATAATATAATATAATTCATTTTGATTTTATTTTCCAACAAAGAGATGGACTCATGCTCTTCACTTTTTGTTACATTTAGATGAATGAAAAAGTCTTCATGTCAAAAAAATAAATATTGTTATTTGCTGATATGCTTCCATTGAATAAGTTAAAAAGGTGGTATCAATAAAAACCAGTCATTTCATAAAACAAAGCACATGGATAGAGCTAAATGTGACAACATAAATATAGTTATATTAGTTATCTATCACTGCGTTAAAAATTACCACTGTTATTGTGGGTCAAGAGTATAGGCATGGCTTGCCTGGGTCCTTTGCTTCAACTTCTCTCACAAAGCCTCTGTTGATAGAGATACACTGCACTGTGTAGTAATGATACCCAGCAGGGCTGAGGCCTCATCTCAGGCTCAAGTGAGGAAGGGTTGATTCCTAAGCTTAAATGGTTTTGGGCAGGATTCTGTTGTGCTCTGTCCATTTGAGCATCTCAGCTCCCTTCTTGCTGCCACCTAGAGATCCCCCTTAGTTTCTTGGCACCTGGGCTTTTCTATTTGGCATCTTATTCCATAGCAAAAGCCAAGAGAGAGTGTCTTCTAGCAAGATGGAAGGCATGATCTTAGGAAGCACTGTAGTCATGGAAATAGCATGCCATGATCTTTACCATATTCTACTGTTTTGCAAAGGATCACAGATCCCACACACACTCATACAAAAGCCCGGACAACAGAAAGGGGAAACACCTTAGAGTCTTCCCACCTCAATAGCTTATATGGTGATAAAATATAAAGAGGAATAATTTAATTTGTCCTGAGGCACCTGGGTGGCTCAGTTGGTTGAGCATCTGCCTTCAGCTCAGGTCATGATCCCAGCATCCTGGGATGGAGCTCTGCATTGGGCTCCCTGCTCAGCAGGGGAGTCTGCTTCTCCCTCTCCCTCTGCTTGCTTGTGCATCCTGTCTCTCTCTCTCTCTCAATCTCTCATAAATAAATAAATAAATAAATAAATAAATAAATAAATAAATCTTTTAAAAGAGTTTCATTTGTCCTAGGAGTTCAAAATCTAGTAAGGAAAATATGTTAAAAAGTCTAAATACTGCAACATCTGAATAATAATATCTTTAATGTTGATGCATTCTCATTTCATTCTTGAGTTATGCATAATAGGTATAATTTCTGAAGATGTGAACAGCCACCAGCATGTCACCTTACTTATGCAAAAAGACTATTAAGCAAAGAAGGCTGATTGACTAGCAAATAAGCACATGAGACCTGAAACAATATTACTGGGGAAAATAAAGAGCCAAGAGCAGCAAGTATATAGTTTCCCTGTTGCTGGTTACACTCACAGTCTGCACATGGGGACGAGAAGCAGTGGGACGAGAATTCGGATTCTGGAGGAGATCCAGTTCTCTGGACTGAGAGTTTCTATGGCTTCATAGTAGAGGAAGTGCAAGGACTTCCACTAGCTTGCTCACAAGTGGCATCCAAGCCTTGAGCTTGTGGCTGCGTGATGGCTGTACCAGTGGCTTCCAGCCCTAATCCATCACCTCAGCACTTCATTAGAACACACTGTCTTAGCACTTAAATCTATCGCTGGCTTCAACTATTGACTGGAATGGATTTCAGTGCCCAGATATTCTGCA
Source organism: Canis aureus (assembly GCF_053574225.1). Taxonomy (NCBI): domain Eukaryota; kingdom Metazoa; phylum Chordata; class Mammalia; order Carnivora; family Canidae; genus Canis; species Canis aureus. Next base: position 10,749,870 of record NC_135630.1, on the reverse strand, counting down.
AGAGGCAAATTCCCCGTGCACAAGTTAATTCTTAAGCCTCGGTCAACCTTCTAGATCCCAAAGGATGGCCTCTGTGTTTCCCCATATGCAACCCTTACACCTCAACCTGTGTTAGTTAACACTCAGTGTTGTAACTTTGTCACTGATACACATGAGCCTGAGTTCAGTTTGAAAAGTGGTTATTTGGTCCACGTGTAGAAGGTTCCGCGTAATCTATATCCTACATAATTTTTTTGCAGAACAGATTTTTTTTAAAGATTTTTTATTTATTTATTCATGAGAAACACAGAGAGAGAGGCAGAGACACAGGCAGAGGGGGAAGTAGGCTCCTTGCTTAATGCAAAACTTGATCCCAGGACCCTGGGATCACGACCTGAGCCAAGGCAGATACTCAATCGCTGAGCCACCCAGGCATCCCTGCAGAACAATATTTTAATTTCAGAAGCTTTTATTATCCTAAAAATGGTTAATCACCCAAATATCATCCTTTCCCTTTACATTCTATCCCTGCTAGCAGACTCCACAGCCTCTAAAAGAACTATTCAATTTAACTTGAAAAATACATACCTTTATTTCTCTTCATGCCATTTTATTTCATAGCTTTAGATAACACTTTTTAATACATTCTATTGAATGGGGTTGCCTTATAGGTAGGAGTGTTTTATTATGAAGTTGTATTAATTCCTGATGAATAGCACTGTTTTTAGTTGGTCCAAGAGATATGCTTCTTATTCCAAGTTCTGTCTGAAGCCAATAATCCTAGAACAGAGTTACAATATATTTCTTTTTTGTCTTTTCTAAAGGTTAATGGTCTAGTTTCTGAAATTATCATTTAGGAAATGTTAACTTTATGTTAATTCAAATGCTTCTCCAAAAATATGCCCTGAAATAACCTCTTGCCATTTTTATTCTATATCTAGAAGAAAATAAAAAGGCTAAGATTCCCACGGTGGATCTTGCAAATGGAAAGAAAATGCATTAAACATACATTACTAAACTGAATAAAGGAAAGTTTGTGGGTTTTTGGGGTTTTTTTTTGGGGGGGGCTTTTTGTTTGCTGGAGTTACTTTGGCATATCTCAAGACTATTTCTTTTAACTGGAGAGAGTTAAAAATAACCATCAGTGTGCAGAGTCAACATTGTTGCCTTGGTATTTGTGCTGGAAAAAAAATATACCCACTTAGAAAACAAAGAAATGTTCGGTTGGTAATATGGAGCCTGCAGTTTGAGCGATGAAGTGTAGCAACTTAGAAGCGCAAAACCCAGAGAACTGATGACCCTCGGCTGGTTTGGAGTATAAATTTGAGGCTTGTGTCCTTTGAAAATTCATTGAAAAGAGATAAATGGATAGTGATCTTTTCACAAAGTTTCAGGGATCTGGGATATCAAGACAAAATATTGCCTGAGGGGAAAAGGTTAAATTTTCCAGATGCCTTAGCATTAAAATACGAGAGCAGGGAGGCAAAGGTTTTCACAATAATTGCTAACTACCCTTTTCTCTACTGTGAGACAATTTGTATTCTTCAGACATTTCCTGGCCCATTCTAAAGGGTAAATTCATTAAGGTCTACCCATTTTCTTTAAGAAAAAAAAAAAAAAGGAATACGCATAATATTTTGTTATTATTTCCTCCCAAATATTGTCGCTTAAATAATGTGTAGTAGTCTCAAAAAAAAGAGCAATTAGCCTTGGCAAGCAACATTCTTTAAGTCTGTGCTTTTCAAACTGGTCTAGTCCATGTCTCATTTTTGAAAAACAGACAAAAGAAATTAGAAGTAAAACCTGCTCACCTCTTATGCTTTGAATTTTCTAATTAGAATAAATACTGTGACTTCGAACAAATAAAAGGAAACAAATCGTGGGATGGGGCTTTTATGCTTATATGTGGTGTGTGTTATATAAGGTATATTGTATTCCCCTAACTCTCCCTGTCTATCCAACTTGATGCCCTGCATGAGGGTTACTGTGATGATACTATTTGGCTGGATTTCTCATTTTAGGTAGATACATCTAAACCACGAAGATAATTTGCATTTTCTTCCATTTAGATATTATATAACATAATACCAGGATGGATCCTGCAAGATGGATAGATAGTCAAAGAGCACCTGGAGCAAATCTCTAAGGTGGATCAAAGTTCCGTTAGTGTGTAGAAAAGAATAAGTGAGAAAAAAAGAAAAAAAGAAAAGAAGAAAAGAAAAGAATAAGTGAGGAAAAAGGTACATATGGAAAGCGAGCACCCAGAGATTCCATAAGAGTTCTCAGAATGCTATGATTAGAAGATTGTAGTGGTTTTAAAATAAGTCCAAAGATTCTTTGATAGCCCTTCCTTCAAGAGGTAGAATCTGATTCCCTTCCTTTAAAGTGTAGCTAGACTAGGATAAAGCTGAAGGAATGTGGTGTGATTTGGGAGATTAGGTCATAAAAGGTACTGTGGGTTCCTAGTCACTCACGTGTTCTTGAGTCACTCACTCTGAGGGCAACCAGCTGCCATATTATAAGAGGATGTTCACAGAGTAAGGAGTAGTGGCCTCCATCCAATAACCATGCAGGTAAGCCATCTTGGGAACAAACCATCCAGCCCTAATTAAGCTTTCAGATAACTGTAGCCCCTGCCAACATCCTAACCACAACCTCATGAGAAATGCTGAATCAGAACCGCCATCTGTGCCACTCCCAAATTCCTAACCCACAGAGACCATGAGATAATAAATGTTTGTAGCTCTAAGTCACTAAGTTTTGAGGTAAGTTGTTACACACAATATATAATTAATACAAGAACCAAGGGAATAGTAAGATTTAAAGAGAGATGGGTTAGTGGACAATGCCAAATGTGCTACAAGGTCATATAAGAGGAGGACCAGAAAGCATCCACTGGCTTGATCAGCTTGAAGGCTATATATATAGAAGGCAATATATAGAGCCGTTTGATGAAAAAATGGGAATGGAAGGTAGAAGAAAAACTATCAAGAAAATTTCTAAAATTTTAGAAAATGTGGCTAATGAGTCTGAAGAATGAATTTAAGAAATTTAGTTGCAAGGATCTCTAGGTGGCTCAGAGGTTTAACGCCTGCCTTCGGCCGGGGGCATGATCCTGGAGTCCCAGGATCCAGACCCTTGTCGGGGTCCCTGAATGGAGCCTGCTTCCCCTCTGCCTGTGTCTCTGCCTCTCTCTCTCTCTCTCTCTCTCTCTCTCTCTCATGAATAAATAAATGGAATCTTTAAAAGAAAAAAAAAAGAAAGAAATTTAGTTGCAGAATATGGGGGGGAGGGGGAGTGTGGTAACTGGGGTAGTGTCTCTGTTCCAGAGGATTTAAGATGAAATACACAAGAGAATATATTAATAACATAGGATTTGACATGTGGAGAGCCAAAATATGGAGTCTATAAATACCAGAGGGAAAAAAGTGGCAATATTCCTGGGAAGAGAATGTTGTAGAAAAGTGGTGGTGACCCACCAATTTTCATTTATTCATTCTTAATACAAAGGGAATATAGATTATGATTGCAGACAGAGATAGATTTGCACACAAAAAGTTAAAGTATGTCTATTCTATTGATTGCATTATTTCTGTAAAGTTTACAACTAATGTGTTTAAAAAAGGGAGACTAGGGGATCCCTGGGTGGCTCAGTGGTTTAGCCCTGCCTTTGGCCCAGGGTGCGATCCTGGAGTCCTGGGATCAAGTCCCACGTCGGGCTCCCAGCATGGAGCATGCTTCTCCCTCCTCCTGTGTCTCTGCCTCTCTCTCTCTCTCTAATAAGTAAATAAATAAATCTTAAATAAATTAATTAATTAATCAATTAATTAATAAGGGAGACTAGGAATTTTAAAATAGTGGCTTAGTGACAGAAGTCTCTCCTTTTTTTTTTTTTCTTATCACTTCAAACTTAACAGAGGTGCTAAGAGAAGTCATGATGTCATCAAGAGGGTGGAGTAGGAGACCCTGGCCTCCTTCCCCCCACAAAGAACAATTAGACAACAATCCACAACTGCACACAGCTCTGGGAGAGCTCAGGAGTCTATTTAAGAAGTTTCAGGGACACAGCAGAGCAAAAATCCCAAAAGGAGCTGCATCAAAAGGGTGGGAAGAACAGTTTCACTATGGCGGCAATGCCAACCCCAGGCCAGCACCGCTCAGAAGCAAGAGGGACCTCCTGGCACAAGAGACTTCTTCCAACCAGGAAAGTGAGAACGTGGTGAACAGCCAGCTTTCCCCGTTTTTCAGGGCACTGCACTAAAGCCTGGCTCACTTCTTCCTCACCCAGAGACTAGCAAAGCTGTGGAGAGACAGCTAGGAGTGAGGAAGATTGTGGGGGGGAACAGTAGTGGGAGCCATGGTGGGTCCCTCTGGCCCACTCAGCAGGAGATCCCAGCAGCCCACCCTGCTGAGGACCTGAATAGCTTTGGCCAATGTGCAGACCTCCCTCTTCCCTACCTTTCATCACCATCGCAGACTGCTCCACAGAGGACCTGGGCAGCTTCCACCACTCCTGAAACCAATGGCTGCCACAGCCACTCCAGATCCCTGCAGATTTCACCAATCAGATTTTTGCTCCAGAACTTTTCTTTTACTTGCAGACACCACCTGCCTCTGTCCCTTCCTGTTCCCTCTGCCACCCTCACACCGGGGCCTGGAATCAGTACCAGTAGCTAGGCCAAGCCTCTGTGACTGTGCATGCAAGATGCCAACTCAGGCCCTTCCACTGACCCCCATGGCCTTGTGTATGCCAGTGGCTAGCACTTGGGGTTGTGTGACTGCATGTCTGTGGCCCAGGGCCACCAAAGCTGCTATGGGCCTGGATCTGGCCCTACCTCTTATCCCTGGCCTCTGCAGCCATGTGCACACCCATGGCTAGTACCCACTGCTCTACCAGTACATGTCAACCACCCAGACCCACACAGTTGCTTGACAGCTGGAGATGGGCCCAACTAGCCTGCATCAACACATGTGCCAGCAACCAGCCCCTGCAGCTACATGCTTGCATGCTGCTTGCCCTGACTCCCATCACCAGCCACTACTCTCCTATCTGCACCTGCAGCTAGCTCCTGGAGTCATGCAAGTTGGTACTTATAGTGAGGGCTCCCACAGCTGCTCTCACACTCCCAGTTGCCCCCCTCCCTGTTGTTGGCCCCATCCCTTGCTACTGCACCTGAGCCTGCAGCTGGCCTTGCCACCATCACACAGGCACCTTCAGCCAGTTCCTATGGTCAAATGTGTGCAGACCATCAGCTCCAGCCACTACCACTGCCTGTTCTGCCCCCACTGAGTACATCAACAGCCCTTGCAGCCAAGTTCATGAAACTCATATGTCCCCCAAACAAAGTCAATGCAAAGGAATTTTCCTCAAGATAGATTATAATAAAACTGTAAAAAATCAAAGATAAAGTGAAAATCTTGAAAACAGCAAGGAAAAAGTATCTAGTCACTTGTAAGGGAATCCCTATAAGGCTGGCAGTGATTTTCTCAGCAGAAATCTTGCTCATCAGGAGAGTCTATGGATATATTCAAAGTACTGAAAGAAAAGCCTGCCAACCATGAACACTCTCTCTGGCAAAGTAGTCCTTCAGAAATGAAGAAATAAAGACTTTCCCAGAGAAACAAAAACTCAGGACATTCATCACCACTAGACCTCCCTTATAAGAAATGCTGAAAAGAGATTTTCAAGCTGAAATGAAAGGAGGATAATTGGTAACATGAAAATAAATACATGCAAATACATGGTAGAGATAAGCATATAATGAAATTCAGAATACTCCAATACTATGTGCTAAGCACTTAACTCTAATATAAAGGATAAAGGACAAATGTATTAAATATAGCTCTAGATACAATAATATTAATGGATACACAATATAAAAGTATGCAAATTATGATATCAAAAGCTTAAAATGTGGGGGGGCAGATAAAAGGGTATAGCTTTTATATGTAATAGATTTAAGTTGCTATCAGCTTAAATAGTATTTCTATAAGATGTTTCCTGTAAGCCCTATGGTAACCACACAAACACACAAAATCTACAGTAGACACACAAAAGAAAAAGAGAAGGAAATTTAAGCACATCACTGTGGAAAATCATAAAGTCACAAAGAAAGATAGTCATAGAGGAAAGAAAAGAGCAAGGAACTATAAAATAGCTGGAAAACAATAAAGAAGATGAAATTAGTAAACCCTTACCTATCAATAATTACTTTAATTGGCAGTCTAATGTACAGAATACTGATTATTGATAATCATACTATAGTGTATACCTGAATGCTCTGGAGAGAGAATATTAAGTGTTCTCACCTCAAAAAAGAAATGGTAATTATAAAATGGAATGGAAGTGTTCATTAGTGTTATGGTGGTAATAGTTTTGCCATATTTACTTGCAGCAAATCAACGCCTTGTACACCTTAAAATATATGCTGTTATATGTCAATTATATCTCAATAAATGCTTAAAAAGAGTAATAAGGAAGAAAAATAAAACTCATTTTTTGATAAAACAGACATATTTATCTCAAACCATAAATTATGAAGAGAGAATGACCATTTTGGCAAAGTCAGAAAGGCAGATAGAAACATACTAAGATCCTATAGTTGATTGAATAGTGGACCTCAAAACAATATGTTGGCTCAGAACCTGTGTATGTGACCTTATTTGGAAGTCTTTGAAGATATGATTAAATTAAGGATCTCAAGATTAAATCCAACTCCAATGATAGGAGTCCTTTGAAACCAAGGGAAAAAGACCAGAGGGAGAAGGTCATGAAGGCTAAGACTGGAGTCATGCTACCTTGAGCCAAATGCCAGGACCCACCAGAGCTGAAAGAAGCAAAGAAGAATTCTCCTCAAGAGACATAAGAGAAATCATGGCTCTGCTGACATCTTGATTTCAGACTTCTGGTGCACAGCGCTCACAGATAATATATTTCAGTTGTTTTAAATCAACAAGTTTGTTGTAATTTGTTAGAGCAGGCTTAGGAAACTAATATAGATTCACTCAGTTGTAGAATTCAGAAAAAGAACCGAAGCACATTATACAAATAATTGCCTACTCTGTGAACAATTGACCAATCAAACAGCAGTTTAAAAACTTGGTTCAACAGCTAAACCTTAGCGGAACTACTTTGGGAATAAAGCCTTAGGATTCATACAATACAGGCCTGAAAGAAGAGTTACAAACACAAGCTATATTTGCAAAGAAGCATTCTCAAACTTAGTGAAGTGGTCACTTTAATTAAAAAAAAAAAAAAAGTATAGTTAAGAAAGCTCAGGGACTTATGGTAAGAATTCAGAATAAAATAAAATATGAACAGGCAAAGCACAGGAAGAAAACCTAGGAACATAGAAGCATACATATACAAAACCATCAAGAAAATAAGCCCTTGGGATACCTGGGTGGCTCAGTGGTTGAGCATTTGCCTTTGGCTCTGGTCATGACCCCGGGGTCCTGGGATTGATTCCCACACCAGGTTCCCCACAGGGAGCCGGCTTCTCCCTGGGCCTGTGTCTCTGTCTCTCTCTGTGTGTCTCTCGTGAATAAATAAATAAAATCTTAAAAAAAATAATCCCCACTGGATTTAGCAATAAATGAATCATTCACTGCTGAAAACAATAACTGACATTGAAGATAGGATTGGAACAAAAAAATGTAGATGAATGATAAATGGCAATTATTATTTTTAAATGACAATTAAAAAATAGAGAACAATGAATGATAGGAAAGAAAGAAAAATGGTATTTCATTTTGCAAATCTGGTGTCCCAAAGAAATACAAAATAATAAATTACTAGACAAGAAAACAGTAAAATTATACTAAGATAAAATAAAGCAAAATCTTCCAAAATTAAAAAAAAATCAGCTTTCCAAAAATAAAAGATGTGAATATATAGATTAAGATAGACAACTATCATGAAAGAAACTGATACAGAACAATCATTAATATAAACACTGAAATATAGTTTAGTATATCTTACTACACTTTGAACAAATAGGAAAAAATAAATCTTCTGGAATCCAAGCACAAAAGATCTAGTCATATAAAAGAGGAACAAAATTATTCTGGGCTCCTGATTCCTTGTTGTATCATCCAACACTGGAAACAGGAAAGCAATGTGTACAAAGCCTTGAAAGTAGGAATATATAATTTAAATGTTCAATGTCAATTTATTTAAGCATTGAAGACACTATGGCAAAAGAACTAACAATGGGCATTAAATTAATATACCTAAATGGCCAGGATAAAAACAATTGTGGAGAACATGATTATACATAAAATAAAAATATTACGTGCTCTGAAAATGTAAGGATGATATGGCTAAGCTGATAGTAGAAGGAAAACAATGGAAATTATGGTGAACAGGATGACTCTTTGATCTCTCATAAATATAAGTTAAATGAAACCATTTAATGGTATAAATAAGGTTACATGTGTATTTTAATGCATAAAAATCAACAAAATAGGGAAACACAGAGAACAAAAAGAGAAAAGGAAATAGAAACACCAAATATGGGCAAACTTCCTACTTTGCCAATAGTGGGAAGTTAATAGGCATTGTCTAAAAAGGAGGTTAAATTAAAAAAAATTAAGAAAAAAATTAAATTAATATCAAAATCACAAAAGGAAATAAAAAAATAGGATAATCTAACATAGAATTTGAAGAGCCACAGCAAACACATATGTCAAACCACTAACTGTAAATAGACTACACTTCTTTATTAAAAGAATAACATTTTCAGGCAGCCCAGGTGGCTCAGTGGTTTAGCATCACCTTCAGCTCAGGGCCTGATCCTGGAGAACCTGGATCGAGTCCCACATCGAGCTTCCTGCATGGAGCCTCCTTCTCCCTCTGCCTGTGTCTCTGCCTCTCTCTCTCTCTCTCTCTCTCATGAATAAAAAAATAAAATCTTAAAAATATGTATTTAAAAAAAGAATAACATTTTCATGTTGGACTACAAAGCATAATTTTTTTAAGATTTTATTTATTTATTTATTCATGAGAGACACAGAGAGAGAGAGAGGGAGGCAGAGAACAGGTAGAGGGAGAAGCAGGCTTCCCACAAGGAACCTGATGTGGGACTTGATCCCAGATCCCTAGATCATGCCCTGAGCCTAAGGAAGATGCTCAACCGCTGAGACACCCAGGTGTCCCCAAAGCACAATATTTTATAGTGAACATTCTTAACACAAAGATATTTATATTGACCAAAAATTAATAAATGGTATATTAGTCAATTATCTATGCACCAAAACCAAAACAAAACAAGACAAAAACCATAATCAACAACAAAAACATAACCTCAGCATAATGGAGAAAAGTTTAGAGAGAAAAACAAGAAATAGATAGAAACACAAAGTAACAAATCTTAAGAGTCACTTCTCAGTATTAGAAAAATTATTATATCTATGTGTAAAAATGTCTGTGCATGTGTACATATTGGCAAAAGATAAGAATACATATTCTTTTCAAATTCCCAAATAATACTCAGAAGTTTATCATTTATTGGCCCCCTTACTAAATTCCAAAGAGTAAAGTTAACATAACCACATGCAATAAAACAGAAGTTAATGACAAAAAGGAAGGAATGATCTCTCTACCAGAAAATATAAAATTTTTCTTACTCATGACTTATATAAAATGCAAATCAAATTAAAATTGGAAATGATTCAGAAAATTATGTCACTTAAGATTTACATTTCTCAACCCATGAAAAACACAGCTAAAATAGTGTACAAAGGAAACATAATATATAATATCAAAAGCAGCATGCAATCAGTTTTGAATATTTGAAAAAAGATAAAATAACTGTGGGGAAAGAAGTGGCAAACAAAAAAAAATACAAAAAATAATTAAGTTTAAGCAGTTAAATATTAGAACCAATAAGTAAAGCCTGTTGCTCTTCTTCATGAATAAAATTGGTCATATGCATAAAAAGGGCAGTTTTCTAACTTTATCAATGACAATTTAAAAAATAACAAAAATCATAGAAATTAGAAGAATTCTAAATAACTAATCTTTTCAAATATTTTCAAATTACTTCAACAACATGAATGAAATGAATACTTTTCTTGGAAAATATAACCTACCAAAACTAACCTGAGAAAGTGGCCCTGGAAGACTACATACGTGATTCACCATTCAAGAAAATAAAGTTGCCAAATACCCATTACCCAGATGGTTTCACAAGGTAATTCTTCCAAAACTTCAAGTAATAAATAACTGCAATTAAACTTCAATTGCTCAGAGCACAAAAAAAGAATGGAAGAAAGGAGGAAAGAAGGAAGGAAGGAAGGAAGGAAGGAAGGAAGGAAGGAAGGAAGGAAGGAAGGAAGGAAGGAAGGAGAAAGAAGAAAGAAAAAAAAGAAAGAAAGAAAGAAAGAAAGAAAGAAAGAAAGAAAGAAAGAAAGAAGAAGAAAGAAAGAAGGAAAGGAAAGAAAGAAAGAAAGAAAGAAAGAAAGAAAGAAAGAAAGAAAGAAAGAAGGAAGGAAGGAAGGAAGGAAGGAAGGAAGGAAAGAAAGAAAGAAAGAAAGAAAGAAAGAAAGAAAGAAAGAAAGAAAAGAAAGAAAGAAAAGAAGGAAGGAAGGAAAGAAAGAAAGAAAGAAAGAAAGAAAGAAAGAAAGAAAAGAAGGAAGGAAGGAAAGAAAGAAAGAAAGAAAGAAAGAAAGAAAGAAAGAAAGAAAGAAAGAAAAGAAAGAAAGAAGAAAGAGAAAGAAAGAAAGAAAGAAAGAAAGAAAGAAAGAAAGAAAGAAAGGAAGAAAGAAAAAGGAAATTTCCTCTTTTAGAATATGTGCATCACATTGGTACCAAAATCCTATTAAAGATACACACAAGCAAACCACAGAACTTTCAAACATATTAAAATAAAAACATTTAAAAAATAAGTTAGCAAAATTCAGCTTTATTTAATAAATAGTAAAGCAAGTGCAGGTTTATTCCTGGAATGTTCATGTGGTTAAATATTAGGATAACTATAAATCAACGTATTTAGTAAGTCAAAAGAGAAAATCACATAAATCTCATTAAAGGTAAAAACCTTTAGTAAAATCCAACATCTATTATTGATTTTAAAAATCATAATATGGGAGCCCCTGGGGGGCTCAGTGATTGAGCATCTGCCTTTGGCTCAGGACATGATCCTGGGGTCCGGGATCGAGTCTCACATCAGGCTCCCCACGAGGAGCCTGCTTCTCCCTCTGCCTATGTCTCTGCTTCTCTTTGTGTCTCTCATAAATAAATAAATAAAACCTAAGAAAAAAAATCATAATATGGGATAATTTCTACATGATGATGTTTATATGTATATGCAAAAATAGTATACATGTGCTAATACAGGAAACAACAGCATTTTCTTTGAAATCAATAATAAAGCAACAGAATTCATTATCAATACTCTGGTTATAAATTTTTCTGGAGGTATTAGCCAATGATATTGGAAAATACATTGAGGAATGAATTTAGAAACAAAATTGGAGAGAAGAATTTCAAATTATCAGTACTTGAGAATAATATATTTTTTTCCTTGGAAAATCTAAAAGGATCAATAGGAAGACTCTTCTATGTAGTAATTGTCTTACACTATTAGAAATAATAAGACAAAGCAGTTATAGGGCTCGATATAAAATTGGTGTAAGGAATAAACGGGTTGCTCATGGACAATAAATAGCCAGGTATGAGTAAAATTTCAAAAAATAACATATGAAACTTAACAAAAAACATATAAAATCTTGTTTGAAGAAAACTATTTATGCCACTGAGAAACATAAACAAGGGCTTTAGCAGAAGGAAAGACACATTCTTGGAGAAGAATATGTGACTCCATAAGAACGTAAGTCCTCCCTCAAATTAATCTATAATTTAATATTATCCTAGTAAAAATACCAACAGCATATTTTTGGAAACTAGACAAATTGATTCCAAAGCTAAATCAGGAATAAAATTGTCAGAAATGTTCTAAAAATAGAGAGGCAGAAAGAGAGAGATTATGTTTCTCTAGCTCTATCATTTTAAAGTTATAATAATTAAAACAGCATGATACAGAATAGAAAGGCAATTTATGTACTGCTAAACCCTACAAGCATCGATATTCTTATGTTATTGTTATTAGCTTTTCAAAATCCGAAACTAATCAATTGCTCACCATCATGTGTTTCATTTTTTATGAGTTTTTAGTCAAAAGATTGTTTGAATGAAAAATACAGCTGAGAGCCTGAGAGAAAAAAATATACTATACAAATTGAAGAACACTTATCAGCAGTAGCTTTTTGCCTGAACTAGAATCAAATACAATGAGGAAAGTGCGAAGAGTCAAGGAGAGATGGGATTTAATCAAATTTTCTTTTCATAGAAGGGGCGATATTCAGGATACGACGCCCTGAACAGTGGTTCACTTTTTGAAGGCATGTCAGCAGGAAAAGAAAATTGAAAAGCACTCAGGATAGAAACTGATGTAAGAAAAGTTGCTCTATCATGGACTCAACTGGATTATTCTGAGTTATATTCAGAATCACCACCCCCCAAAAAATCTGTGCAATTAGTGAATTTGGATACTGTCATTGAAATCCAGAGAATCCAGTATCAGTGGAGATTTTTCATGCTAAGGACAGGAACTATCCCTTCACATTAAAAGAAATTACATAGTTGAGAGATTCTTTCTATGGAAGGTCAGATATTCCGTGAATCTGTTGGAGTATATGTTCCTTCATCTGGGACATTAGTTGACTACAGGGCATGTCTGAGTTTATCGGACTGCGTGCATTCTACTAAAAATGAAGGCTCTGGAAGGGATGATGCTTTTGTTCTGGGTTGCCTGTGGTTTATTTGCTCATTTCTTGTCATAAAAGAGCTAATGCTGTAAATCACAGACCTTCAACCGATGACTTACTCAGTAGGGGAGGAAGGAGTCTGCAAATACTTTTCAGTGGTGAGTGGCATCGTCATTAACGTCATGTGTATCCCCTGACACTCTGTGGGCTGGATGCTTCATGCATGGTGTAAGCTCTAAACTGACAGGCTGGGTCTACCGCTCATTCTGGCAGCTTCTCTGGCTGTCTCATTGTTATAATTTTGGAGCAACAATCTTGTTGCTTGCTGCTCAAAGTCTTCATGTGATGGTTCTGGATAAGTCTCAGGTTTCTCTTGTATTACAGCTGACGGGAAAGGTTCCAAACGTACTTTCAGACAAGTTGGTAAGAACTCTACCTGTTAAACACATCATCATACGCACGCACAATATACTTTGGGGGAAAATACACTTACTTTTTCTCAATAGTTGCTACCCCGTGGATGCACATAGATTTCTATTGGTGTGACAATCTGGGTTTCTGTCAAAACAGAACAAAATCATAGTTTTGTTTTTGTTTTTGTTTTCCTAAATATGGGAAGGGTCCTTAAGTGAAGTTTCATCTTTGGTGTTCGTGTTGGTCGCTTTGGCACTGCTCTCCTTGTCACAGTCGAGGGTACAGGGATTAAGATGATTAGATCTAAGTGGATCCTCTCTACCCTAAGAAGTCTGAAGTCACAACAAGTAGGTAGGTCATGTTCTCATTCATGTGGGGAATATAAATAATAGTGAAAGGGAATACAAGGGAAGGGAGAAGAAATGTGTGGGAAATATCAGAAAGGGAGACAGAACGTAAAGACTGCTAACTCTGGGAAACGAACTAGGGGTGGTGGAAGGGGAGGAGGGCGGGGGGTGGGAGTGAATGGGTGACGGGCACTGGGGGTTATTCTCTATGTTAGTAAATTGAACACCAATAAAAAATAAATTTAAAAAAAATTAAAAAAAAAGTCAAAAAAAAAAAAAAGTAGGTAGGTCATGGAGGTGAGTCACTGCCAATGTCGCTGGGGACTTTCTCCAAACTGACTTGTTGAATTAGGAAAGATTTGACTGGCTTCGGTGAGAAGTTTCCATATTCTTAATTTTTGCTTCATAGCCATATTTCTTTATTGTGAGTTTTTTTCAATTTTATTGTGGCGCAATTTGAAAACAAGAAAATACACAGGTATTAAATGCGCATTTAGAGGAGTTTTGACGAATGTGATCTACTACCCCTATTCAGAAGAGAAAGCATTTCCTCTACCATAAAGATTTGCCTCACTTTGCTTTGCAGGCAGTCTCCACCCGCTCCACTCCCCACCTCCATCATCAGGGTAGTCTTTGGATATCTAACAGAATTTGAGAATGAGTCCATATTTATTTGGAAGAAAGGTTGATTCTGTTAATAACTATATCCACTAACCCTTCCCCATTACACTCCCTGCCTTGTCCCACCCCCAAGCCATTAAGGGCGATTGGGTGGCTCAGGCAATTAAGTGTCAGATTCTTAATAGTTTTGGTTTAGGTCATGAAATCATGGATTGTGAGATGGAGCTCCGGTCTGGGTTCCCTCTCAGTGGAGAGTCGGCTTGGGGATTTTCTTTCTCCCTCTCCTTCTGTCTCTCCCCCACTCTCCCCTCACACTCACACTCTCACACTCTCTCCCTCCCTAAAAATAATTAAACAAACAAACAAATCTTATAAAAAAGGGTTACTGTGGAAGATTGAAATGCTATTTTATTTTATTATTTTATTTTTTTACTTATTCCTAGATTATCTTTAACAGGCCAAAAACTGTACTTGTCTCTGGAGACACAAAAATAAGTGAAAAATAAAAATCTATGGGATGCCTGGGTGGCTCAGTGGTTGAGCATCTGCCTTTGGCTCAGGGTGTGATCTCAGGGTCCTGGCATCGAGTCCCACGTGGGGGTCCCTCCGGGGAACCTGCTTCTCCCTCTGCCTGTGTCTCTGCCTCTCTCCATGTGTCTCTTATGAATAAATACACACAAATAAAATCTATAAATAAATAAATAAATAAATAAATAAATAAATAAATAAATAAATTCCTTCTGTCAAGGTGTCCAGATTCTGGTGCAGGAATTGAAGGAAGAAACGGGAAATTACCAATAAGAATTACACAAATAACAAGGAGTGACATTCTGAGAGTGTAGGAATTCCTAAAGGTTGGTTGGTAGAGACTGTGCTGCTCACCACAAAACAGCAGGCGGCATTTAGTAGCCTCTCTGTGTAGCCATACGACTGTTTCTAGCCAATGAGTTATCAGGGGAAGTGACATATGACACTAATGGTCCCTAATGATCTCTTCGTTGTTATTACTCCATGGCTGGAAATCCATGTCTGGCTGGAAAGGCGATCTTTCCAAGGATCTCCTTATTTCAGGGTAACCCTGGAATGATGGGCTAATGCTGGTTGGGTCTCTATGAGACTGATCCTCAAACGAACTTCATTGAAGACTTTGATAAGAAGAAAGAAATTTCTGCTATGCTTGAAAAGTTGTTCATTTTGAGTTTATTTTTGTGACTGTCAGCATTCCCCAACCAAAAGTAACAATACAAACTGTCGTTTCGCTTTTTCATATAAAATAATTTTTCCTTTCACTTCATCTGGTAAAATCACCAACAGGGGAAGAAACTTATTTAAATCTCCATATCTGCACCTGAGCTGATGGAAAAATGACATAAGAAATGCACCGTTCCTGTTTTTAAATTCTTCTGTGTTTTCCTCATCTAATTTAGAGTTTGTTATTTGCTTCAGTTGAGGTGAATAGTGTTATTATTATCAACATTATAGTACAAGTGTGACAACCCAACCGCTCCCTTGTCATGTGACTTATTTCAAGTTATTCGGCTGGAAGGAAGTAGTGCTGGAACATCAACTCTGAGATTTTTGACTGCACCACCTAATCTAGAAAAAAAAAATGCTCAAGGAAAAGGGCAAAATATCCCCCAAAAGCTAATTTAAGTGGTTCTGAGAAAAGTGAAAAATAAATAGCCATATATAGTCATACCCAGTGTCAGTTTTTCTTGATTTCCAGTTCCTGCTACTGGCAGAAAACATTGGATTTGATTTGACTTTCTACTATTCAAGTTCTCTGAGGCTTAATACTTCAGTGTGTTTGGGTCATAATGCAGATCTTTATGGTCACATCGCAATATTTCCTCAGTCCTTCTCCCTGGGTAGTATTTGGGTTCAGAAGAAACATAGAATCAACCATGCATTCCACAGATATTTCTTGAGCATCTGTAATGGGCCAGGTAGTGTTTTAGGTGCCAGACATGTACAGGTAAACAAAGTAGGGCCTCTGGTCGTTTCATCCTCCTCCTCTTGCTCATTACACTGAGTAGGACGTATCTGACTTTGCTCTTCATCCCCACCCCCTCTCTTTAAGACTTGATTATTTTAGAGCAATTTTATATGGACAGCAAAAATGTCAGAAGAGGGATCCTTGGGTGGTGTAGCGGTTTGGCGCCTGCCTTTGGCCCAGGGCGCGATCCTGGAGACCTGGGATCGAATCCCACATCGGGCTCCCAGTGCATGGGTGCATGGAGCCTGCTTCTCCCTCTGCCTGTGTCTCTGCCTCTCTCTCTCTCTCTCTCTCTCTCTCTCTCTCTGTGACTATCATAAATAAATAAATTGAAAAAAAAATTTTTTTGAAAATGTGAGATTTCCTGTATACCCCCTGAACCCATACATGCAAAACCTCCCCCAGTAGCAACCTTCCTACAAGAGTAGTACATTTGTAACAGTTGATGAACCCACTTTGGCACATCATAATTACCCCAAATCCATTGTTTGCATTACTGTCCACCCTCTGTGCTTTACTTTCTAGGTAAAAATTCTAAAATTTTTACCTAAAAATTTACCTAAAAATTACCCTAAAAATTCTCTGTGCTCTGCTTCATCCCTCTTCCCATCCCTGCGTGATCCCTGACAACCATGGTACTTTTTATTTTCTCCATTATTTTGTCTTTTCCAGGATGTCTTACAGTTGGACTCATACAGTGAGAAGCCTTTCCAGATTGGGCCCTTTCGTGCAGTAATATGAATAAATTTAAGATTCCTCATGGCTTCCCATGGCATGGTAGGTCATTTCTTTTTAGCACTAAACACGATTCCATTATCTAGATGGGACCCGTTCTACATTTTATTCATTCGCTGACTGAAAGACATCTTAGTTGCTTCCAAGTATTGACAACTATGAATAAAGCTATCATGAACATCTTTGTGCACGACTTTGCGTGGACGTGTTTTTAAAGCCCTTGGCTAAATAAATACTCAGAAGCATGACTGCTGGATCATATGATACACTTCTGTTTACGTTTTCAAAGAAATCTCTAAGCTGTCTTCCAAAGTGGCTCTACCATTTTTGCATTCTCATCAGCAGTGTGTGAAGAGTTTCTGTATCTCCACGCCCTTACCAGCTTCTGGTATTGTCCGTGTTCTGGATTTTGGCCATTCTAAAGGTGAGCAGCAGTTGTTGTCGCCTTTTCTTGTCTTTTTTTATTTATCAATGTATTTCAAACACCTCAAACAGCCTCTGATACACAGTAAGGGCACAATGAACACTTGCCGAATAGAGAATGATTGATATGCTGGCCCTCTACTCAGTTGCCATCCAAGGAGAAAGTGAGGAGAAAGGGAGAAAATGCAGTGAAGAACAGTCAGTTGTAGCTGTTGGTCCTTTGTAGACTTTCCCTGCAATGACACTTTGGTTGTGGTCAGGTGATCTTCTTGTGTATTCACCACCCGACACCCAGCAATTATCAAAATTCTCTAGAGGAAGTTCATGCAACCCACACGGACAGCCTCCAGGCATGAGTTTGCAGAACAGATTCAAACTGCAAGGCAGGGACTGACAAAATGTTTTTCTGGTTAGAATTCATAACATATTCTTGCTTTTTTTTTTTTTTTTTTTTTTTGGATGTTACATTTCACATAACAAGATTTCCTGCAAGTTGTGTAGATTATTTGGATCCTAAAGCTCTGGCTAACGCAGAGATCTATTTCCAAAGGAGTCAATGTCTCTTCTGTTCAGAATATTGTGTGGTCAGTTATTTTAAGCCACAGATTGTACCTTTTAATAAAACAAGAATGTACCTGGGCTCTTAAAAGCTTTCCTTCATTTAGGTAAAAGCACTTTGAAATGTTATCACAGTTTATGCCATCAGCCCCTCCCCTGTTTGGGCAAGAAAGAGTATCGGAATCTTCTGCAGGCCATCCCAAGGCAGTGAGGAGGAGAGACGCTACGTCAGAGGCACACACACCTTGGCACTATTTTTTATAATCTGCACTCGTGTGCAGGGAGAGTCAGGGAAAGGAGAAACGTCTTCCCCCAAAGCAGTGCTTCGTTCTACAGGTTCATCTAAAGATCATGGGAAGTGAGAATAAAGAAGATACTAACATCTGAGATTTTGCTTTTCTCCATTTATTATTCACCTTTAGGGCCCGATGCTCTCAACAATTGCTCGATTTGTCTTTCTTTTCTGTGGCTAATGGGTCTCTCTTACTTTCATACTTATTTCCTTGCACTTAACTTTGCCTTGTACTAAGATTCCAAGCTTACCTTTCCTAGCCCAATCCTTAATACATAAGAAGTGTTTTATATTTAAACCAAAAAAATTCCTCCCTTAATAAATTAAGTTTTCTACACTAATATCTCCCTAGGCACTCAAAAACACTTAATTTAAAACAGAACAGCAGAAATGACCCTTTCATTCTTAGCTGTATAAGTTTATCCTTCCATTAAAACAGTGAATTGGAGGAGCAAGCTTTACTGAGAATGAATAGATATTAGTTTCATATCTCAAAAATATGATCTCTATTGTATTAACAACAAAGAAAAGATGTTGAAAAAATTGATAAAATCTAAGTGGTTATATAAAGAGCTATATACATGCGAAAATTTGGAGATCGCTATAAAATGTGGACAGTAGGGTAAATTATCAAGGAAGAGCGTACCATAAAATAAATAAATTGAAAAGATAAAATCTGAAAAAGCAAACAAGAAAGAGGAGCAACTTGCAGAAGTCATAAAAGGAAATAGAAAACTATTATTTTAAAGTGCCAGAGTAGGATGTTATTGCAATTTTAAAAGTCAAGAAGTATGTAAATTTTGGTAGCAATTTTTGCAATGCCAGCCCCTCATAAACTTCTTCTAACAGTTCCATAGGTTGTATAAGTTAGCGTATAATAAAAATATGAATTAGAGAGACACATACCTATCGTTTTCAGATCTGTCATACAGTGTTTACCTATTCTGTGTATACACATATATATATAAGTCTAGAGTATATCCGGTGCCCTATTATTTCTGGTACACAGATTGTATACACTTGACTATGACTCTGGTTACACAGATGAAGACTGAAGCACAACTTGGGCACTAAAGGGTTTTCAACTGCATTGTACTAGTTCAGGTATTATTTATTATTTACTTATTTCAGAAAAGTGACTTTTTGTTCGTCCTGGGCACTAAACTGAATGGCAGGCATCTTCAATGGTTCAAATAGCTTAATTCATCAAATTAAAACTTTATGTGTCCACATAAAATTATTTCTAGCCTTCACAGAGACATCCTAATACATTAAAAGTGATGACACTCAGTAAGGCGACTCATACTTCCACAATATATAAAACAGCTTTTTTTTTTTTTTTTTTTACGTAAGATAGCTTTGTCTTATGAACCTAACTCGCAATTAAGGAAGTCAATACACTGGGTCTTTTAAAATGCCTGTCCTGTTTTTATTCTTTTTAAAACTCAACATAAATCTTTAAGACTTTTGTACGGTTTGAATTTACATGTATATAGCAATATTTATTGCTTTTCAGAGTTCAGCGCATCCCCAGTCTTTGATACTGTGATGACGCATTCATTATATATTCGAAGGGAACATCGAAACCTTTTCAGTAGTTTGGCAAATTACCTGAACTGTGGTTGGACTAGTTCTAGGAGTTCATGCAGGGATGAAAGTTGCTATGTCAGGCAATACCTTTTTCACCCACACAACTAATTTTTAAATAGAGTCACATTTTTGAATTGTCATGTGTCAATGGTTCAAGCTCAGTTTTGAATATTTTCTGACATTAGCTGGCATCAAAAGAATGACGCAAGGATGCTGAGATGATTTTCACAAATGAGACTTCTTCAGTGACTCCAGTAAGGGTAATTTAACCATTTTTTTTTTTTTTTTTGGCCTGAACGGTTATTATCTATTGGTAAGCGGTAAATTTGGCAGCTGTATGACAGGAGGAGAAAGAGTTTAAATGATTAATACACTTATAAGTCTCATCTGCTAAACACCAAGGAAGAAAGAAATTATAAATGAATAACACTGTTAATAACCTGTAAGAATTTGAAGAAAGCCAATTCCAATCATCCTATAAATAAACATGTAAAAGGAAGACTTACTAAGCAACAGATTCAGTGTTGAGTTTACATTTTTGGAAGATAATCCCATTAAGAGAAGATTT